>NW_020897715.1:5763436-6041718 GCF_003984885.1 Neopelma chrysocephalum
GGCAGCGCCGCGCCCAATCAGCGGGCGGGGCGTGCGCGCGCGGGGGGGCGGCGGGCGGTGCCCGCGGGCAGTCACCTGACGGCGCGCGCCGCAGTCGGGCCGTGCCCGTGCCGGGAGCGGCGGAGCCCGGGCAGCGGCGGCGGGGCGAGGAGGAGGAAGGGGGCGAGGCAGCGACGGCGCTGTCCCCCGGCCCGCGGCGGCAGGCACCGAGGTAAAGCCGAGCCGGACCGAACCGGCCGCCGCCGGGAGGGCGCGCGCGCGCGGCCGGTGCCCGTCGAGGGGTTGGCGGTGGGGGGCGAAGGCAGCACCGCCCGGGCGCGGGGAGCGGCGAGGAGGGTCAGGCCGCGCTCACGGGGGCGGTGTCGGTCATGCGGCCCCTTTCCCCTCCCCTCCGTCAACACACGCTCTGCGACCCGTCCCGGCGCGGCCGGGCCCGCGTAGGGCCGGGGGGTCTCGCCCTTGGCGGCGGCGGAGGCGCCCTGTCAGCGCTGGCTGTCCCTCCTGCGGGTATTGCCTCCCTTCGCCCGAGGCCTGCGCCCCGTCGTTACTCGTCCCTGGTTTCCGCGGGTGCCCTTGTGCCCCGGTGACACAGGCGTGACTCTCCCACGCCGCGTTCCCTGGTACTGCTCGAAAGGGGCAGCTGAGCCCCGCTGGGAATCCGGCGGGAGCCCCGCTCTGCCTGGGTGAAACGTGCAGCTGGAGTGTTTGGTGCTTGTTTCCCTTCGTTAGAGCCGGGGAAGGTTTATTTTAGACCGTAAACAACGGGATACAAATCCTGTCCGTCTTGTTCTGTGCGGTGAGATACTTGGCATGATTTGGGGCACGGTGAAAATGTAGTAATCACAAAAGAGCTATCACCTGCTTTTCTGTAAAAGAAGTGTCACTTGCTTTTCTGTCGAATTGTATTTATCCGTTTTAGTATGACAGTATAACAGTAAACCCAAATTCACATACAACTCGGTTCTCCAAATGTTTGTTGGATTAAAAAAGGACAGAGAAAATGTTCTAGCAGTAAAGATAACTGTATGTACAGTATTTTTTGACAGACACATTAATTTGAGGCACTTTAGGAAGGCGGTTTTCCTGTGTGTGAAAAACATTGGCTGTAGTAATGGAATAATTGCAATCCAAAAACACTGTAAATTAAGGTTATGCAGCACTCTGAATGCTGTAGTATACAGAGTCCAATTTCGAGTGTTATACTGCACTGCAAAGAAAATGAAGGAGTCTGTCAGCATGGTGAGTGTGAATTAAAGCATCTAAGGTAAACCATGAAATATGATTTGTAATATGAGTTTAACTTTAAAGGTGACTTAAATGGCATAATTACTCTTGGATGACCTAACACATGCGAGTAAGCCTGTGTGTACCGTAGCAAGCGATGAGGCCCAAAATAGGCAGATTTGCAGAGAGAAACAGTTGTTGCTGAAAACAGAATATCCACTTCGTTTATTTTTCAGAAGGGCTTTCTTTGAGGTGACTACTGAATACCTTGGGATTTGGAATTCTTTAGAACATCTAGAGTACATTTCCCAATTTATTCTAAAAAAGAATTTACTCTTATTATCTGGGTGTGCTTTGTGAAGTGAACAAAAGCATAGTAAGTGGGATGTGTGGGAGGTTTGCTTCATTAGCACACTCCTGATTCTAACCGAAGTGCTAATGTGGAGGTTTAACTTCCATCAGCTGTATCTTTGAGTGGTTTATATGAAATAATATGCAAGACCTTAGTGTGTTAAATGTTTACTTGTTTTAATAGGTTCTAAAATTCTTACGCAAAGGATATTTTGAAGAGTAATAAAGTCATGTTTAGATAAGAATAGTCTAGTATTAAACTCCATACCTTTTACCTGATTCTTTGGATCAGGTGACACTCTTGTTAGGTGTAGAATAAACCTGTCTTTGCACATGAGTTGCACGAGTCCCAAATAACTGTGCCCTATGGTTTAGGGAAACATAGCTGAACAAGTCTCCTTGTCATGTCATCCCCACCTTCCAAGTCTTGATAATCAAAGTGGTTATATGAATTCTTTGTAAATTTCCTTTTAATCATAGTTGTCTTTCTCCCTGCACTGAGCATGCTGGTGTGTGGGGGGGAAAAGGAGTGTTAGATCAGTCAGAGGGTTCATATTTGTGTCTGAGTGCTGGCATGTAAATTGTCCCCTAGAATTCGATCGCTGAAAGTTTCAAGGGGGGTAGGAAAAACCTTTGTGGTATTTATAATGTAAGTCCTTGTTTATATGCTATCCGTGGTTAAACATAGTGTGTTAGTTGATGCAAATGTGGGTAGGAGCAAAACCTTGAGTGAGACAAAATTAACTGCTGAAACAATCATTAAATTGTATTAATTCAGCCTAATATGACCACAGTGGGGATAAGGTGTGAGGACCCACCTGCAGCTTTCCCTGCCCCCACCTCTAGTTCAGAGATAAGCAGTCTGGAGAGGGGGAAAAAAAGCAACTGAAAGGCTTACTTTGCTGTAACAAATCATAGGCTGTATCACAAAAGTCACTCTGTCTCCATATGCAGTGCTTTTCAGTTAATGCCCTTTTAAGGGTGGAAGGCAGTTTTGGCGTTGTTAAATAATACAAAGGGAAAATATCGTATTTTGTATAAATGTGAGTTAGCTGGTTAGAATAAGGCTCAACTGACGGATAAGCTACTGAAGCTTTAAAAAGGGGGAAGTGTGCTATGAGGGGTAAATTGGCCTTATAAGCACTGCTGAAATACATATAAATTGAGTTTAATCATTAGGCATATGTTGGAGAGTTGAAGAGGTGTAGCCTAGGGTATCAGTAACTCAAAATGTCTTTAAATGTGAGCCTGTGTCTTAAAGAATATTCAATTAATTTTTAGAATCATGTTGAGATATTTTGTTTGTGAATGACTTCCTTTGAACTGTCAACATAATGTTTGTAGGTGTTTGTATTCCAGTCTTGGCCCATTGTCAAATACTTTGATAAGTAAGTATATGCCATTTGCCCTCCCTGTTTACGTTTCTTTTAAGGTCATTGAATCAGAGAATCCTAGAGTGGTTTGGGTTGGAAGGGACCTTAAAGATCACCTAGTTCCAACTCCCCTGCCATAGGTAAGGACACCTTCCACTAGGCCAGGTTGCTTGAAGTCTCGTCCAACCTGGCCTTGGACACTTTCAGGGATGGGGTAGCAACAGCTTCTCTGGGCAATCTGTGCCAGGGCCTGACCACTCTCACGGAAAAGAATTTCTTCCTAATAGCTGACCCTCCCCTCTGTCAGTGGGAAGCATTCCCCTGTGTCCTGTCACTCTATACCCTTGTCTCAGGCTCTTCTCCAGCTCTCTTGGAGCCCCTTTAGGCTCACTCTGGGGTCTTCTCTTCTCCAGGCTGAACAACCAGCTCTCTCAGCCTGTCTCTGTAGCAGAGGGCTTCAGCCCTCAGAACATCTTCGTGGCCTCCTCTGGACTCACTCCAGAAGATCCACATCCTTCAGAGTTTGGGCGCCCCAGATTTTGGAGATCAGTATTTTAATGTGGTACCATCCCAAAAATGCTTATTCACAGCTCAGCTAGTTATGACCATGTCTCTTGACATTGTGTGTCAGATAGGAAATGATGGGAAAACTGAAACACAGCTTTATGTGATTTGGCAGAGACCTTTACTAGCCTTACTATTTGAAATCTGGTTTTCTGCACATTTTTTGTTTTCTTTATTGTCATATAAATACTGTCAGTTCTGATGAATCTGTGCTGTTCTGTTTTCATAGAAATGTTTCTGAAGTTCTTTCTGATTTATGTCTAAAATATCTGCAGGCTTTTTTTCAGTTTCACATATTGTGAAGGGCAGTTGTGGAAACAAATCAGAGTTAAATAGATAATACCAGAAACGAGATTCTAAATATAATTTCCAAACCATATTTTCTTTCATTTGCCAGTATAACTGCTTCTCAATTTTCACAGATTCTTTCTTGTGTCCTTCTAAGTTGCAGTAAAATACATTAGAACCACAGATGGTTAATTTAGTATTCATCATAAATATTTTGACATACATACTTGTAAAGGCTTGTGACAGTTATTAAATCAAAATAATTTGTGTGGTTTGTTTAACTGTGGCAAAGAGTAGAATATGTAGCTCTAAATGCAAAGGTGTTTGTCCTCTGAGTAAAGGCAGGAGTTGACAGTAGATTTTAGTTGTGCATGCTTTTCTCATCCTAAGTGAATATTTTATTGTCTAATCTAGTTCTTATTTAAGAAAAAATAAAACCAGTTTTTACTTATGTTTTTTGGGTGTTGTGTTTGTGGTTATTTTTGTTGTTTGGGGTGCTTTGGGGTTTTTTAAGAGGTCTTTCAAAAGTTGGTGCATTGTTGTTATCTTTGCAGAGTAACTTGCTTTGAATACAAAGGGCTGTAAGTGATGGAATTTTGCTCCAAAGGAGTCTCTGAAATCCCCTCATGCCTATTTCATTTTCTAGCAGTGAACAAACCAAATCCCACATCATGATTTTCAGCCCTGATCCAAAAATGAAACTATTAGTTGTCTAAAATAATGGTAAACTGCAAAGTAGTAATTTTTGGTTTTTTTTGCTTTGATATGGACTACTTTGTGTCAGCCTCTGAGGGAAACTTTTCAGACTTCTGTTCTGTGGGAAATCTGTTGTTACGTGGTATCACTTTTTTCCCCCCTTTAAAATCACAGCTTCTGGAGTCTTGTATGCTCAGGATCCAGCCCCCCCAAGTCCCTCCCACATCCCGAGTTCTCATACAGCTTGCAAATATTTTTTTTAAAAAGTGTATATTCAGGCTTAAAACCTGGAAAACACATTAAGACTCTCAGAGAAGACTTTAAACTTACCAGACTTCCTGTGATTCTTTTTTATACTAGCTTGTGACTTGACAAGAGTCCAAATACTATGGTAAGAATTATGTTACAAAAATACAACCTGGTAATTTTTGAAAGGCTCGTTTGTGTAATTAAGCTGTGAGCAATATCATCCAGGTGTTAGACTGGATGATAAACAAAGAATACAATTTAGAATTATGAGCGTGCTAATATCTGAAGATTAAATGTACTTTTTTCTGAAGGAGAAAGCATTGCTCTCTAGGCAGCAAAGCTTAGTTTTTGCTTTTTTATCACTTTTTTTTCTATTACAGTCTTTTTGAACTAAAGACGAAGAAGCAATAAGCATGAACACTAAAATGCTTGTTCATTCTTTGTCAGCATAATGTGAATCAGCAGCTATTAACTGCTGTAGGCATTTATCTGTAATGTAACTATTTCCTTAAAAGGAGAGAGAGCTGGGGGCAAGGACAGAGAGATAAAACTTTAAAAAAAAGCCTTTGCAGTGTATTTTGAATAAACTGTCTCTTATCTGAACTGTCTTGTGACAGACTATCTAAATGATAGTTGTCCCTTTGGACTTCACATCTGTGGATGACAGAAATTTTTTTGTAGGCTAAAGTAAATGTGTCAACCATAAGAGAATTGACAGATATGAGTGACGTGCTACAACTTAATAGGTCAGCATAAGAGTTAGGGATAGCAACGAGGGTGTTTTCTCTAAGCTATATTTTTGGAGTTCTACAATTGTCTTTTTTCCAACTATTCAAGAATTTAAAGTGTTCGAAGAATACAGATGCATTATAAGCATGGTGATAACTGAACAGACCTTTATTGTTTGCTAGGTGATAAATTAATCTTGCTAGTTTTATCATGATAGTGAGCACAACTGAATTTACATCCGGATATCCAAGTTCAGCCAGCTCAGATAGCAGTGACAGCCAAGGTGTGTCCTGCCCGCATTCTGCAGCTACTACTAAGGGGAGCTTTACACTGTGCTTTCTCTTATTTCAGAACTTTACCTGTGTACAAATGACACTGTGATGTGTCATTGTGACTGTGCTTGCTACAGAGGATTGATATCCAGTGTGGCATTAGTGGATGCTTGTTCAGTAAATAAAGACTAAAGAACAGGGTTTTGTTTACATTTTTAGTAATTTGGGTAACTTTTGGCTGGATCTCATACAGGAAGTTTATGGTAGGTGAAGATCAGAAAAACCAAATGTGTGTCGACTGAGTTGATTTGCTTAGTAGGGCTGTGTAATTGATATCGGAGTTTAGGAATTAAAGGTTAGCTCTTCTTTATAGGAATATCGGAAAAGGATTTATTTGTTGATGGAAAATAAGAGGCTGTTGCTCTTTAAGAGAAAGCAGTGACCTCACAGGATGTAACTCCTGTAGCTGATGTGGTTTTGCTTGGTTCTTGCTAGTACCATGGCTGTCTTAGTGGAGCTTAAGACAGAAGGACCACAGGTCAATTTTTTTTTTTCTGGTTTATTGCCCCACTTGCTCTTAGGCATGTTAACTGTTGATGGTAACAAGGTAGACTCCTGTGTTTTATTTGACAGTGAGTCTTTGAAAGGCAATTGTTAGGTTTGGATGCTAGACTTGACTGAATCTGGATGCGTTAGGATGAGTCCTTTCTTCAAAGTTCATCTGGTGATGAGGAAATTACTGGTCCTGGTCACAGAGGCACAGTGAGGTCCTGCTGGATGGCAGAGCCAGCTCTGCTCAGCTTCCTGGAGTGGCTGCTTCTCAGCTTTCCAGGAGGAGAGGAAGAGTATCAAACAATTTCTGTATCAAAACCTTCTCCAGTCTACACTGCTCTTCCATCTGCTGTCTCCAAAAACCTGTAGTTTGGAGGAGAATAAAGGATTTGGAAGATAAACTTTGATGTGTGGGGAGCAAGTGTGGGGATGAATGCTGCCTCTGGATTTGGAGTTCCCATTGTATCTTGGTGACCACTAGACACTGGATTTTCTTTTCCAGGTCCTTGGATTTGGCGCCAAGTGTTAAGACTGTAAGTTATAATCAGCTATGTTTTTCCTGAAAGTGTAAGCCTTCAAAGTAATAGAGGCATGACCATTATTGATTTCTATGGATTTCTGTGTTCTGATTTTGTATTTTTAAGGACACTTGAAACATTCAAACTCGGAATGTTCAAAAAGCATTTTGGTAAAACTGTACACAAATCACAGGTATCATAATGTAAATAGAAGCAAAAGGGACAGCAAATTGCACTCTCAAATCTGTATCCGGTTTTAAGGGCCATTTTATTATTCTTTGGCTGTTTGCCTTAGAGTCTCACAGCTCATGGAGCTCACTTCTGTGACTCATTCATTCTTTTTAGTTGTGAATTTTCTTCTAATGCAGATCATTCCAGTGTCAGCTGAACCAATGTTCAAAACACTCTCCTTAGATGCAAATCATACCCCTTTGTATGCTGAAATCTCAACCTTTTGTTTTTGTGGTGTTTGAGGATTCTAAATTTACCTCTGTTAGCTGTCTTACTGTATGTTATTCTGTGGTAAAGGTCCTGGCAGCTGTTATAGGCAGGCAGGAACACCTTCAGCTGTTACTTCTATGGTCTTTGTTCAGAAACAATGATGCAAGTATACAATAAACCAGCTATAAGCATACAGAATTGGTGTTACTTGACTCATTTTCTAAGTTAGCAGAATGCTTAGTTGTGAACTATATGGCATTTTGGGAGATTCCCTAGCATTGATGCAAAATACAAGATATTCTGTCTAAGTCTTCATTCAAAGTTTAAAGAAGTTCTTACTATTATTCAATGCAGTTAATTAATAGTATGCTTTATGTATTTAGATTGATTTTTATGATCTTGTATGTTTGGCATTAATTATTAATAAAATATTTTGGGCAGAGCATTCGTGTCTTAGAAATTCTCCAAAGCAAAGCTGGAATTCTTTGGTAGTTGTCCAGTGGACATCTGGATAAGTGACAATAATTTGGGATAGTTGTTGCTGGTGTTAATGTTTGAGTTAATGCTATTTTGACTAATAATATTACAGTTGCTTTATTGTTCTAAGGTTTTGAATTTTGTCTTAACAACTGCATCTCATTGCTGTTGCTTCTTGTTAGCTGTATAACTTTCCCTTTTGAATGGGATTTCTGTTTGTTATCAGCTATTTTCGACCAGGACTTATTCACGATGGCAGATTGTGAAGTTTGGGCTCAACAGCACAAAAAAAAAAAGCAAATGCTCATATTGAACACTCTGTCAGTATCCATACGTTTTGTGTTTTGCTGTCCTTTGTGTAGTGAAGATTACTTCTCTGCGTTAAATACTTGAGAAAGTGGTACTATGTCAAATTCGGATTTTCGAGAGTGGTTTACTAGGAAGACCGATTGTAAAAAGCTTTTACTGGTTCTATTATTGTGACTTCACTGTATCATATAAAAATTTATGTATTATTTATATAATACATGATTTCTATATTTATATATGTTATTCAAAAGTATATAGCATTTTTGTGAAATGCAGTACAAAACTTTCCAGGACTATGTAATTGTCTGAATTTAAGAGACAACCTGTTGAACGGGTTTCTCAAGTTTTCAGCCAAAGATTTAGCCAAATTAAACAAAGACTGAATTAGCTTATCTCCTTTCTCTACAACTTCAGCTCTCTGGCAATTCAGTTGTGAAACCTTTTCCTTTACCAGGTTTTTTTTTTCTTTTACCAAGCCCTTGGGTTTTTTTCAGCAATGTTGTGCCTCTGTAAAAATTTTGTTAAGCTTTTTGTCTGCTTCTCAAAATTTGCCATCCTGCTGACTACACCAGTTTGTTGTGAGTGGGAGTGGAAGGCTTAGGCAAAATTTATTAAAAAAAAAGCCCTGCTGTTGAGTCACGAGGTGCAGAAAGGACTCCCTTGCTTTCTAAACTCCTCCTCAGAGAGGAGTCGAAGTGTGGGTGAATCTAATCAGCCACAGATTTGTGTCAACTGTTTAAATTTAAGGAATTACAGAGGTGTGATTGAACCACTTTTGTCCTACAGGTTTTAATGATTGGCAAAATGAGAATATTTATATAAAATGAATCATTTATTATTACAAATGATCAGACAAAAGATCTTAATCAGAATTTTTTACTACATGATATAAATGCTAAAACTAATAGTAGTGTGATATAAGATAGTGCACTATATTAAAGCAATTATTGAAGCAATAATATTAAAGCTAGCAAAAAGAAATAACTGTTAAGTAGAGATTTTATGTTACCTATCCATACCAGCGCTTGAGGGGAGATCTCTTTTGCTCAGCCTTGAGGAGTATCTTTGGAGGGCATCCCCACTCAAGGGAGGAATCTCCACACATACACCCCAAGAAGGATTACGTAAGAAGAACCTGACTGTAGGAAAGGGGACTGGACTTTTGTAGTATAAAGTGATTGACTGCCAGGCACAAGTTTACAGGCCAGCTACCAGCTTATCTGTCACATCCAACTACGAAAAGCAGGATGTGTGTTTGGAGTTTGGTGAACCAGGCTGGTTTTAGCATTATTCAATGCTAAAAAAAACAGTAGCATGGTGCCACTGGTAACTCACCACAGATAGCCTGCACTGTTTGCATGCTCTGATTGGATTCTAGGTCTTATTGGGGTAAGACACAATATTTAAACATCAGGCAGTTCTTTTGCAGGTAAACTGGTTTCTCTGCATGCCTTTGTCAGCTTTGGTGACAACTTGATGCTTTACAGCTTCCTTCAACACTCACAGAACACTTTTTGACCACAGGATGTTGGGTGCAGTGGTACTGCTGAGCATGAAAGTTTATCTACCTTGTGCCAGATTTATATGTGTGTGGATGAGAAATACACACTACTATGAGTACTGCCCTGGCTCTGTGTTCCTACTCTTACGCTCTACCTGCATTAGCCATGTTCCTCAACAGTGTTACCTCTTTTGTTACTATGTTTCTTCCATAATGTAGCAACGACAGGTGTTTTTAGCTTTACCTGATTATCATCTCTGGAATATATACTTCTTTTTTTTTTTTCTAAGTATCAATGGGGAGACTTTATGGTTTACCTGAAGATTTGCACCAAGTGACTCTTTAAAGCAGAGATTGTGGCAGGAGGAAGAGGATCTTGTATCTACTTTTATTCTGAGGTCAGCTAGTAAAGAGCAGTAATTGCTACCAATTGTAAGCAATCAGATGAGCAAACCTGCAGCCTAATTTTAAAGTACCTACACTCGCTATTCTTCACAATTACCTTCCTGTAATAATATAATTAATAACTTTAAAGGCATGAGAAAAATGAGCCTTGGATGAGATCTGTATTTGACAATGAGTCTTGATAGGCTTCTTGCTCTGGTCTCTATACTGTGTACTTAAGCAAATCTGTATTCTTTTTTTAAATGTGTTTGCAGTACTGATTTTCATTAAGTATTTTATATGTTCTTTAAAAATAACTGTATATATCTAGTCAATTGGATGTGGAGATGTCTACATTTACTGAAGATGCAGTAATTTTACGGGAACTGTTGGGCATAGTTTTCACAATTGTATGCTAGTACAGAGAAAAAAAATGGAGTTACTTCCCTTCAGTAAAGCAGAATAAAGTTTTATAACCAGTACTTAGAAGGTTTCATGAATGAATGTCCTTAGGCAAAATGTTATTTATCTCAAAATCACTGCCTGATAAAGAATAGAAACTTCATATTAGCATGCTTGGTTGTGTTGATTGATTGAATTGCAAGTGTTTATGTGGTTTTTATACTAGCATGTGTTTCTTTATGTTCACTTTTTTTTTTTCATTTCTGTACCTCTTCTCAAGAGTATGAGGTTATTAGGTGTGCAGAGTTTCAGGTGAGAGGAATTTGAGGAATGCTCTTGTACTCACAGTACAAGTTTTCTTCCATTAACTGACGATTATTTGTAGTTAGTGAGCTTTCGTATTGTTTCTTCTCCAATCCTTTCAACCTCTACTGTAAGGACTATTTTAAGTTTTGGAAGATCTTTTTGGGCTTCCCATATTTTTCATGGTAATGGCTGTAACAAATATCTTAACAAATATTCTTGCACGTTTTAGGGGTTTCTTAGAATCTTTTGCATTCAATCACGTGGTTGTTGGCACTCACTTAGTGAAGAGTGATTTAGATATATAGTTATCTGCTAAATTTTGGAATACTTTTACAAGTTACTTGTGCCTACTCTTAGTTTTCTTTCCTTAAATGTTACTTTTAAAATAAAAATAGTATGATAGAAGAGGAGTTTTAGGCTGGTTTACAAGGAAATAATTAGTCTTATTTGTAGTGTTTTCCTTAGTAATTTGTTGCTGCTTACAAAAGAATTATCTGAGAGTGGGGAAAAAAATCTGATAAATAATATTTTTAGAAAATGAAATTATGTAAAATGGACAAAAAAGCCCAGAAGGGCCTGTCCTTATAGGACAGTTGCAGCATGAGCTTTTAAGTTTTAGAAAACTTCTTTAAAAAGCATTATTGAATTGTTTTCTCTGCTTCATACCTTTCCCCATCTTTTGTCCATCCATCCATAGATAAAATTAATTTTAAGAATTCTCAGTGTTCTAGAAGAACAATTAGGGTAGAAGAGAAATTAAACAGTTTACAGAAGAGATGTACTTTTTGGTGTAACAGTAAGTATTCTTGTTGTGGATATGTCTATAAAAAAATCTAGTTGTAGGCAAGTTATTTTGTACTTACTGCTGTGGAAAATCTAGTTGGCTGTCATGACAGACACTATCATAAACATAGTAATGTTACTTCTCTTAAGTGTTACAGCTTTTTACAGTGGTTACATTTTCCCTTTCCTGTTTGCTTTTTGTTTTCACCAGCACTTTCAGTTTTCTGGTTCTTTTCCTTTTCCTTTTGATTTCTTTTTATCTTGTATGACAGTAATTAGATTTTACAAAGAAGACTGAGAGAAATTTCGTGTTTGATTGTAGTGTAGAGGTGGGGGTTTTTTGGGTCTTTTTTAAAGGTTCATTTAAAAATTGAAATGCTTATTAAATGCTGCATTATATATTATGAATGCCTCAAAAAACCTTTTATTCTGTTTAAATATAGCAGGAACTTAACTTGGCTGATGAAATCTTCACATTAGGAAGTACAACATTCTATGAGAGTAACGTGTTAAATTGAGTTATGTTCAAACTAAGTATTTAATTCACTTTTCAAGTAACAGAAGGTAGTGTTTCAGTGTTGAAAGCTGCTTTTTAGGGTGGTTTTTTTTTTGGCAGCTGCAACATTGGAAGCTCTCTATCAGTGCTTCAAGTACTCCACAAGCTGTTTTGAAAACATGGTGCGTGCCTTGTGGAGATAAGTGAAAAGGAGGGTTGAGTGTTCTCTGCATACATTGCTAAAAGGAACTAGTGTTCCTTTTAGCCTTCCATGCTATGGAAGTGTAATGAACGGAATTGAATATTGGAACTGATTATAAGGGAAAAACCAAAAGCAGCGTATATGATACATGTGTTATCTGTCTGAGAGTTCTTTCTTAAAAGACAAAAGAACATTTAAAGGCTTGTCTGTAACTGTAATCTCCCTCATGAGTTTTACCAAGGTGTTCACCCAAAATATGTCCTCAACTATAATATTTCATTGTGTTCCCCCCCACCCTGGATTTAGTCTTCAGCTTTTTCATTTTGTCCTGTTCCTTTTTGCTGTGTTTTTTTTACCTTCTTGTAACAAATATAGAGTTTGTTAAACTGTGTGCTGTAATATCTGAGGAATATGATAAGTTTTGGCTATGGAGCAAACAAATTAGAAATATATAATTTATATTGCACTGCTTACTTCTCATAAGCTCTTGTAAGAATAGAATGTCATGAATAGCAGTTTCATGGGGAATTAATGACATTTAAATTGATTGGAAATTAAGTATTTCCGAAGTTAATGAATCTTGTTATAAAGTATATCAAAACACTTTAAACTGTTTCCTACCAAAACCAAGCCCTTTATGGTTAACAGTGTATGGTATATGGGACTTTCCCCTTCCACTTCTCAGTGGGGAAAGCTCACAGTTGTGTAACTTTTGGGGGTTTTTTCCTCAACTTTTATTTTCACAATACATCTGTGCATTTTGTTAGTGAAGTTGAGTGTGCAGTGTTCCATAAGGAAATGGGAAGGGCAGGTAATGCTGATCCTATATACTTTACTGGGATCCAAACTGGTACAGTGTTACTATTTCCATTGGAAATGGATCTTTTTCTTCCCTCTTTCTGTTCAAAAGTTCACTAAAAATGTCTGTGTGCCATGAAAATAGGTTGAGTAGTGAGTAACCAGGAGCATAGCTGGCAGTCTGGGTGGGTTTTTTTTTTTCCACAGTGTATTTAAATATGCCCATGTCCTCCACCCTCCCCATGTTGTGAAAGTTTCCCACATTTGGAACCTGAGGATTTGCATTGGTTACAGTTTTATTGTTGTTGGGAGCTGGCAGATGGTTCCAACCTCTGTTGAGCAATAGGATGATGGGGTAGTCCCGTGTCAGCTGAAGTGAGTCTCCACAGCTGTGCTCGGTTACAGAAACTCTGGGGCGACTAGTAAAGTGTAATCTAAATGTTTGGTTTGTTGAGGTAAAACTTTTCATTAGTAATATATTTTCCTTTCAGGATAGTTCCAGATCTGACTGTGGTTTCTTGATCAAGCTCTAGGTGTGAGGGCAGTTTCTTTTTTTTCCTTTCTTTTAATGGGAAGAAGGACTCAATTGAAAGAGAGATACAGTGTAAAAATCAGACTTGGAAGTGCTGTCAGATTTTGCACTCTCTAGCAGAGCTGCCTTCTCTCTAGCTCTTCTTTTTTTTGCAAATACTAGGAAGTTCAGGAATAACTTCAAGACAGTTATATATGAGTTTATTTCAAAGTTATAAATATTGTGTAACTTTTACTGTTGTTTATTATCCAATGAATACTGTTATTTGAGAACTTTGTCACAAAAGTGAGGAGATTCCATTGTCATGTGATTTGAATCATAGTGATTCATTAGGAAAGCTAACTTGTAACAAACATGACAAATAATAAAGAGCAGAAGAGGGGGGAAGAAGGCTGCATTAGGGAATTAAGGTAGGTGGAAAATTTAAATTTAAAACAAAAACACCAACCTACTGGAGAAAAAATTAGTGTTTTACCAATGCCTGTTCATTTACCAGGCAAAATACTTTTGAAAGAAGACAGAACACAAACATTTTAGTCTGTACTATGTGAATCAGTAAACAGAAGAAGCTCACATAGTATTTCAGTAAATTTTGGTTTAATGCATCTGTTTTATTTCTCTTTACGTTTTCATGTTGTTGAAGTTAGAATATACTGATTACTAAAAATGAAAGCTTAGATAATTGCTAGGTGTTATGGTAAATTTATGACTCTGAATCACATGCCTAGGAAAGAACTGTTCTTTTATTGCTGAAGTCCCTTTTTTGGTCTGTGAGACTACAAAAACAATGTTAAGATGTACATATTAAAATTTGGGTACTTTAAATGGTCACAAGCATGTATTTATGTATTAACATGTGTGAAGTACTGAGTACTAATCTGAAGAAGAATTAGACCAGGCATTGCATGTTTAACAGCTTGCTTGTATTTTAGTATCGATAGGTTCCTGTTGGATGTGACTTTCACATGTACAGTTTGGCTTTTTGTTCCCCCAGATCTGAAGCACAGAAGCATGCTTTCCCCTGAGCCTTACACTACCATTTGTGATACAGAATGTCTCTAAGAGAGAACAACAGTGTGGTTTTTGCGTATGAATCTTCAGTACACAGTACCAATGTACTCCTCAGTCTTGACGATCAAAGAAAGCAAGATATTCTTTGTGATGTTACAATTTTAGTGGAAGATCAGCGATTTCGGGCTCACAAAGCTGTGCTTGCAGCTTGCAGCAGTTACTTCCTTTCAAGAATTGTGGGCCAGGTGGATGCTGATCTTATCATCACTTTACCAGAAGAGGTAAGTGTCACTCCCTTCTGTGTTTTACCTGCCAGTGCTTCTGATCTGGTTTTTCTCTTTTACAGTAGGCTGGTGCTTAACTGACAGGCTAAGGTAAAGGGTTTAAGGACTGAAGGGAAGGAATTTCCAAGTTGTAAAGCTACTGTTGGTTGAGATAAAGGCTAGGCAGATGAGTGTTTGTCACAGACCGCAGATAATTGAATGCTGTCACAGGAAATGTATAGGGAAGATCTCTTCAATTAAGTATATACTACTTTTAAAATTATGCACCTCTTTCAAAGGATGTAAGTTTGTCAAAAAGCAGGGCTCAAACAGTCAAGAGATATTGCAGAAGTAGTTCTATATAAAAAGAGTATTTTTTTTTTAAGTAATAAGTAAATTAAAGCTTAAGATGGTAATACCTTTGAATCAGCTTCATTAAGATTTGGTTTTGTATGTTTGAGTAATACAACCATGCATATATTCCTGGCTGCTTACTATTGTTAACAATTTTCTTTGGCTCAGTTTCCCATCCTTTTTACACACTGATCATTAGCAGCCTGATTTTTTTTTTCCTACTGTGTCTTATTAGTGTTAGGACTGAGAAAATGTATTGCAATTACTTGTTATGCCCCTAAAATACATATTCTTAGATTTAATTTAAAGGCATTCAGTAGGAATGAGCCATAACCTGACATCCGTTGGAAAGAACATTTATTGTTATGTATCTGGAGCATCCAAGACATTTAATGATTGTAGTTGCTATTTAGTTGAGTTGTAAGAGGCATGAGACAAGTAACTGGATTTTAATATGAAATGCTGTGCTTGTAGATGAGAAGTGAAGAACCTCCCAAGTGCTCCAGTTGTGCCGAATGGGAGCGGTAATCAGAAAAGTTGATTGTTAAATAATAGATGGATTTCTGGGAGGTGGTTTATGGTAATTAGCTTGGACAGTGGGCAATAACATGCAAATTGTTTTCAACTCAACTGGGATCATTAAAGTTGGAGGAAAGGTACTCATCAGTGAATATTTATAGTGACATTATAGACTTCATGTGCAAGAGTGAGTTGAGTGTTAATGCAGAAATGATGTATTCAGAAAGGCTGTACTTCAGTAGCTACTTCATAGGCTTTGTAACATACTGAAATAAGCACAAGATTCTGTGCCAGATTCTGTCTGTTTTTACAGAAAACTAGAAGAGATCAAGTGTTCTCTTTAAAGAGTTTCTGTGGTCTTTGCTATTCTCTCTGCACCAATGAATTTGTTACAAAATTGTTACAGCATAATACTACTATGTCACTTTTACTCACACAGCCTTCTTGCTGTGTCTGTGTTTGTTTCTTCTTATGTTTTTTTCTAGTAGCTTAATATGTTGATAGCCTGAATGTCTCTCAGGTTAAAAGAAAGGTAATGATGCAAGCTGATGTGAAAGGGGAGTAGGATGCTGAGGCATGCAAAGCCTTGATTTGGCATAAAAGAGAGAAATTAGTGGCATGAAAAATTTCTGATATTGAAGAGGGAATTTTGCTTTGGGATGATCTAAAAATTGCATATTGGAAGAACAAGAAATGTACATTAAATTTGGGGAAAGAATAAGAAATGTACATCAAAATTGGAGAGAGGAAAAATAATCTCTGGTGCAAAGCAACAGTGTGCCAATGAACCCATGAAATAAACCTGAGTCAGAAGGGACCAGAGTTTGTACAGAAAATGTAGAAACATAATTCTGATATTTACTATAGTATAGACTTAAGAGGACTCCTAATGTATTTACCATTACTGCTGTAAGAACTGAATCTGCTGAAACAACTAGCAAAAATTTCAACAGTGAATCTGACCTCTTAATAATTCGAACTGATCACTTGGTAAAAGCATTTTAAGACTCAGCAACTTGAACTTCTCTTCTGGGAACTGCTAAATATTTTGAAACAGGTCAGTTTGTGAAGCTGCACATTTGAGACAAACACTGATCACATGGTGTGACATGTGATTTTTTTTAACCTTTTTAATCATCAAAAATATTCGAAGTTTAAAATTACACCAGCCAACAATCTCAGATACAAAAATATTTTTTAAATTCAAGTACTTCAAATATACTATACTGTAAAGACTAACTACTGTAGGTTCTGTGTTGTTTTTTTCTGTTAGTGTTTCTACTCTGTGTTAGACTTTTACCCCAAATACAAATTTAATAAATGGCTACTGCAAGAGTTGCTTTTCTAGGTCAGTCAGTCAAAGTCTTTCTAGGGTTCTCTCTTGTTTGATCATAGCTAGCTAGAAATGTGTAAAAGAGAGTGAAAAGAGTAAAGTATTTGTTTCCTCTTGATCCTTCCAGTTTTTAGTAGTATTTCTACCTAAATAGAAAGAATGTACAGTTTTAAAATACTTTCAGTTTCACTTATGAATGCTACTTGTTCAGAAACCCACTTTAATGATTTATTAACTACACTGAGCTTATGGATAAACTGTCTTTTATACTCTACTTCCCCACATTATTGAGGATGAATTCGTGCGGTGGTGTCTCCAGACTACTCTCCAGAGCATATTTCAAATGCTATTTTAAGAATTCTTTAGGTAGTTCAGAAAAGTTTTGATGAGCTGTCTCTGTGCACGTTTATTCAACTTCCTTTCATGTGTTTTGTTCTTTAAAAAAACCACAGCAAACAACCACTTAAAAAACCAAAGAAACAAACCCTAAACTGACTCCTAAATCAAATTGCTTATAATTATTTTGCTGGCAGAAAAATTCCGTATAGTTTATGCATTGATATAGCACTTTATTTAGCATAAAATGTTGTTCGTTTAAATAAAGGAGGGGAGCAGAATGTAGGCTTTAGTTTGAGTATTAACAGTAGACATACTGCTTTATCCTTCATTTTCAGAGAAAGGCTAAAAGAAGTGTCATGTAATTTGTAATATGGTGATCTGTTTGCAGCTTCCTACTTGATTCTTTAGTATTTTTTTATGTGTAGAAGATCTTGTTCAATTTGTAAGGACACAGTTTTTTGTTTATCTCGGGTTTCCCTGCTAGGCTACTGTTGTGAAGATAGAAATGTTCAGTCAAAATTACCTACTCCAAGGGGGCTTTAAACTGAGAATTTGTTGTGGTGTACAGTTTTTGGGTGCAATTCTTTTAATGTGTGGGAGGAAGAAAGGAGTTGGTGGCTATACTAGTAAATAATCATATGTGGTCAAACTCCATTTTTTTCAAACTTTCTTATATCAGTGATGCATGAGTGATTAATGGTAATTGCTCTTCAAAAGGCACAATTAAATACAAGCAGCATAATCTTATTCTAGAGTAATTCATATGCAACTTGGTTTGAAAGACATCTTTGTGAAGTTGGAATCCAGTTACTGGTTTTCAGTTACTGGTTTTCAGA
Organism: Neopelma chrysocephalum; assembly: GCF_003984885.1. Classification (NCBI taxonomy): domain Eukaryota; kingdom Metazoa; phylum Chordata; class Aves; order Passeriformes; family Pipridae; genus Neopelma; species Neopelma chrysocephalum. The sequence continues at coordinate 5,781,539 of NW_020897715.1, forward strand.
CAGCAATATTTTTTACTTCTTAGTACTGTGTTGCCAGAACATTTTATTGAGAGATTGATCACAGTGAAGAAGATAACTGTCACAAAATATGGGGGATAAAATAGTATCAGAAGAAATGCTTCAGAATGCATTTGGCCAGGTTTTCTCTGTAGAATAAATCTGCTGCTTTAGTCTTGCAGTCTGTCCTGCTTGGCAACAGGTAATTTGGGGTTTGTGTATTTCTCTACTTAAACCCTTATTGACCATACTAATATTTTCCTTCTTTTTTAATAGGTAACACTTAAAGGATTTAATCCTTTGCTTCAGTTTGCATATACAGCTAAACTTATTTTAAATAAAGACAATGTGTCTGAAGTTTGCAAATGTGCGGAGTTCTTGGGTGTACGCAACATTGAAGAGTCTTGCTTTCAGTTTCTCAAATTCAAATTTTTGGACTTTAAGCTGGATCAGCAGGAATGTCCTAGGAAGAAGTGTTGTACACAGCGTTGTCAGAAAGCAAACTCTAAAACCGGCAATGTGGATGATGGAGACCTGGAAATAAAGGATGAAGCAGAAGCACTTTTGGAAAAGGAATATAGTCAAACTCCTGACACAAGGCTCTGTAAAGATGAAGAAAATGCTACATCATTGCCTGTTCTCCAAGATAATGCCAATCAAAACTGTGATCCTGTACATTTAGAAAGGGGTAGGGTTTCCAGCTTATCTTCCCAGTGCCCAAAGTATAGGAAATTCCAGAAGGCTTTTGGAAATGACAAAGTTCATACTTCGGAGTCCAATTCCAGTATTAAAGACGTTCAGGTGCCACCATTTGCCACTTTTCCTGATAAGGAAATACCTGATAATGATGGCATACAAAAAGCTCAAGAGTGTGTGCCTATACAACTGGTCTCAAACTGTGAAGAGACTTGGGTAAAAATGGAAGAAGGGGAAGAATGCATTCAGAAAAAGGAGGAGTCAAAGAGAGATTCTGTGACTCAGAATGTGTCATGTCCTGTGGAGAAAATGGATCTTGCTGCTTTTCCCCAAAACTCTGCTGCATCTCATGTACTCGATTCTGTGTCTATTTTACATACTTGTGAGCAATATGGTAACTTGAAGTTCAGTAGTATGCAAAACAACACAGTCTTAGCTGACAAAACCATATCAGGTACTGGAGCTGGGAATGACAAAACTGAAAGTCAAGGTGACACAGCCTCAAAGGTCGATTTGTACACTAGGGAAGCCACTAACATCACGTCAACTGGTGATCGAAGCAGTGTGGAGAGAGAGGTAGCAGAGCATCTGGCAAAAGGGTTCTGGAGTGATGTTTACAGCACAGAAGCCTGTCAAATACATTTACCACCTGCAGTTCCCAAAGAGTGCTTGGAGCCAGTATATTCGGGGAAAAAATCCGAATGTCCGTGGCTGGGTATCAGGATCAGTGAAAGCCCTGAACCTTGCTCTCAACGAACTTTTACAACACTGAATTCTGTCAACTGCCCCTTTATAAGCAACCTTAGCACTGAAGGATGTTCCAATAGCTCTGAAATAAGCGGTGGAGATTATGTTCAGGGACAACAACAAGAACAGTGTCCCTATAATTATGTGATAAGTTTGGGAGAAGATTCGGAGACTGATACTGAGGGAGACAGTGAATCCTGTTCAGCAAGAGAACAAGAATGTGAGGTAAGAACATCCTGGTGTGTCCTTTGCTTCCCTGTCTTTTAAGTCCCCCTATTCAAAAATATTTTGAGTCTTTTGTGGGTTTTGTTATTTTTTTCCTGTGACTGCTTGTTTTAAAAGTCTGGGAGTTAAAACTTTAACCTTCAAAGGTTTATATGAAAGGTCACTGTTAATTCAGGGAGACTTACCAAGTATTTTTGGTAGGATATTGAAGTGTTAGATGCTTATGTATTAGATCTTTTAAGATACTTTTCTCAAACAACTGTATCAGAAAAGGTTGTGAATCTTAGAAGAAAAAAAAACTAAAAAAGAACCTCTGTGCCTTGATTTATCTGCTGCAGTTAGCTTAAGAAAACTAAACTTCTTGGAACCTTTGTTTTATAGAAACTTAAGTTTTCTTGGTTGTATTCTGAGTTGTAGGGAGAAAGTAGGAGAGAAGTGATACTTCAGATTTCCTATGAAATAAAAATTAAGTTTTCAAGCTGGCTTCCATAGCTGCATGTTTAAGATTGTTTAATATCATCCTCTCTGAAACTAAGGTTATATTTGTTTCGCCAACTGCAGTAATTATTTGGCTCTTCCTTTCTTTGTTATTGCTTTGTTGGTGATTTAGGCAGATGCCATATAAATAGTCTAATCCCAAAAGATTTTGCGATATACCTAGAACACTTTCTGTCTCAGTTCTCAGAACTGTAGAGTTGCAGTGTAACTCTGTGTACGGTGGATCATTTAATGATATGAAAAATGAGTTGTTCTTAAAGCACTAGTTCTTTTTGAGATGGAGGACCTTACTGAGACTGACTGTAAGTGGAAGCTGCCATCAATATAAAAAGCTGGCATGCCAAACAAAAGGCCAGAATTGATTAAATACATTTCTCATCTTTGTGACAGAGAAGGAGATGGCATCATTCCTGAAGACAATGCTCTGTCTTTTTTTTTTTCCTTTTTTTTTTTTTTTTTGGTGGCTTGTCACCAGTGGTAGCCAAACAGTTCTCTGCTTTTTAAACTAAATTCAGATCTTTGACCACAGCAAGGTAACATATTCTGCTACTTACTATACTCAATTGTAAGGATTAAAATAAAGTGTCTTTAGTAGGATGCTCATAAAACATGATGATTATTTTGTAAAGGTAAATATGTTTTTCAGTATTAATCAACACTTTGTGATCTCAAATGCTTTTGTAGTTCAGGTGTACAACAGTAGCAAGAGGCTGGTTCTCTCTCTTCTCTAGCATTAAGAACTACAAGACAGATCTTGTGACTTCTGTATTTTAAGGAAATGCCTGTTTCAGATGAACTTTTCCTGCAGGAAAAAAAAAAGTATAGGTGTAAAAATGTATGCAGGATGCAGTCTTAGTAGCAGCTCTGGGGAAACCTTAGACTGTATCAGTGAGTCTTGACACCTGTTTTATGCTTGACTTAACCGTAACTTCTCTTCTTAGAGTGTATCACCTAGTTATTTGCTGCACAGAGGGATACATTTCCTCTTACTCTAAACATGCTTTTGAGGGTCTGGTGTAAATGTGCAAAGTACTCTATTTCACCTGCACTTGAACTCATGTAGTTGAAACCCCTGGGGTTTATCTGCGTCATCCAATGGCTGCATCAGTTTGCTCTTGTGTCTGAGGTGTAGGAAGAAAGATGGGTTGTGTGGTGAATAATGTTTAAAATGAAAACTTGACTTGGCTTGTTGGTGTTTGTGTATATCGGTTTCACCTTTGATTTACAACTCTATCTTACATTCTAGGTAAAACTTCCATTTAATGCACAAAGGATTATCTCACTTTCCAGAAATGACTTCCAGTCATTTCTGAAAATGCATAAATTAACTCCTGAACAATTGGACTGTATTCATGATATCCGAAGACGAAGTAAAAATAGAATTGCAGCCCAGCGATGTCGCAAGAGAAAACTTGACTGCATACAAAATCTTGAATCTGAAATTGAAAAACTGGTATGTATAAATATTCATTGCTTTTGTCATGAGTCTTTCTCAAAACATCTTGACTGGGTATCTGGCAGTAGTTTGAGAGTGAGGTGACTTATTACTTTTTCCACTCAAGCTTAGAAAACTTTATCAGTCTCAGATAACTTCTTAATAGCAGTTCATTTTTTTTTCTGTGCTTTCCTCTAAAGTACACACGCTTTTCCTTCCGTGAACTTGTTTCCATTCAGATAAAAGTGCATCACAGCATAATATTTGGTAAATGATGCTTCCAAAGCCGTTGAGTTTAATTGTACAGAATGATTCCCAAACCATTATCCCAGACTGTTTTCTGCCTCCTCCCCTTTCCTGCTTTGCAATTTTTGTTCTTCAGCTCATGGTGTTGCTCATGATCAAGTTTAGTTACGCAATTGTTAGTTGTGTAAGTACAGTTCTTGGAACATATTAACATGGGCTGGTGAACTGTTTCCTGAGCCTTGAATCTTAAAAACGAGATGCTTGCAGAAAGGCGGAAGATACAAAAGAACTTGGGAAGTTGCTTGCCTTTTTAGCACTTGCATCAAAATTGTAGCTGAGGAGTTAATGCTTCCAGATTTCTCTGCTGCCATCTGTTAATACAATTTCTCCTTCTTAAGAAGGCAATAAAAAGATAAATACGTCATTTAAGAGAAATATAGATAATCTGAGGTTAGGATTATCCACAAAATAGTAATGGCAAGAAAATAGAGTGGCTTTTCAGAAAAAAGTCTTCGTTTCTGACCCTCTCATTTCAGTTTCATGGTTGATCATACCATGTGCACTAAATAGTTCAGTTGTGTAGGATTACTGTGCTCTTAATTCTTGTCCTTGGAGCAGTTGAGACTTAGTGTATGTGAATTTGATATTTGCATCAGCTAAGACACAGTCATGTTGCACCTTTCTTGACTTCAGAGTGAAAAGGAAAATCAAATTAGAGCCAAGTGCCATGGGATGGAAAGTATTTTCCCGATGTGATCCATCATCTTTCACTACATATATTCCTACTTCTGCAGTGAAGGAGATAGATTTTTTTTTTTTTTTTTTTTTTTTTTTTTTTTTAAGGAAGGCCTGCAGTGCCTAAAATTTAGCCCTGATGAGTTGACAGAGCAGGTCATTTGTTGTGCTGAATGGAGATGATGCTCTGAGAGAAGGAAGGAAATCAGGTGATTGTGTTAATAACAGTTTTCTGACTGAAGAGAGAAGTTGCATTTCTGACATTTCAAAACTTTCTGCCTGGCTTTGTCATCATATTGTTATTTCTGTTATGTAACTCTGTCAGTGTTTTGTAACACTTGAGCAGGGCATTAAAGGTTGATCTGCAAGATTAGACATATAGTTACGTGGCTAATAATTATAGGTAATATTCTTTCTTCTGGATCTGGGCTGGAACAGACTGAATGTCAGCTGTTTGATGGATAACACTGTGCAAGGTCTAGATAATGAGTGCTGAGTCTGGAGAACGTGAGGTTAGGTCTGAGTTAGAGGAATAACGCGCTAAGCACAAATGTGTTCCAGTTGCATGTTTTTTTCCGACTGTGCAGATAAGTTTCTTTAGAAATTCCTGAGAAGATCTTTTTTGGAGCTGTTGAGCATGTCTGATGGCAACAGGTGTGCACCATCAAACTTCTGTAAGGTTTACATGAATACAGAAACATTAAGGTCTGTCTAGGCATAATTTCCAGGTGGAGGGAAGAAGAGAGACATCTGTGAAGAGCGATGTGTGGTACATCCAGGTTGCTTTGTTCTTGATGACTCCTGCTTTGTTCCTGTTTCTCTGGGTCAGTCAAATCTCTCAGACTTTTTAGTCTTTAATCTCATGGTATCTTCTGTAACGTGGCTTTGAGAGGGGATAGTATTGTGTATTATTATAGTTTATATATAGTTTTATATATATAATTTTATAGAGTGTATATATATAGTAGTACAGTTTATATATAGTTGATATCATTACAGTTTGAAAACTTTTGACAAGTAGATAATACTCTGTCCTGTAGCCTGTTAGGAAATACTATTTGGTGAAATTCCTTATCCTGGCTTCCAGTATGTACAGCATGTTGTCTTATAATAATTTCTATTTGGTGTTGCTTATGGGGGTTTTTCTCTCAGATGAGGAGATAGTATTTGTGGTATGTTTGTTGGGAAAGTCCTATATCTGGAACAGAATAACTCCCTGAGTGAGTAGAATCTGGAGACTGACAGTTGGGGAGTAGCCCTGCTGAAAAGGACCTTGGGATCTGAGCAGAGAGCAGGCTGAGCATGGGTTGGCAAACATGTCCAGGCTGACAAAAAGACCATCAGTGTCCTGGGATGTATTAACAGGAGCGTAGTGAGTTGTTTGAGGGCAGTTATTGTTTTCCTATACTTAGCATGGGTAAGACTGAGTCTTTTGCTGAGTTTTGAACTCGCCCAGTGCCAGGAGTGCATTGATAAACAGGAGGAAGGCCACTAAAATGGAGAAGAGGTGGGTGTGGGGGGACCTAATACCCAGCTGCCCATATCTGTGGGGAAGTTCTTGAGGTTATTGTAGCCATCGTGAATGAAAGACCTTCAACTTTCAGGGGTTAGTACTCAAGAACAAGGGGGGAATTTCAACTGGATATAAGGAAACACTTCCACTGGGGAGAGGCAGGCAGTGGAGCAGTTTACACAGAGATGTTGTGCATGCCCAGTCCTCAAGGTTTTTGCGACATGACTAAGCAAAGCCCCGAGCAGCCTGATCTTAACCAGAGCTGGCTGTTTTGAGCAGGAGCTGAGACTACAGACCTGCTGAGGTACCTCTCCACCTGAGTGATTCTGTAAAATTGGAAGTCTTACATTAAGCTCTACTTATATTGAAGAAAAATACTGTCCAGTACTGAATCTGTTATCTGGTAGAATTATCTTTTATCATTTGCCTTGATCTTCTGTACTCATAATGTCATTTTTGACCCCCCCATATAGTCTTTGCTTATTGACCTTTCAGGTGAATCCCTGTGTTCTTGTTGTTCACTAGTGTTCTGTATTTGAGAACACACATGGGCCACTTCAGATGTTGGCTTGTTAGAAGCAACTCTTTCAGAGCACCTGTGTACATTCAGATTCCTTGTACTTTATCCTGTGCCATGTGCTCTAGAATGACCCTGCTTGAGCAGGGAGGTTGAACCAGATGATCCACTGTGGTCCCTTCCAGTGTTACCCACTCTGCAATTCTCACTTCAAAACTTTAAAATTAGGATACCTGTGAGGAGTAACAGAGTAGAGGATAACTGGGCTCAAGAAGCACTACTTGGATGAAGACTCTGTAGATGAGAAGGACGTGTCAGTGATCCAAGAAATGTAATTGAGATCTTATTATTTGTATTAGAACAGGGTGAAGTGTGTGAACTAAAACCATTCTTCACCAGAAGAATTAAAAGAGCTCTCAGTTTACTATGACCTCAAAACTAACTGACGTTACTTTGCAGTATTAGTATAATGCTGCTAAAATAAAACAATAATATTTAAATTTATTGATCTGTCAACAACTTCACATAGGGGTGGGGAACCTACACTGGAATAACTATTTCTGAATGTTGATGTTTGTTTTAAACAGCAGTCCAGATAATTTCATCAGTCCATAATACCCAGCTGAGTCCCTCTACATACCCAAAAGGTACATAAAGTGATTTTAGATAAGAGATTTGGCAACAGAATGGAAGAGATTATTCTCAAAAGTATTGAAAAACAGCTAGAGGGCAGTTCAGTCATCAGCCAGCACACAGCTTCAGGAGGGGAAAGTCCTGCTTGTCGAACCTGATTTCCTTCTACAACAGGGTAACCCACCTAGTTGATCTAGGTAAGCTGGTAGACATAATGTTTTTGGATTTCAGCAAAGCTTTTGATGCTGTTTCTCAGTGTCCTTTTGGACAAAGTGCCCAGCATACATCTGAATAACCATGTTAACGTGATGGGTGAGCAGCTGACTCACAGGTTGGGCACAAAGAGTTCTAGTGAATGAGGTAACATCAGACTGGTGTCTGGTCACTAGTGAGGTTCCACAGGGCTCCATCCTTGGCCCAGTTCTCTTCCACATCTTCATCAACAACTTAGACACTGGACTCAAAGGAATACTAAGTTAGCCAATGAAACTAAATCAGGAGGAGCTGTTGACTCCCTTGAGGGCAGAGAGGCCTCAAAAAAATGGAGAGATGGACAATCACCAACCATATGAAGTTTAACAAGGGCAAGTGCTGGATTCTGCAGCTGTGATGGGGCAATCCTGGTTGCATGTATAGACTGGGGAATGAGAGACTGAGGATGGTGAAGGGTCTGGAGGGGAGGCCTTATGAGGAGCAGCTGGGGTGTTCAACCTGGAGAAGAGGAGACTGAGGGGAGACCTCACTGTGGTCTTCAGAATTCTTACAAGTGGAAGCAGAGGGGCAAGTACCAATCTCTTCACTCTTGTGTCCAGTGACAGGACTCAAGAAAACAGCCTGAAGCTGAGTCAGGGGAGGTTTAGGTTGGATATTAGGAAAAGGTTTTTCACCCTGAGGGTGGTTGGGCACTGGAACAGGTTCCTCAGGGAAGTGGTCACAGCACCAAGCCTGACAGAGCTCAAGGAGCATTTGGCCATCACTCTTGTGCACATGGTGTGATTCTTGCTTGGGGTGTCCTGCGTAGGTCCATGAGGTGGACTCAATGATGCCGATGGGTCCCTTCCAACTCAGCATATTCTATGATTAATAGCTGCTCCCAGTATGCTGACAAGTAGAAATTTATTAGCAAAGCTCTCTTCCTAATAATTTTAGGTAAAAAGGACTGGTAACAACTGCTCCTCTTGCCAAATGCTGCCAAAACTTAACCAGTTGTTAAAAAAAAAAATGGTAGAGGTTGCAGTATGAGTTTCTCCTGCAAAAGGGGATGATAGAAGGAGTGAAAATAATTAAACTTTCCAGGAGAGCATTGACATAGCAATAGCTGTAACACACAGTCCCTATGATTAACATTTACTAAATAAAAACTATTTAAAGCTTTGTATATCTTCAAAACTGTCTCTTAATTAAATAGAGAATTTAAAATTAATGTGTTGTGACGTGTTTGGTTTTAGGTTCTTTGTCCTCTTCTTTCAACTGCTTCATTATGGCCTTGCTTGTTTCCTGTCCTGTGCCATTTCCTCATAGAGGTTAGGATTGACCTTTTGACACGCATTTGATTGTATTGCTGTTTACCTTAATGCCAAATTACTTCTGTTTCAGCAGACCAGATTATTTACATTCTTGTTTTAGCTTTGGTAGGAACATAAACCATAGTTTTGGTGTTAAAATGTAAAGTAAAAGGCTGTTTTTCTTTTTGCAGCAAAATGAGAAGGAGAACTTGCTGAAGGAAAGAAACCACATTTTGTCAACTCTGGGTGAGACAAAGCAGAATCTGACTGGACTTTGCCAGCAGGTGTGTAAGGAAGCAGCCTTGAGTCACGAGCAAATACAAATACTTGCAAAATATTCTTCCTCAGATTGTCCGCTCTTACTTTTGTTCCCGAAGAGAGAACAAACAGCTCCGTCTGATAGTGAGCCTGCAGTACCAGCGTCTGTAGAATCAGCAGATGGTCTTTCAGGTGTTACATCTACAAATGAGCAGAGTTCTTGTTATCAGCGTGTCAAAAGTGTGTGTGATGCAACATATGATCAAGTACAAGAACTGCATCCAGTTTCTGTAAGAACATTGGAGGAAACGTTACTTGTGGAACAGTGTGGACACAGCAGTGGTATCACAGACTTCTGTCAGCAGATGACAGACAAATGCACTACAGATGAGTGAATCTCTTGTTCCTATTGCCAGCCTCTCAACATTGCAACTAAAAGTGAGATTGAGCATTATTGGAAAGTAGCTTACTAAGTGATAAAAAGATGAAACTTTATCTTCTGAAACTACATTGACAGATAAGTGATCACTATATTACTTAGCAAGCTTTGGGTTTGCTCTTGTAATTCTAGAGCGTAATTTATGTGTCAGCCTTGAAGTTTTTTTTGTGTGGTGATGCCAAGGAAGGTTCAGGAAAGTTGTTGGAATGTATAAACTCCATGTGCAGGTGTTTATTTTTGAGAAAGCTTTCATTCACATATAGGACAGCCTTTGCTCTGACTTATGCCACAGTAACTAATGCCACTCCTCATCTCAGTGAAAGCCTCCTAACAGGTGTTTATCCACAATGACTTCTATACCTGGAATTCTTCTAAGATTTCTTTTTGCCTGGTAGACAAACCTTAAGAAGCACATACAGCTTTGTAAATGCTTATTTTGTAGATGAGTTAGGATGACATGACAGTATGAGGAGATTCTGGCAAGTGTGCTCTGGAACAGCTCATTGCTTCTTGCTGTTCCCATCCCTGTCCCAGAGTAGACTTTTACTGAATAAAAATAGTAGGCTAGTAGTAGTAGTAAATTTGAATAGTAGTAGGCTTTTATTGAATATATGCCTTTGTCTTAGCTCTCCAGTGTAGAGTTAAGAGAACTGGAACGGCAGAGGTGCTGCCGCATACTGCTCTCTGCTCTAAATTTAGTGGGAGGAATAACAACATACTGTGAAAGGCAGATGTTTGAAACTGATGCAGTTCTTGGATGAGTGTGCATTGGATCCTCTGGCATCTGAATCCCATAGGCTTGTTAAAATTCACTGCTGTATTGTGACTTACTGTCCTGGCACCTTCAAGCTTTCTGCTTGTTTGTGGTAATTTGGAATCAAAGTATTATGAAAGTCTAAGGACGGATTTTTATTTTTTTTAAGGTATTCAGGCACTACAATTTTTTACTTAAGTGCCTAACTGCATAAAGTTACAAATATATTTGTTCTCTGATCACTGGGACCAGTAAATTTCTATTTCAGAATCTTAGTCTTTGGCATACTTTATGGCTAAACCTGTAGTACGTTTTCAATGGCTTGTGCTATTAGTGTAGATATATAAAAAGTTTATGAAAGAAATGCGCTGGAGATATTTCCTTTATTTACTTTGTGGAGGCAAAATTCAGCTACTGAAAACAATCCCCGTTTTTTAGATTTTTACATAGCAGTGGATGCATATTGTATACCAATGATGCTTTGTTATTTAGATGTTATTCTAACAACAGAACTAAGTATTGAACCTCACCACAGAAAACTTTGGTTTTGCTGGTTTACAAAACATGAAGAATCTTGAACAAGCCAGTGGAATTCTTCATTTCCTACCTCAGTATGTATATTAGCTTTTTGTGTCTTTGTGTGCATGTACAGTAGGCAACAAAGGACCCTGTAAATACCGCTTTTCAGTTTTATCTTGCAGTGAGGCAAAACTTGTTCTTGGCAAGACTTTTTTTTTTTTTTCCCCTCTCCCCACCACCCATAGGTAACATAGCATTAATAAATACATTAAGCCGCTTATTTAAAACAAAAATTTAAAATTTGACAGATATAAACAGGACTTCTCATAACCAGCACAAAATGCAAATGACTACACTACCTCACCTATGGGATTGAAAGTTGATTCAAAATCTCTAGTAATATCCTTGGATTTTCATCATATATCATTACTTTTAAGGGAAAAATTATGTTAAGGGAGCATAGCTTGTATAAAACACAGTGCTTGCAGTAATTGAAATTCAGAAATAAGTACTATATGGGAGACGTCATGAGAGTTCTACTGATATGCTTTCAGATAATTGAATTGAAATTCTCTTAAATTACTATCATTGATTATATGTTGATCATGTATATGTATTACTTACAAAGCTCTGTGGGCTTTTTTTCCAGTGTCTGTAGATTCCTGGTTAATTTAATCTTGCCTCCCTTGCATGCTGCCATCCTGGGTAGCGTTTTGCTCTCAAGTCTCCATTTTATTTAAAAAGCAAACCAAAAAGAAACAATAAACAAAATGGAAAGCCCCAAACCTCTCTACTGTTCATAACTACTGTCACTGTTAAAGCTGGTGATACTCTGAAATGACATGGACAATGGCATTGTCCTCATAGTACACATACTTCAAAATGGAACTCCATGGGGTAAACGCTTGTTATAAACGGGTGGAGCATATATGTAGGCAATGGCTGGCTGGGAGCTTATCCAGTGGCCCAAACCCCTGACACACTTGGCTGTAGATGCTGGAAAACAAGGTCAGCGATTACCAAGTTAAAGGCTGGAATATCCACTAGAGGCTTGTGCTCCACTGCTGCACTCTGGTGATCAGCCACAGTCTGAATTCCACATAGCTAATGGTGGAGGGATTCCAGTGCAGAAATCATGACTGTTGTTGACCTGTGATAAAATTAACATCATGTTTTTAAACCTGTAATGAACTTGATTGTGAGGGTAGGGTTTTGCCTGACCAGCTGCATCTAAATAATTTTTAAAATATTTATTTAATACTGTAGACCTACAAGTTGCATGTTGACTTCTATAGCCTATGTCATCAACTTGCAAAAGTTAAGAATGAATGACAATTTTATGATACAGAATTCTCAGGAAAATGTTTTTGGAGTTTGGTTTTATTTTTTTCTTCCAGTAAAGAAATATTTGATTTTGAAATTGTAAAATACTTTGCTAAAGCATGTTTTAAAATACTTTGAACAGACTATCTTGAAACCATAAAGGTATGATGGCATACAGATTGTAAAATAAACAGATAATTACAACAGTTGATTTTGTATCTTTCATAATTCAGTATTTTCTAAGACTACAATAAAAACCACTATCCTTTCTACAAAGGCTTTTCTATTTTGTACACATCTTCTGCTGTGAAAATCTCTGCTGGTGCATTATTCATAAACATTTCTGCAAATGGTGGCAAAGTAGTCTCTGTATAGTTTATAAGTTTTATAGGCTCAAAATACTAGCTCAGGATTTTTCAGATGAAGGTGACATTTCTTAATAATCCAGAAAGGTAAGTGTATCAAAGTTTGGTATCTTCTAAACTATTGAGGATGTTTCCTCAGTAATACATATTTCACTCTATTGATTTTTTTTTAATTTTAATATTTCCAAATGCATGGATATTCTTCTCATCCTACTGATGATCAGATTTGTCATGTGGAAAACCTACTGTTTTATATGAATAGCAAAGTCAAGAAAGTCAGAATCTAAAATAAATAAAAAACCATAAAAATTATCAAATAAGTAATGAATGAGAATCATATTACAAGTAAGTCAGTATATTTTATTAACTTCAGAAATAACATTTAAGGCTTTCTTGATATATGATAATAGTCTAGTAAGAATTTGGTATGATACTTTAACAAGGTCATACAGCACATAGTTTTTACAGTCTACTATTTCGTATTTACTGTGAAAGAGGAGGAGATGGATGGGAGAGACAGGGGAAGAAACAAAACACTTACTAATCAAAATATATATTCGACTTTATTAACTTGTTGAAGTCTCAGCTCTTGGGTGAACTGGCATGATTTTGTTTAAATGCATTTGGTGATGATGATAAAGTTCTCAATTATATTGCAATTTTTTTTCTCAGCCCACTGGTAATAAATCAGAAGATCTATGTCATGTAAGCCTGTCAGCATTTGGGACTTTTTCAGGTAATGATCTAGGAAACAAGAAAGAATCAGTAAGGGCTGTTCACTGAAAATCTGAGTTTTCATTCCTGTCACTCTGACTCTTGTTAAAGGTGCACTTGATTTGCTTTAATAAAGGATCCATTAAAGTCATACAGGCATACTAGATACTTTTAGGTAGCAGTGATAAATGGTGTATTGAATCAGCATGTGAAGCATCTGTTTAAATGCAGATGTTACAATACTATTGGTATAATTACATAATTGCTTATTGTAATTTTAACTACTCATATTTACCTTAGTTACATATATTTATAACATTCACTTGAATCCAGGATAACCATGTGAAAATAATAAAGGCTTTTTCATTAAAAAAGGCATTTTCATAAAAAAAAGTCATTCATAACAAAGTAGTAGGTAAAAAGCAGGGGACAGGTACAGGGATAAAAGGCAGCAGAAATCACAGACTCCCCAGGTCTGGGTTAATAGTGGATCATGGAAGTTTGGGGAATATCACTGACACTTGTACAGTGGGCTGGTCCATTTTTCACACAGATGGTGTGTGAATGTAGGAGTGCTAAGAGTTACATAAAGTTTTCAGACTCCTCTCGTCTCTGAAATAAATCAGTCCTGCTTCCCCATAAAACCAGAAAACTTTGCTAACTTGTGTATGTTCAGGTGTCATCCCAAAAAGCTGATGAACCTGTAAGTCCAGACTCAATTGATGGGGAAGGTGAATGTCTCAACGATGCTTAACCCAGCCACCCTTGGGTTTGTTTGTTTGGGTTTTTTTAACCAAAACCAATAACAGGAATAATAAAAAGGACCTTATTACCTCTACTGAACAAGAGAGGGGCACGCCCATGCTTTTTAATATACAGCAGAGGAGGCACACAGGGTGAGGGGATGATGAAAGCCTCACCTAACAAAAACATTATTTGTGTTTTGCTCCTTGCTCAGGGCTTGCTCTCCTGTCAGGCATTCTTGGTACTCAATAAGCACAAGCTGAGATGGGTTGCACTTCAAATGAGATACAGGATGTTGGAAGCCATATGCTTTTATTTCTAGAATTGATCATTATGTTTTGTCTAAGGTATGGTGTCTCCTGGGGTTAGGTAAGAGCCCTTCCCAGGTTCTGGCTGCTGTTGGAGAAGTGTCTTTCCTTTTGTCTGGAAGCAATCCTTAGATGTATTCAGTTTTGGAGGTGGACTCAAAATTTCGGTGGTGGTCTCCTGAAAAGAATTAACAGTTCTTTCCCATAGGAAGTAAAGTGCATAGGGGTAGATAATAGACTGTGCGTGGCAGGTATTAACCATACTGTCTTGGCACATTTTTTCTGGGAGAAATCCCTAGAAATAATCAATTTTGGAGATGGAACCACATTGCATTGGTGGTCTCCTGGTAGAAAATTACAGTTCTTTCCTTCTCCCACAGATGGACTGTCACCTTCTCTTCACTCTCGCAGATCTCACTTGCTAACCATAAAGAGTCCAGCAGCTGAGCCCATGCCAAATGTCCGAGAAGGAAAACTCACAGCTGATTTTACTCTTTCCCAGAAACCAGAGAACTATACCAAACTCGTGGCTGCACTGCACTTCTCACCTGTTCCTACCATCCAACCTCTCAGTCTCACAGCCTAGGTCAAAACTGAGCAGTTTCCAGCTACAGCCCAAAAAAGAGAAGTGTGCCAAGAGAGAAAGCTTTCCGTGACCTACCCCTTCTAATTGTGAAATTCTAGGTACTCTGTTATAGGGGTTTTGGGGGGTTTCTTTTGGTTGGTTGGTTTGTTGGTTTGGTTTGGGGTTTTTTAGCTCCTGGTGAATGTTCCACACCACCAGCCTGTCTGGGGTGTGGTAAGTTGAGGCTTCATTGTTCACCCGACTTGGATCATCCCATTGAAACACCGATGACTTTTCTCTGCAAGAAGCAGGATTCTTGCTTTCGTCTACCCGAGGCAGGGGAGGAAGGTAGATTTTTACTGTGTAACTTTAGCTGAAGCAGCAGCAGCCAGAAGGGAAACAGGGGCTGGCAGTTTTTGGCTGGGAGGTGCTTGGTTTTGGGGTTCATCTTTTTGCCTGGGTCATTTTTGACTACTTCAAGCCCCAAGGGAGGCCCCGGCTTCGCCGCTGCCCACTGCCTGGACGCCTCCCCGGAGCTGCTGAGGACCAAAGGAGCTCCCATTCGTCCCCCGCTCTCCCTGCTTTTCGCCGGAGGGACTGGCACCTCCGTCCCTTGCCGGCTGCCGCCTCCAGAGCCCCGGGCGCGGCGCGGACTGCCCGGGGCTGGCGCTGCCTGCGGAGGGGCTTCAGCCGCCCCCACTCTGCGATGCAGCCACATAGTCCTTGTGCGGGGCTCGCCCTGGGGTCTCAGCCCCGCTGCCGCGGCTGAGATGCGCCATTTGCCGCGTGGGCTCGGCTGGAATTCGGGAACCGCTCCCTCGAGCCCCAAAAACCGGCACCTCCCGGGGCCCGACAGCGCCCCCTGCTGGGCGTGGCTGTGACTGCGCCGAGGGGCGAAAAGCAGCTCCTTGTTTTCGGTGGGAGTTTGGTTACGGGGCTGCTGCTTGTGGTGTTACCTATATATATATGCTTATTCTTTACTAAAGAGCTGTTATTTTCTTTTCCGCACCTTTTCAACTGGAGCCTCTTAATTTCGAGGTTACAATTACTCAGAAGGAGGAGCTTGGTTTTTCTCCTCTCTTGCCCTCCTTAGCAAACATTTTTGTCTCGTTAAACTGAGACATTTATTGGGACCCAACGTGGGGCTCGATGACGGGAAAGGTGAAAAAGGGATAACAGCTCTTGTGTAATCCATCTGTGTATTGATTTTGGAGCCCCTAGGCACCACGCTACCTGAGTTAGCAGCTTTTCTTTGGCACATAACCACGCCGAGAGGCCTGTCCAGCTTGGCTGTTTTCTTCAGCTCGAATGATAAGACCCAAGCGGTGATAACTGCTTTCGAGTTCATATGTTGGGTTTATGACACTGCAAATTCACCACCTATGAGTCTCATCTGGAGTATGTCCTCAAGGCTCTAGCCTAAGCTGTTTCCTCCGGGGATTTAAGGATAATGGCACCTATCCTTGTTGAGAAACACAGTATGTTTTCCCAACCTGTCATCCATTTCCACTTTTGGTCCACTACAATTGCTTCTGGGAAGTTTAAATCCTCTTTAGGTGCCAGAGATGTCTTGCTCTTTGGGCTTTGCGTGCAAGTTTGTGCCATTATGGCCTACCTGATATACGAAGATAGGGCCAGGAATCATCGAGGATGCGTCCAGAAGCCCACCCCAGGGGTGGGAAACCTCGAGTGGCATGGGTCGTGGGAGGATATGGGTAAATTCTTAGAAAATTGCTCCAACAACATGGAAGGTCACCCTTGAACAACTCCTAAACCCCATGAAAATGATGAAATCTGTGAAGGAGAAAGGTTGTGGTAGACCTATGGAGGGGCAGCTCGCAGTTGGACGTGGAGCTTTGTTACTGCCTACCGGAAGCTGCTCAGCATGGTGCAGCACTTCCAGGGAAAAGGGAAAGAGAGTAAAATGCCTGATACCATGGTGACTCAGAACATGGCCAAACCAAAAGAACAGACCAAGCCAATGGAAGTTGCCGCATATCTCACAATTGAACAAAGACAAGAACCCACTTAGACACCACTTCCAGCTTGATAAACATTGGTTTGTTCAACCTCTCACCTCTAACATCAACCAACCTTCAATTAAAGGGCAGTTCATGGCTCTCTTCAGGCATCCAGGATAAGGAATGTTGCTGTTGACCAGCATTTAAAAACTTGTAAGAGCAGAAATTGCCTCAAAAATTACACTGGAGTAACACAAGCTCCTCTAGCAGGTATGTCAGTAACAAAATCTTTTAGTTACTTAAGCATAAAAGAATATGACACCCATCCCTACAGGCTAAACTTGAGCACCACTTCAAAATAGACCAGTGAAGGTGGAGGGCAGAAGCTTTTTTAAGAGAAACGGTGCCTCTCAGTGGGGCAGAATGGGGAAATGAATTCAGAGTTTTTGAAGAAAACGTAAAACCTCACAGTAGTAAAATTAAGTAGTGCTGGGTAATAAAAACACCCCCACCTTTTGAAATTATTCTTGCTTTAGACTACAGCTACTTGCTTTTATTGAAAAACATAGGTGGGACACTCATACTGTACAAGAAACGCTGACAATTAGTCAAATGCACAGAAGACCAAAGACAAATAACTGAAATATCTGCATTAAAACAAAAAAAATTGCTGGCAAGTGTTCCTAGTTAGCATTTTGAATTAATGGCTTAAATATATATCAAATTTTTCTTAAAGGAGTGCTGCCACCAGCCTGGTTTGGTTTCCTCCCCTTGAAGCTGTAAAACATCTGACTTTCAATACTGCAGTTGTGAGATACTGAGTTCGAATCTCACTGAATTATATGTTCATGTGGGTCAGAGTCAACCCACTGTAAGTGTGTGGCTGGGCCATGGCAGGTACATGGCAAGGCCTGCCCACAGAGAGCACACGGCAGAGCCACAAGGCACATGGTAGGGCCCGCAGCCAACACGGACGGCTGAGCCCACGGAGCACACACGGCAGCTCCAAGAGCCAAGGGGCCGGGCTGTCAGCCAAGGCAGACCTGCCTGGAGCCTGTGACTGGCTACACACACCTCACTCTGGCCTGGAAGGCACTGAGTGGTCAAGGACTGGATATCCCGCCTGGGAGGCAGGACCAAACTATATATATGAGGGAGCACGAGACACCACGAGAGCTTTTCTCTTCTGGCTGCCGGCATGAGAGCCATCAGATCGTAGCGGTAACTATTTTTCTCTCCTTCCTCTCTCCTCTCTATTTCTTTATTTCTTTGTTTTCTTCCTTTACTCTTTTCTTTCTCTTGTGGGTAACTTAAAACCAATGAGTTGTGTTTTACTAAGATGGTGTACTGATTGTTTTGTGGTGGATGCTTTTGTGAACTGGGCCTTTGTGCTGGGTGTTTTGGTGAAATACTTATGCCTTGGTTATGCCGCCCCTGTAAAACCTTTTGCCAAAATGTCTTGTTTTCTCACTAAATTAAAAGAAATTCTCTTAGAGTAAGCGTTGCAGCGTTTTCTCCAGATGTGAATTCAAAGTAAGAACGAACTAAAAGCTTCTCAAAAGTTTAGTAAGCAAACTTAAAATTCTTAAATATAAGTAATATTTCCAGATAAGTGTAAAGCTTCAAAACTGGAGCATTATAGCATGGAAAAGCCATTTTATCTAATGCTGTTAAAGCCTTTATTGATGTCACATTTTAGCTTTGAACTTGTAAAAAAACCCCACCAAACTAACAAACCACAAAACCATAGTTTTTGGCCCGTTCCTGTCTCTGAGCATGAGTTGAGCAAAGGCTGTGGAGACAAGACAAGGAAAAGTGACTTAATGTTGTTCCTTCAGACATCACAGCATCACAGGGAGGTTTTGCATTGGTTTAGGAAAATGCACACCCAGTTCAGTAGATATTGAATATCAGGGAAGTCAGGAGATAAATTCTTTGCTTTCAGAGAGAAAAAAATTAAATAAATATTTACATTAAACCAGAATTCTACAGATTGATTTATCACAAGTCTTGCTTAAGAAAAAAAAATCTATTTCTATCTAGGGTATCCTTTCAAGAGAAAGAAGAGGTTGGCTGGGATGGCTAGGATGCAGACTCAGCACTGTTCCACTTCAGCATGAGCCACTCATGTCTTTCAGCTCTCTGACAGCTTTTCCAATGTTTCCACTGATCCCAGAGGATTACAAGGACAAGTTTCACGTTCTCCAGTCTTCAGCAGTTAAACATGTAATTTCTTTCAGACTTTCTTGGGCAGAGGAGCCACACACGATTCAATAGCTGTCAGTCTTGTCTCCAGAGCTTTTAATATAGTGTGTGCCTGCAAAACAACCAGGGAGAGGGACTTGGTTGCAAACGGAATTTCACAATACTAAGAGCAAGTGTAGGTGACAGACAGGGCTCGAATCTGATCTCACATTACCAATCCTATTTGATTTTACTTCAGTTACTTTCATAGTTTGAAAGCTCACTTGACTCTAACGTTCGCTCCGTAACTTTTTCCAGCCTTGGCGTCAGAGCCACACACTCACCTTTTGCTGGACAACCATCACCTTCCGCAGTCAACTTCCTTATGCTATTTGCCCCCAACCTTCCCTACCTGCAGTCACAAGTTTTCAGTACAGTAAAACATCGACTTGATTTATGATGTAATATTTCAATACAAAGTTACAGCAAAAGCATTTGCACGAAAGGCAAAAGAGACATGGCTGTAAGTTAAGTGAAGATCTGGAGAAGTGAATCAGAACTAATTAGGAATGAAATATCAAATTACTGAGACGTAAATAGGAATCTAATGCTGTGCACGATAAACAGAAAATGCCAATTACTGTGAAAATTAAAGGATATTAAGATTTCACAGAGGTGATTTAAACAAAGAATGATATAAGGTTAAATCTTACCCTTTGCAGCACCTCTTGCAAGACAGCTCGACTTTCAAGAGTCAGCGGCTCCTCATCAGTAAGAGCTTGCTTTTCTGAGGATCCTAGAATATAGCTGAAATGCCACAGTTTAGATCATGAGCTTCTCACTCTGAAGGCAAAAAGCCAAAGGTAGTGCTGCTCCAGAACCCCAAAAGACAGCCATGGGCTCTGGGGCTTCAAGACACAGCAAAAAATTACACAGACATGGAGAATGGAGCAGCGCTGGCTGGGAGAAGCGGCCACAGCCATCACTGCCCAAGAAAGTGCCGTTTTGTGGCCAGGTTAGTGCTTCAGAAAATTTTACTGCTGTGGGAAAAACAAAGTATCATAGCTGTGGAATGAAGAAAAAAAACCTGAAACAACTGTCCAGAGTAAGAGGGTGAACAGCCACATCAATACAGCACAATAAATGGGAACTTAACGAAAAAACAAAACACTGAAGCTAGCCCAGACAGAAACAATCACTGTTTACTAGAGCATATACATTCATAAAACTCTGGTGTGGAGCCTTAGTTCAGGATATAGTTATTGAAGAACATTTTAAGACCACTTTAAAGTGCTATAAACCAATTAAACCCAAGCACACCTTCGTTTTCTGGACAGTTTTTAAGATGGCTAAGTGAGAGTCTCAAGCACATACCTTGCCCACCTTAGCAAGGACAGAGCAGACTTGGCCAGTACAGGTTAGACCCCACACCAAGTTGTGCCTCAGGCCCTCTGCCCACGTTTCCTGCTGGCAATGCTAACCTCTAACAGCTAATAGGCAGGTCTATTTGGTGCTACCCATGACTGCAGGCTTGTTTTACAAACTCTCTTCTGATCAAATGAGAAGGAACCCTCTTGTGCTGTGTACCTAGTGTTATTTTCTTGGCTGGTATGCAATTTCTTACATAAAAGGCAGCCCAGGTATTGCATTTTTTTCTAGGATTTGTCTTACACAGGCGATGTTTCTCATTCTTGAGCATTATAATGCCAACAGCAGTAACACAGAAAATCACTCTGGAACAGAGCAGCACAAACAGCTGTATCTGGATATGCCACAGATACAACAGCAGCACCCCTCAGTGAAATGCCGGGTGAGTGAAATGGATTTGTCAGACTTCCCCATAAACATTCTGCATGTACCTTTCAATAGAATCAATGCTGAAACAGAACAAACCCCTCTTGTAGTCGAGATGCTTTGGGGTGCACCTGTAGATGTTTCCAAGTGTCCTCGAGCAGCCAGAGCAGAACAAGGTTTCTACCACGCTGTAAGACATGTAACATTTATTCAGGAGAAAATAAAAGGAAGCACCTCCCTCCATCCTTGTTCTAAAAAAATTCATGCATTACAATTTTTTAGAGCTTTACACAGCGTAATTATGGGCACTCATGTTTCAGCCTGTATTCCCAGTGGCTCCTTAGGCTGGCTGACCTCAGCAAGACTAACAGAACCACTGAATGGCAGAAGGGTTTGGGATGGAAGGGACCTTAAAGCTCATCCACTCCCACCCCCTGCCATGGCAGGGACACCTTCCACTAGATCAGATTCCTACAAACCCTCTCCAGCCTGGCCTTGAACATCCCTTCCAGGGATGGGGCAGCCACAGCTTCTCTGGGCAACTTGTCCCAGGGCCTCACCAACCTCACAGGGAAGAATTTCTTCCTAATACGAGAAATAAACAGAGTGTTCTTGCAAAACTTGTAATAGTCATAATTGGTTTAGTAAGAGAGTGGAAAGTTACTGGTTATGCAGCCTTTGATCTGTGTAGTTTGCTTAGGAACAAGAGAATCAATCAGCTGCAAGGAATAAGTAACCTCCCCTCCAGCTTTGAAGTACGTGACAACTCCATATGAAAGGTATAGTTTGATACCATGTATGCCAAAAAGGGAAGGGAGGCTGTAACCCTGGAGTATCTTAGCCAATGGAGAAACAGGGAGGGATCTGCCTTTCGGGTGAGATAGGATAAAAGGGAGGCTGAGTCCCCTACCAAGCTGAGTGACCTCACTGAGGTTTGTTCAGTGAACTCTCCCTTTTATTCGAATAAAAGTGATTTTTTTTTTTAGTTAGCTTCTCTGTCTCCTGGCTATTTATGTGTTTCCAAACGCCTGGATTTTTTGAATACTAATGTCTAATCTAAATCTGCCTTCTTTCACTTTAAGGCCATTCCCTTGTCCTATCACTACATGCCTTTGAGAGAAGTCCCTCTCCCTTAGTCCATAAGCACCTTGTACAGACCTAATCCATGAGCACTTTGCACAGACCACCCGAAATAAGACCTAATCCACGAGCACCTTGCACAGACCACCCGAAATAAGTGTTTCAGGGGCTCCCCGGGGACACACGGGCACTCCCGCCCGCCGGGCCGTTTTACCGGGCTTGTCCTCAGCGCCTTCCCCGGGACCTCCCGGTTCCCCCAGGGCAGGGAGGGCAGTGCCCAGGTAAGGACCCCCCGCCCCCAACACCGTCTCACCATCCGCACTCGTCGGGCAGCTTGGAGAGCTTCCGCTTGTGGTCCACCGAGACGCTGGCGGCCGCACCTGCACAGGGGAAGGGAGAAAGGGAGGGATGCGGGGAGGGGACCCGTGGGGAGAGGACCCGCGGGGACACGCCAGGGCGGCGGGGCCGGGACTCACTGCGCAGCAGGATGCAGCCGCCCTCCTCGTCGTTGGACACCCAGCTCAGCGTGTCGCCCACCGGCCGCTTGCAGCCGGCGCACAGGAACACCATGGGCAGCTCGCTGTCCGCGCCCTCCGCGCCCGCCCCCCACTGCTGCGGCGGCTGCTGCTGCTGCTGCTGCTCCGCGCTGCCGGCGCCCACCTCCAGCAGCGACATGGAGCACTCCAGCTCCGCCGACAGCTCCGACGGCGGGAACAGCGCGCCCGCCATGGCCTCGGGACCGCCCCGCGCGGAGGAAGCGGCAGTGACGCCCCTCAGCGCCTTCAAATCGCCCGCCGAGGAAGCGGCAGTGACGCGAGTGGGGAGCCCGCACCGCCCGCACCTCCGGGGGCCGCCCCCGCACCGCCCCCAGGGCCACCCCCGCACCGCCCCCGCACCGCCCCCCGGGCTGCTCGCGTCTCGCCCGGGAGGGAGAGGGCGTGTTAAGGTCACCGAATCCAAGCAAGATATGTGGTTATTCCAACACATCCTTTGTTTACGAAGCGTTTTATCAAGTCGCACCTAGTTCATAGAATATCCTGAGTTGGAAAGGACCCACAAGGATCATCCAGTCCAACTCCTGGCCCTGCGCAGGACACCCCAGCATTCCCACCATGTGCCCGAGAGCGTTGTCCAAACGCTCCTTGAGCTCTGGCAGCCTTGGGGCCGTGATCACTGCCCTGGGGAGCCTGGGGACCACTACCCACGGTCCAGTGCCCGACCACCGTCTGGGGGAAGAATCTTTTTCTAATATCCAGACTAACCCTCCCCGACACAGCTCCAGCCATTCCCTCGGATCCTGTCACTGGTCCCAGAAAATAGAGATCGGAGCTGCCCCTCCACTGCCCCTCTTGAGGAAGCTGCAGACTGCGATAAGCCCTGACCTCAGTCTCCTCCAGATGAACAAGCCAAGTGTCCTCAGATGCTCAAACGCTCCTCGAGACCCCAGTTCTTTACCTCCAGATAAATTCAGGGATGTCTTTCAGCCCAGCTGTGCTCAGGAGCTCTTAGGAGCAGTGCACTGCTGCGAGGGGCTGAGAGGGAAGGGTTTGTGACCTAGCTGGCACTTATCCATCCCATTCTTGGGTTACTTGACATCCATCTCAGTTTAACTGTGATGAGGAGTAACATAATTATCCGTCAAGAAAGGAGGATTGCATTTTAAGGACTGCTGTTACATCTCTGCCAAACATTAATACTCATTGCCACTGGATTGTTTCAGTCCCAAAGCAGTCCTTGAGCTGTGGGACCCCTGAGTGATTGACACAGGCATCAGTTATGCAATTCTCTTTCTGAGGGCACTGAAGTACAATGAAGCAAGAGTATTAGGTTGGAGCTCTGAGCTAGCTTAAAATGCACTGCTGGCATGGCTAACAGAACAAACTCCTCTGAGTATTTTTGGTCGTATGAATATTATTGGGATTACATAGATCCAATTCCAGTAGATGGAAGCAAGTTGAAGGTTAATAAATGTAAGTATTGTAGAGTAGTAGGTGCTAATCTAGTACAGGTGAAATGTTGCATAGCTTGTCTGACTGACCTGGTTTTGTTTCCTTGCAATAGAGCCCGTGCCGGGGCATGGTTTGTAGAGATGGGTGTCTGCCTTCAGACTGGTTAATTACTAACACTGAAACTCTGCACTTTATCTTCCAGCATTTGAAACTCTAAGACTGCTGATACTAACTCTTGTTTGGAAGGACAGATTTTTTGAAGTTGTTTGCTCAAGGGAAATCTGATGACTTGCAAATCTGTAATTTGGGATGTTAGCTACCTGTACCCTGCTGTCAACAAAGTTGACTGAGTGAGCAGAGATTTTCATAAAACTTTTGTGGTTTTGTCTTGCAACCTCAGGTTTACATTGCAACTCACGAACATTGGGAGCCTTAGTAAAAGAAATGGATGTTTCCACTAGCCAGGAACAAAAGCTGTTCCTTTATCTTTCCTCCTTTGATTTAGGGTTGCTGAATGAATAAAGTAATAATATACATTATTGTGAAAATGCTGTCCTCCTGTGGAAGCTGATTTTGCTGCGTTTTGCAGTTTATTTTCAAAGGATATGATATGAAATAGTATTCACCCCCTTCGCCTTGCTATAGCTCACACTTAGTTTTGCACAATGAAATCGCAACATCGTTTTATGGTTACTTGAAATGGCACATAATTTTTTTTTTCTAATGTAACTCTCTTGGTTCAATTTTGCTGAGATTAAATGGTTCTGCTGGGACCAGGCAGGCTATGAGTAGCTTCTCTAATTTTCTTAATTTTAAAGTTAGGGCAGATGATTACCCCCAAATTCCACCAGGGAAAACCCAAACTGCACCAAAAATCAGGAATCTAAGCTTTCCACTTTTTTCTTCTCCTTAATAACATTTTTCTACCATTTGGGTTGCCTGGTATATAGTAAGTGTTTGTGTTACAGCACTTTCCTCCCTGGGTATTTCTCTCTACTCAGCTGCCTGTTTTCTTGAAATTCATAGAAACTCTACTTCTGAGACAAGATGCTCACCTCTGTTTGATTTAAATTTGTTGAGAGTTTTGTGGAAGAAATTACCCCATGTCCTTATGAGTGATCTTATCATCCTTATTTCCATTAAAAGCAGGGTAAATCAATCTCTTACTGGGTTTTTTTCCACTTATTTTGTCCCCATAAAGAAGCTGAGAAGTCTGCCACCTTTCAGGTGTTTTTATATTCTAAGGAGATGAAAACTGACATTTTGCCGTGTCAGCAGTCCAGGAGGAATGGAGACTGCATCCTCTTGGTACTATTATTCTTCCTTCTCCAAATACCACTGTGAGAACAGTGGGTTACCAGTTAAAAAGAAAACACCAAGGGAAACAACTCCACAGCTGGTTAGTTTTTGAGTAAAAGCAGTGAATGTACTTTGTAGGTTTTCCTGTGTTTGCATAATATTTACATTCTTATATCTCCAGAAGCCACAGTTGGAATTATTGCCTTCATGTTCTTGGGATGTGAAGGTGGATTAAGTTCAGCAAGTCCTTGCCTTTTGCGCTGAGGATGAAATGTGGTCATTTCTGCTCAGATAGCAACAAGCATTCCAAGTCTGTAAAAATGTAGGATACCTCCAGGATCGGAGTAACCCAATAAATATTGATGTTCCAGAGGGTCTCTGCTGAGTGACTGCAGTGGGACCTGAGTGTTTGTTCAGGGGCATTGCTGGGGCAGCCCGAGTGAATCGTGCAGTCCGTGTAACCCCTGGGATGGGATTGGAGCTCCCTAATTCAATTTTGCCTGTTGGTTGTTTTTATTTAATGTAAAACAGAGACCTGAATCTCTACACTTCTTTTCCTCCATTATGTGGGTGGTCCCTGAAGCTTTGTGAGACTGTTTGTTCCATGAAAATGCATCTAAATCCAGCTGTAAAATCGTGGTCTTGTTTTCTATTAATAACGTTGTGCAGCTCTCTCCATTTTGTATAAAAATAATTAAAAAGCTTAATTGGCCCATGAGCTAATAGGCTATTTAAAAACATGCACACACACAGAAAAAAGGTAATGGTAAAATTTAGCAATAGGAAAGCTTTTTATTTATTGTTAAAATATATTATTCCACTTTTTTTAAAAAAATATCTTAATTGCAGAACTTAAAACCAGGAAGTTTTGGTTCAAACTCCCCCTGAGACCTAGAGTAAAATTATTTAACTTCAGTGAGTTCCATGAAACATATTAAATCTGCTCTTAAAAGAAGGAACCAAAATAGTTCTGATACAGAATTCTATAAATCCAAACTCTTCACTTCTGTCCCAGTGGCTTTGAACACTTCAAAATTTTGAGCTTTTCAATATATCCTGGAGTCATGACCTTGCTTTTTAGATTTTTTTTTACCAGAAGTCCCCTAATTCTCCCTTGAGGAGCTGTGGTTGGCCACTATCACCCCGTTGTTTTTTTCCGTAATAAGTTGGAGAAGAGCATGTCAGAATGTTGGCCTTCACGTGCTAATTTAACGTTCTCTGAATTAAAGGTCAATAAAACTTTCTTTAACAGAGGAGGAATAAAATAAGCTGCCCCTCCACACTGATATTTCTCAGTAGCCCAGCCAAAATTCAGCTTTCTGATAAGGGTACAGCTGAGCCAGCCCCAGTTTGAGGTTTAAAAGGGGCTGGGCTAATTCCCTTAATCTCTTTGTAGCTCTGATGAACTTCTTCACAAAGAAACACCCAACCAAACATACTGGACCTGTTTCAAAGAACATAGTGTTTTCTGTCCTTTCAGAGGAAAGATTTATTTTGTTTTGGTCAATATTTGTCTCTGGAGTCAGTGACCCTTCCTTTTCACCCCAGTCGAAGTGAGTCGCCAGCTGTGACTTCAGGGCAGAGCACCCAACCTTCCCGAGGCCTTAACCTGGGCACTGGCCACCACCACCCTGATCCCAGGAAGGACCATTTTTGAAACAGTGACCAAATGTGTTCCTGGGGCAGGAGTGGATTCATCCCATCTCTCAGCAAGCCCATGGCTCAGGCAGTACTTTACACAGCACTGTAGCTTTCATTAAAAAGCAGCTTCCTTTGCTCCCCTAGCCACCTCATGCTCCCCTTTCCCACTTTTGAACACATACTTTGGCACTGGGAATCCTCTTGCTTGTTTCTTAAAGAAACCACTTGGTCCTGATAAAGCAGGCAGCCTTTTGCACTGTTTTATGATGATTACAGAAGCACTGCAGCTGAACAGGGCAAGGGTCACATTCTCTTCCACTGCACTGATGTGCTGTGAGGGTCACAGACACTTTTCAACAAGCTTTTCTTAGTATTTCTCTTGGTATAAAATGCTTTCAAGGCTGTAATTCCCTCTCTTAGGGCATCATCTTAAAGATCTTGGATTGTACTTTTTTCCCTAAAAGCAGGATTTGGCAGTGACAGCTCAGGCTTCAGCACCACACTGCATCCTGCATTGTGGCTATGTAAAAGGAACCATATCCAAATATCTGCACAGCTCTAGTCACCAGCATACTGACTGGATGCTTTTTCCCGACCCATCCCTCAGCCCTGGCCTTGCCCTGTTACAATAACCTGTTAGGAGGCTCTCACGACCTTTAACAAACTGGCAATCAGATGCCTCTCCCTAAAAGGAGAAATTGAACCAATCAAGTGACACACCTTTATTAGAGACCATAAATTATGTTGCTGTGTTTTGTACTTGCTGTGGTACTGGTGACAGGATTACTGTGTTGTGTCCACAGACTCCATTGTCATCGCCTTTTGGGTCGGACTTGCTGCCTTCGTGACGTTACTTTTTCTCATTTTGCTGTGTATGTCCCGCTCTGGATCAACTCCAGTAAAGTAAGTACAACCAGACATAAAGTAAGTGCAGATCAGTGTGATAAAATAACCTGAGACATTCACTCCCTTGAATGATCCAGCAATTACATACAACATTTATAATTGCACAGAGATGACACTCTTTACGTAATTATTTGATTGGAGTGTCTTTCGACCCACAGCCATTCACTGTTTGCATAAATCACCTGCATAAAAAGAACTGACGAGGTTTGCAGGTGACATAACACAGCTCAAATCCATTGGTTTCTCAAGGAGCCTTAAAAAAGGCAGCTTACCCAAGTAAACCACAAAGCAGGAGGCAGGCTAACAACACAAGAAACATGGAAATGGACATAAAATTGCAGGATAGCGGAGGTATGTTCCCAATAATTTACTATTCCTAAAAAACTGGTAGGAGAAGTCTGTATACAGGAAAATCTCAGTGTGTTTGGGAGACTTAAACAAAATATTGATTTTAAAGATTTTTTTCCACTTTTTCATCATGTTACTGAGTGAAATACTTGGCTTAAAAATATCCATATTTATCCTTGATATGTTCAATTTTGGCCTTCAAAAGAGCTGTTGTGAACAAGGCAAGTCTAGGAATGTTTTGTGGAGTGCCCAGGAATCATTAATGAAAAGCACTATTGGATGAGATTTGCTTAGACTTTTCATTTTTCTAAGCTTGAAATATACTGTAAGAAAACAATTCTAGGACTGAAGGGAGTATTCAACACCCACACACACAGAAAACTTGCCCTTTTTGGTTGAGTTCCATTTGATTTTTAAGCCCCACTTCAGTTACCCTTCTCCCAGTTCCAGCAATGAAACCAAATGGGATGTCTGGAAGAAATAATTCCTGTAAACTTCCACCAGCCTTCCCTGTCATCCTCCCCTTACCCTTGGCATGACAGTCACACAATATCTGTATGGAAACTTCCTGTCTCTTTCCCTGTGATAATTCTGATACATTCACCCAACAAACACACACACACGTCACTGGTCAAGGCTGGAGAACTTTTACCTTCACCATTTCTGTTCTCATCCATCTCTCTGTCGCTCCCAGGGACATGCAGGGTACTGTGTGCTCTCCCAGCTTGCTCAGGGCCAGGTTAGAGGAGCTGGCTTTCAAGCCAGGCGGGTCCTATGAGTGCACCTTGTGCTTCAGGGGAATGTGGAGCAAACCCCCACCACAGGTCAGCTAGATCCCTGGGGTGTCCCTGAAGGTTATGTTTTCATAGGATCACAGAAACACAGCATGGGTTTGGTGGAAAGGGACCTTAAAGCTCATCCTGTTCCACCCCCCCTGCCGTGGTCAGGGACACCTCCCACTATCCCAGGTTGCTCCAAGTCTTGTCCAACCTGGCCTTGAACAATTCCAGGGATGGGGCAGCCACAGCTTCTCTGGGTACTGTGCCAGGGCCTCACCACCCTCACAGGGAGGAATTTCTTCCCAATATCCCATCTAACCCTGCCCTCTGGCAGTGGGAAGCCATTCCCCCTTGTTCTGTCCCTCTAGACCCTTGTCCAAAGTCCCTCTTCAGCTCTCTTGGAGCCCCTTTAGGCACTGGAAAGGGCTGTGAGGTCTCCCTGGAGCCTTTTCTTCTCCAGGCTGAAACCCCCAGCTCTCCCAGCCTGGCTCCTGAGCAGAGCTGCTCCAGCCCTCGGAGCATCTCTGTGGCCTCCTCTGGGCTGTCTCCAGCAACTCCATGTCTTTTTTGTGTTGTGGTCCCCACAGCTGGAGCTGGAGTCTCACCTGAGTGGAACAGAAAGGGAGAATCCCTTCCCTCATCCTGCTGGTCTCACCTCTTTTGATGCAATTTTTGCATCACCAAAGGTCTCCCCTTTTGGCAAGGGCACACCACCCTCCACAGCAGAGTCTGCTTTTTTTAACCTGCATATCCACACAGAAAGCAAGCCAGTGTCAAAGTGTCTTCCAAAAGGCCTATATCTACTTGTGCCACAGCTTAATCCTTGGTTAGAGACACTGAGAGGTCCTGGATCCGACTCCGTGATCTGATTGCACCACACATTGCTCTGCAATACCAAAGAATTTGGTGCTAAGTCTGATGGGTGAGTTTGAGACGCAAGAGGGGAGGAGGTTGTGGAATCCATGTCCCAGTCCCCTTTGTCACCATTACATTATCTCACAGAAATAAGGCAAAAGGTCTGGGGCATGGGACCAATGATTTCAAACCCATTAGTGTGCCAAGGCAACTGATGATCACGCTGCTGGGATCCAGAGCCAGCATTAACACTTGCTTCAGTGGTGTTTCTTACCATCCAAAATGATGCAGAAAAGTGAGGGTTAGTGGCTGGAGACAGTTCCCGGCTAAGGCTGGACCTTCACTCAGTGGAAGGGGGCCAGGGCAAGTTCCTTCCTGGACCTCTCCAGAGGAACACTGGTCTCCCATGCATTTTGTTGGAGGCTATACATTCCTGGCAGCTGTGCACAACCCAGATTTTCTGGCTGTCCAGACAGCGTAATGTTGGAAAAAAAACCCCAAGTTGGGTGCCCAGAGAGTTGGAAGATCTGTCTATCTCATCCCTCCTCCCAGCCTCTTGCTCTCAGAGAGGTTCACTCCAGGGCCCCTGGGCTCCCTGGCAGTATGAGCTCTGCTGGCTCCACACAGACCTCCCGCAGTAAGAAACTCCACTCAGTGTTTAGATGTGGTGCCTCATCACCCTCACAGTAATCACGGATATGAAGCTGCCTTTGTCTTTCAAATCATGCTTCCCTCAAAAAATGACATCAGACATTTTTCACTCTACTTGGCTTTCTCTAGATCTGCACTGCCTGGAATTAGCTTTTCTGCCCTTTGAATCACTATTTCAGTTGTATCTTATCTCAGATTTAATTCTGTGATTTTGTCTTGGCCGAGGTCAGTCACAGCACTGCCTTAGAGTGACCTGGCTTGACCAGGTCACTCTGAGTACTGGGACTCTGGAACTCTTCCAGCCTCCTCCAATCTCCCTGCTGTCCCAGGGATGGCTAATGATTAACAGACCCTGCCAGAGTTCTCCTCAGACAGTCCCTGGGTCTCTGAGATGCAAGTTTTCCAGCTGATTTTAAAACATGGATAGCTAGCTGATGGTATTTGGCTACTTAATGGACTGGAAATATCCTGTTTTGGTAAGAGTTTTTTTGTCTTGCTTCTGTCAAAGAAAGAGAAAAGAAATGAATAGAATACACTGGCAGCATAACAAAGAAACTCTCAAACCTGTGCTGGGCCTGTTGCTGAGACTTTGGGGTTTTGTTTCTGCTTTTTGAATTACCATTAAGCAAAGTCTCTGTTGGGCTAGTCTTGTCAGGCACAGATATTTTAAGCTTTCATTTGCAAGTAATATAAATTTGAGGTTATAAAGTTTATATTTCACTTTCTCCCGTTTGCTTTATCTTGCTTTTTAGATTTTGGTTATTAGCTTTATGTAGCCAATGAAACACTTGGTTTTAGTCCAAGATGTCTTCTTTCTCCCTTCTGAAGCTAGGATGGCTCCAGGACATTAATAAGGCTTTTCAAAAATTTTCCATTGTCATTTTTGGGTTACATTTTTCTTCCCAGTGTAATTTTCCTCACCACCTTTGAATGCCTAAGGATACAGTAGTAGTTGAGATCTTGTCTTCAGCCCTGTTAACTAGAACTTACTGCTTCTAGGTCAGGACTCATCTGCTATTTACTTTTTAAGGGTGAAGTTTGGGAAACTGCTGGCAAGAGGGCTCAAAGAGGAGAGGAGGCAGGTGCACTCTGCTCTTCTCATATCACCCCTTCCACCCCACCACTAACTTCTTTTTCTGGCAGAACCACATATCTTTGAGTTGTTATTGTTTGTACACTGGAAATTTCCTGCTACTTGAGTCCTATCTATTCTTTTCTAGGTCTGTCCCATTTCCTTGGTCAGTTCCCCACCAGCCCTTAGAGCTGTGTCTTGTTTTTTCCCAACCCCAGTGTCAGGCAACCCTTCCCAAATATCTCACATCCCTCTTGTTCTTGCCCCCAGTGACACCCATTCACAGTCCCAGGAAGCTCTTATCCCTCTTCGCTTTCCCGGAAGCAGCCGTGACAGTTCCCTTCACCCTTGGTACAGAGCAAGTCATAGCAAAGTTTTTACTTTCCTCTTTAAAAATCTCGCTAAAGGACCGAATTAAGGGCTGGACCGAAGGTCCCATCTTGAGGGAGAGAGGGGAGTCGCCTCATACCTTTCCTGTTGGTCATACTCCATTTCCAGGCAAGGACATGGTTCTCATGGTGGATGAAGAGAGCTGAATTCCAAGAGCTTCTCTCATGCTGGATTCAATGTCTTCTGTGTTAGAAGCAGCATCTTCTTTATTTTTTAAAACTTTGATGTACTTTCTGTTGAAACTGAGACTGTCTCTCTTCCAAACACATCCCTGATAGCTGTACTTTTTTCTGTCCACACATTCCAGACAAGTGATTGTAGGGAGCCAGATGGAAGAAAGCAGTTCCAATGGGGAACAGCCTCACTGTGATGACCTCAGGAGCCCATACTCAGATGTGGTTGCTTCTTAAACACCTGTCTCACTTTCGGATGAAATGGGCATTCCTGGAAGGATCTGAGCCTGAGGTAAAACTGGAAGAGGTCAAACCAACCCAGCAGCACAGTTCCCGTGGCTGCAGAGAAAAGCTCAGTGCTGTGACTGCCTGTTAAACACCTGGATTCAGGAAAAAAAGGAAAATGTCTTTCAACAAAGAACAAACCTGAAAAACCCTGGATGCATAAGAGGAGGTCCTAATGGCCATATTTGAGTAAAATGGCTCAGTACTTGCCCCAAGGATAGAACACACCCTTTATTTACTTTTGCAAAAAAATACTTGGGTTACTTAAAATTTATTAAAATACTGTTTATCTAGAAGAACCTTTAAAAAGCGAATGGCATGTGGTGGTTTGCACTAATTATCTTCCTGAATAAACAGTTACTTTACTTGCTACCTGGAAATACAGTTTTGCTACCAACAACCAATTGCTTCTTGCTTCCCTTTTGAAATGGTCAATGGTAAAGAAACCGTCAGTGTTGAACAGTCTTGAAATGGTATCTGCCAGTTACCAAGGTGTTGGAAAAAGGGAATATGTGTCATATATCAGGAGAATGTATTTTATATCAAAAGAAAATGCTGGCAAAACCACAAAAACAACACTATGTTTCTGCACGAGGCTGATGAATAGTTTGACAGAACTATTGAGGGTCACGGCAGTGTTTTGGTGACGTGGAGGGGATGGGTCCAGCTCAGCTGGAGCAGAGTCAGAAGAGACACTCACATTCCCTCTCCCTTCAGTGGCCTTGGCTCTTCCCAGCTCTCCTCCCCACCAAACCCAGGCAGAACTGGAGAGGCTGAGATGCCCTCGGAGCTCCGCGAAGCACAAAGCTGGTCTGCAGAGTCAGGCTGAGGAAGGCAGCGAGGGCTGGAAGAGAGGTAAGGCTACACAGCAAGTTCCTGGGCTGAGTACAACACAAAACTCATTTGAAACTTGAGGAGAGGCATAGAAATTCCACATCCCCAAGTAGGCAGCAAAAACTCCTCCAGGGAAGCACTGCCAGAGCAGCCTCATGTGGGAGTGTGGGCCAGGATGGTGCCAGAGCAGGTGGGTTGGGCTCCATTATCAAAGCCTTGAACACAAGAGACAGACCAAACCCGCCAGGCAGTTGTTTGTATTGCTGGTTTGTTTTTTAAATCTTCAGATTTGTTTAGCCCCAGAGATAAGACACTGCTGCAGTTTGCTGTGTGAGCAAACTGACTGTGAGTGGTGCTGGGCTCAGAAACCCACCCAGGTGTGAAGGCTGCTGGGTGGTTTTCCACACTGAGTGTGGAGAAAGAGGAAAGGCTGCAAAAACTGATGGTGCAGCATGGACAGAGGTATCAGAGCCAAGTGTTTCCATTAGCCAACTCAGATGGCCACAACAGCCTCCCCCTCCTCTCGGGGCCCCCTCACTCTTTGCCAGAGCTGAGGGAGTTCTCACAGGAGACAAGAATCCACTCCCTTGCTGGCACCAGCTCTCCCGCTGCAAATTGGGAATTACTTGCAATAGTAACTCCACTGCAGTCACACAGTGTCATCAAAGACACTCTGAAGAAAACCTGACCATCCAGACCCATTTTCCTCCTAAAGGATGCAGCAGCTTCAACCATTCCTGCCCCATCTGGAATCTCTCTCCTGACCAGTTCTGTGTGGCCTGCCTGCTCCAGCATCCTCCTCCCTGACTCAGGACAGACTTGTATCACCCTGTTTTATAAGATCCTCTACTCCACAAGGGGATTTCAAGGGGATTTCTGGAAGATGTGGATACTCCCGTTCATGACAACAGGTGTTCTTCCACAGGTTGCACTGGAACATGGCTCAGAGCACATAACCACTAAAAAGACCTTTTTTATTTTTTAACTTTCAAATTACCTGGAAATACAGTATGAAGTATATAAACAATAATAAATAATATGCAAAACACAACCCTGGCTTATAGCACCCAACTTGGGGTCAGGGGAGGGGGGGAGCAATGCATTTGCTCCCGTGACATTCCATATGTACCCATTTCAAAGCTTCCCAGTGCTTTGCTTTCCACAGGGAGCACTTTATTTCCCCTGCCCCCAGAGTCCTCCATTAGAATCAGAGAATCATGGAATTGTTTAGGCTGTAAAAGCCCTCTAACATCAAATCCAACTGTTCCCCAGCACTGCCAAGGCCACCACTAACCCATGTCCCCAAGTGTGATCCCTCCTATCCTTGGGTTGATGGAATGCTCTTACCTCATTTCTTTAAACATCTCGACATATCATACTATAAACCACTGTGGAGTGTGCTCAGGCCCTTGAGACAACCAAAAAATCCCCTCCCTTTGTGTCATGGGTATTTTCTTTGACAGTTAGGTGAGATGGAAAGACATCTTTTGTTTTGGAATTCCTTTGGTTTCACTGTACCTGTTTGGTTTTTGTAATCAAGGAAAATAAGGGTTTTTTTCTTCACACAGATTTCCTGATGTCAGCCCCCTGAAACAAAATGTAGCCTCTAAGGGGCTTTCAGCTTTTTTAAGAAATATTATTTTTAACTCAAGTCCTGATACAGAGCTGACAGCTTCTTTAGGACAAGAATATTCAAATGTAAAAGCAATCTCATTACTTGTGTCTCATGTTTTTCATTTAAAAAACAGAACAAATTCAATACACATCACAAGGAACGTGCAGTTCTGATTTTTCCCTCTACAGAATTTGTACAAAGGACCTGGGCACAGCATGTAGTTGTGAGATAATTTAATAAATCCTGGTTTACATTTCAAAGCTTCAGGTCCTGCGTGTTTGCAGATCTGGACTGGTGTGTTCACCTGCTCTCCAGGCCACATTCCAGAACTATCTATCAGATTTCACTAAAACCAACAAATGATCAATTAGCAGCAAGTCCCTTGGGGTTTAGTTCCATCTCTCACCAGTTCCAAGTGGAGAGAAGATGGGCCTTTGCTGCAAGTTCCAGCAGCCTTGATGGTCAGGGCTTTTTTTAATTTAAGAAAAAACAAGGATAATAACAATAGACCAGCTCTGATATAAATGCTTTCAAAAGCCATATCATTTAAAACCAAGAAGAATCACAGACCACCATGATTCCAGTGTTCAGTCTTTTATTCACACTGGTTTTGGTATGAAATAAACTGGGTTCTTCAAGAAATAGTAAATCATCATGGCTAAACCTCCAGCTCCTCTTTCTTTGCACTTACACCACATTGTGGGACGTTCTGCAGCCTTTTTTCCCCATTTTATATTGGAGAGAGGATGGACTTTAATGACACAGGGACTGGAACTGTGTCTGGACACGGGTCCGGAGTGCAGGAAACAGTCTTTTTGGTTCTTCATAAAGTTAAAAATGCCTTAATAAAAATTATATAAATGTCATGTTCCCATACTGGAACTTCAATGTCCCACTGAGAGATAGTGAATACAATTTTCCCCCTCTGAGTTTGCTCAGTAAACAATAATAAAATACTGACTTTTATGACCAAACCAGTTAGGTCTGTATTGGGACAGCTCAGGAGGGTTTCACGGCTCACAGCGACGATGGCAGAGCACAGAACATTAAAGATTAAGAGTCAGTTTTCTGAATTAATGCCCTGATGTTGCCAAGTAAAGGGTTTTGCAAAGAGACATAATAGTTTCTTCTCCTTGTTCCTGAGTTTCCAAGTCATCATCGTTTAATTCACCATCTGCACTAGTGCAGATCAATCTGACATGAGTTATTAACATATCTGGCTCCTGTGCTCCAAGCCACATGTCCTTGATGTAAATGGATGTCAGGAATACACAAACAGCTGTGGAAGACAAATTAAGAAAAATCAGATACTTCCACATAGTAATATCAAACCATTTACCTCCAGACTTATGGTTTAAAA
This sequence comes from Neopelma chrysocephalum, assembly GCF_003984885.1. Taxonomy (NCBI): domain Eukaryota; kingdom Metazoa; phylum Chordata; class Aves; order Passeriformes; family Pipridae; genus Neopelma; species Neopelma chrysocephalum. The sequence goes on from NW_020897715.1 coordinate 5,817,451, forward strand.
GTTTCCTGTTTCCCCAGATGGAAAATCTGGGGGGTTTGCCCACGCAAAGTCAATGACTCCCCTCACACAAAGGAAACAAACCAGTTTCCTGTCAGCTTCCTTAAATAAAACAGTTTGAAATCTGTCAGTTGCTAACACTGACCAGTACATGGATCAGCATCCATGACCACATGGACTTGATGCAGACTGTTTTTCCCCTTGGAATGGTATTTTTTGAACTTAACTCCATTTTAGTCCTCGAAAGGGAATTTTCTTTGTGGGAGTATGAGTGCTGTACTGTCAGAAAGCCCCACAAGTGTGACCCTTTTCTGTGTTGCCCACACTGAGCCCATCCCACCACACATACAGGTTCTACCTTGGAAAGTTATGAGCTCCAGTGGACATGGGCAAACTTCAAAATGGTCTGTTGAATTAAAAACAACCATGGAACTCCCTACTTCTTCCCATTACTGCCTTGTAACAAGAGAGATAAGGAAGAGACAAGTTACCTTTCTTGTTCTCATCCTCTTCTGTCGTGGCTGAGAGGCACAAGGATTTCACAAGCTCATGGAAGCTGTTGGCCAGGCCCTGAGCATCCATGAGCTGAAGCATGATGGAGCTGAGCACAGGGAGCTCTTTGGAGAGCTGAGCCTCACAGACCCGGGTGTAGAACTTGAAGAGGTTCTTCCTCAGTGTCCCATCCCTAAGCATCTCCCGCATGGCCACCGGCTGTGGCACGACACAACCCTGGAGCCAGCGCAGCACCAGTGACACATTCTGCTCGCTGAGGCTGTACTCCACCATGGACTTCACCAGCCATTTCGTGACCATGAGAGTGGATGCACAGGTGAGACTGACTGAGTCATCCCCAAGGTCATTGGGCCTGAGGGGTTCCCCTCCCTGTTTGGCAGGTGGCGCTGGGAAAACAGGCTCCCAGTGGGCAAATATGGAATTCAGATGGTCTCTGCATTTCTCCAGCTCAGACACTTCCAGGTCTGCAGCAGTGTCATCATCTTCTACCCCATTCTTCTTCCGAATGTGACGATATGCGCGAGAAGAGGCTTGGGGCTTGTTCTTGTCTTTAATATTTTCTGTAAGAAGAAAACCACCACCAAAACAAATATCAGATACTCCAAAGGTATCTATGTACTCTCCTGCTATAAAATTATGCGAGAAAGGTGGTCTCCTGTGTTGATTCAGTAGCTAAAAGGGTAAGTACCAGCCTCGTTTTGCTGCCTCATGGAGCCTGTGCCATTCAAATGGGCTCTGGGCAGCTCCCAGGGACTCCAGACTGGAACACTGCTCTGAACGGGATCACCCAGCCTGGAGGTGAGAGAAGCCCTCAAGGCTTGGAGCAACACCTTGTGTTTTAAACCCACACATACAGTAAGTTACAGATGTCACTACAACAACTCTCTTCGTGTCTTTCTGAGGAGTTTTAAAGGGTGTGAAAAACTTCAGAAAAACTGAAGCTTTTACAGTATCCCTTAAATATGTGATACTTTCATAATTAAACTGATACAGAACATTTAAACAAACCTATAGAAGCTTTAATGTGCACCAAGAGCAGTCGTAGGTGCAGGAAACCAGTGTTGTTATTACACCTCTCACCACCAAGTTACTTGGACATTTTATTCACAGAGATCACAGGAAAAGTCACACAAGTCCAGACATATTTTTCCTTCCTTCAAACACTGAAAAATTAACTATTTAATTTCCCCTTGCTTTATTGTTTTTACCCATATATCACTTTCAGATCCCCCATCCACACTGAGAACGATTCAAACCTTTGAGCACAAAACCTCCAGGCACTGCTTTTTCTTCTTAAGATTTAAGAATACAGTTTCTCAAAGCCTGATACCAGGCAATTGAGTTTCATTTTAAAGCTCTTTCCCTTTTTAAAACTGTGTTTCTCCAAAGCTTCCAAATTGTGTTAAAGTTAGAAATTGCTGCAAGGAAGACCTGAAAAATGGCTCTCTATTTCACTTCCTCCTCCACCAAGCCATATCAGATCATCCAACTAAAGTTATTAACACTATTTCCTGGGAAGTTTGCCTCCTTATATGGTTGGTTTATAACAGCCTCAACAAAGTCTTCCTTCTCTGAGATATTTTAGCACTTACTGAGCAATTCTTTGATTTGGTATTTCTGAGCAAGGGCCTGCAGGTCCTCCTGCAGCTGCAAGTCTCTGTCGATGAGGCTCCACTTGTGCAGCAGCAGCAGCACCTCCCTGTTGGAGAGGACTCCCTCATTCACTGTGAAACGCCTCATCTCCCTGAAGGCCTCAACAACCACAGCACGATATTCCAGCACAGAACGGAGGGTGCTAAAGAACTGAGTCAGCTTGGCCAGATCGAGATTAGTCCTATGAACAGAAAACACAAGTGCCATGTATTTTTCTGTGTGCTAATTAATAAAATAAGTACAAGGTTTTTTCCCCTTACAGTCCATATGGTCAGGAATTAAGGATGTAGAACTTAAAAGCAACTGTGCATCAAATGTTACTTTATTCCTCATGTCATCAAACAGCTAAACCTTCCTGTCAAAGAAATCTCATCCAAATTCACTACTCAACTTCCAAACAGAAGGTGGAAAAAAGCATGGAACTACCAGAGATCAAGAAATTTTTCTGCCCTTAATACATTTCAAAGGGGAGAGAGGACAAGATGCAAATTGATTAAAAACAAAAACAAAGGACTTACCGAATGTGTTTGATTAACGTGATCAAAACATACAGAAATTCATTTACAAGCTGAATAGGAAGAAATTTCCTGCTCTCCTGGGATTGATTCTTGCTTTCTCTCTTGTCTCCTAAATTTGTTAGCCACAGAGTATGGAGTAAAGAAATAATTTTATTTATCACCTTGTTTTCCAGAAACCTGAAAAACAAAAGAAAACCCATTTGGAAGGCAGAGTCTGACCAGGAACTGGTCCATCACCTACGGGGGACCATATTCTTGTGCACTTTTGGTGCTAAGCCTTGCATGAACTTGTCAGGGCACTCTGTGCAGAAGAGATTTTGTGTGTGTGCGGCCATGTATGTGAAGGAGAGTCAAGGGGAGGAGGAAGGAGCAGGAGGAGAAATGTTCTAGACAGCTCAAATCCGTTACTGTGCCATTCACTGTGCAGCAGTCCTATGACAGGATGTGAATTGTGGGCATTTGAAATTTAAAAGTTACATACACTAAAACAAGGCACTGTTTTGCTAAGTTTTTCAAGGAAGTGTTCTCAAAAACACAAAGCCCCCTCCATCATCCCTCCCTTCCACAAACTAAAAGCATCCTGTTTCCATTTTCAGAAACACAAGGGACATTTCAGAGTTCAGCAAGTTCTGCCAGTACAGCCCTTGGTGCCGAACGTCACCGGCCCCAACCGTCTCCGTCCATCTTGGTTTTCATACTCAGTCACATAATTATGCTACTGGGGACAGTAGAATTGTTCCCATTTCTCTAGTATTTCCCTAGTTACCTTTTCTCTAAGATGTGCAGGACCCAGGTTAGGAGGCCGTGATCCTGTATCAGCTCATAGGCAGCTCTGGTGACACGAGCAGCACTTTGCAGTATCTCCAGAATACGACTCTGAAACAGAAACGTAACTTGTTCTTTCACAAATTCAGAAATGGTCAGGATCTAATTATCAAACACTTACAAGGGCATAATTAGTAATTGGACTGGTATCTGATCAGCTTCAAGGTAAAATGTATCACCAACACCACCTGTTCTCAGCAACCCCGGGGAAGAAAAGACGTCTTACTTTCAAAGCTTCATACCACAGGTATGAAGTCTTACAAGAAGTCTTAAAGTAGCAGGACAATTTTATATTTTTGTCCAAGATTTCCATATCTGAGGTACTTTTAACTGACTGGATTTCTCAGGGTGGATGCTCACAAACCTGAGAGCTTCTGGAATGTGAGCTTCCTTCCTACTGCAGCACTGTACAGGTAACAAACGTGCTGGTTGGGGAATACAGAGACCCAAAAAAGCAAAGGCTCTGAATGTAGGAGCAAAGTTGTGGTACACAAGTGAGGCTCCATGATGGCAGGGAGATGTTGCAGTTTCAGTGGATAAGGACGTGACTCTGCTTCCTATATAAACAATTATTTCCCCCTCCACACATACATGAAATCAACAAGGAACAGATTTTCTAGAGTGCAAGGAAAGAGTCAGCTGCTCCTTTCTGCTTTGTACTTGTTTGAGATCTCCAAGTCATGCAAACTTCTGGGGTTTGGGGTTTTTTGGTGGGCATTTTTTAAAAAAATTCTTACCTGGGAGCCCTCATCACACAAAGGACTGTTGAAAAAGGAGAGAATGACCTGGAAAATCCTCTGGTAGTCATAAAGCTCATAGCAATGTTTGTCACGCAGTCCTTCCCCAAGAAATCTGAGGATCCATTCACGCTCTGTTTTGTACTAGAAACCATAAAGAAAAATATCCCCATAAGACATTTCCAAACAATACCTGCTCCTAAGAGCACAAAAACCTGATTCCCTGGGAGTGCCAGCTCAAGGCTTACCGCAGCTTGTTCTCCATTTCCATCCCTATCAAATTTAATCACTAACATCAATCAGGAATGTCAGTCTGCAGCCCAAATATGCACTGAAAATGGAACCTTAAAAGTTTCTGTTCCTAAAATACTTCATTTGAATTCAGTGTTAATAATCTAAACTCGAAGATGAACGTAAGCTAGCTAGGGTAGAATATTCTGTTTAGTGTGCTCACAGAGAACACACAGCACAATGAATTATTTCACTGTGTGTTACTATTAAGAAAACAACAAAGAAACAGGGAAATAATAACTTTAATTCTAATATGAAACAAAACAAAGGTGCCTCTAATTAACTATCTATGGGAGAAGGAGATTTTGCTCTATTTTAATGGCTTTTTTTCTATTATTCTCTGAAGAATTATTGGATACCTAAGATGTGAACCTTACATTACCTCAAAATCAAAACTGTAGAAAAGCTGGAAAAATCCTGGAACTTTCTTCAGGTCCAAATACTGGTGTGACAGAAGGAATCTGTTTACCTTTATATACATGTGCTCCTCTGTGAAGAGAAATAACTGTCATTGTGGAGGAGGAACACATTCCCAATACACAACCACAGAGAACAGTAAATGGCAGCTGTACTGTGCAATGTTCCAGCTGTGAGAACAGCCCAGAAACTGCAGCAGGCCTCATTATATTGCTGGTCATCCCTTCTCTTCTCCAAAATGAAAAGCTCAGAGTGAATGAGCACAAAGCAGGTGAGAAGATAACATTCACCATGACTCTGATTTCACCAAATCCAACACTACTGCATTGACAAAACAGAAATCTGCAGCAAAGCAAGAGGCAAAACCTCTCCGCACTTCAAGCCTAATTTTTTAACCTACAGACGAGACATGTCCCCCATGAGCAGTGAAACAAGTTGCCCTGAGGGACTATGCAGTCATCAGCCCTGGAGGTTTTCTAGGATCAGCCTAAAGGTCTGAAAGTTTCCTGGGACAAAGACCCAGCAAAGTGCTCTGCCCTCACAGCTGCTCTGGGCAGAAGGTTGGGCTGGAGACCTCACAAGGTCCTTTCCAGACTGCCCTGCTCCCTGAGGCTGTGACTCCTTTGCAACAGTGACTTAATGTTGATTCAGCATCCAAGGACAAGAGGACACTTGGGCCAATCTACTCTGATATGCTGAGCAGGACCCTCACACTCATCCTCTGCCCACCTCCACCCCAAAATTACAAGGAGGTGGTGGCTTCACCACCATGTATCAGACTGGTTTTGTACACAAATCCAAATAGCACTTCCCATTGCTCCAGGAAGGCAGCCTACACAACACTGAAAGCTTTTCTGTGAAACCCAGGAATGCAGGATCATGGCTCCCACCCGTGTCACAGCCCTCCCCTCTTCCAGACATGCACAGGGACTCGTCCCAGGAGTGACATGCACAGGAGGCTACAGTACCTGGCTTCAGGATCTGCTGTGCCACACGAGCAATGTAGAGGGTCAGGGAGAAGGTGAACCTGAGGTTGGGCTGCCTGATTCCATTCTGCACAGTATCCAAGAGATACAGCAACTGCAAGAGCCCAGAGGAGAAAAGCCTGAACCATAACCCGAACAAATACAACAGGAGCATGAACACATAAGTCAGGACACTTCATAGGCTGTAACTCAAATATCAATTCCATCAGGATTTCCATTCCTACAAACAAAATTTCTAAGAATGTCTAAAACATATTTCCCCACTTTTTCTGTCTATTGATTATAACAGGAGGAAACATAAAGCGATAGAGGAGAAACAATAGAAAAGAGGATAAAAAGCTGCTTTTAGCTCTTTCACCATGTGCATGTACATGGATGAGCAAAGGAGTGTCCATGACCTTCAAGGTCTCATCTGGCAGACCGGCAGTGGAGCTCAGCCTTACCTGGCTCTTCTCCCGAAAGCGAGCTCCTTCCAAGTGGGAGCGGAAGGAAGCCAGGACAAAATATGCAGCCGCTCTCATGTTGGAATCGTAGCTGCTCAGGGCAGCTACTGTGAGACCCAGGGCATTGACTTCCACAAACTTGTGACATGCCACCACACACTCTGTGGGAAGAGGGAAAAAAGACACAGAAAAGCCGCTGATGAGTCCCATAGTACGTAACAGCACTATAATCCTTAACATTCCTGTTCATAAGCACCCATTTCTAGCTCTACCCTGACAAACTATGACCTCACCACATGCTGAAGGCTCCTCCAGCTAACAAAGGTGTTCTGCAAATCACTCTGAACAGGAATTCTTTACTTGAGCTGGAATTCATGAAGTCAGTCTCATTTATGTGAGACAGAGATGACCCTGCCTGCTAGGGCGTGCCAAGTTAGGAGTAAACTCTGTAAAGACATATCATATCTCACTGTTTAGGGAAAGCTGAGTACAAAGAAGAACAAGAGGTAAAATTCCCCTCCCTGGAGCATTTTCTGGGTGCCTAAAAGAAAGATCAGCAAATGAAAAGCCTACCTGCACTAAAAGGCTCCTGCAACAGAAAGGGCAGGAGAGTAACACATAAATAGTCCTTTGGCCACAGTTGTCCCTGTGCAGGCAGGAGTGACTCTGCTGGTAAGGCTTGTTCCAAGCAAAGTACCAAACTGCACCTCTGTGCCCTTCTGGGAAAAACAAAATCCAGCCCAACAGAAAACAGGAAACACTCTCTTCAATCTAACATTTACCTTCCACAGCATTTTGCCATCAGGATTTGGTGTTTCTCATTTAAGGGCTCTGTGTTTTGAAGAGTTTGTCCCATTTCTACCCACTGATGGCTAGAAAGGACTTGGTGTAAAACCTCCACAATGTGTCCTGACTGTTTCAACTCCATTCACCAGGAAAGGAACACAATGGCACCTTTTGATGGTATTTTACCAGCTACAGTGCAAATGTACCATGGTGTTGAGTTTAGCAATACCAATGTATTTTCTCGTCATTCACACTGAAGGTCAAGAGGAAGCTTCCAGAAACAAATATTCCTATTTAAGAAGGGGTTGTAGTCTTACTGACAAGTATCCATACTTGATCCACTGATTTCCTCCCCCATCACTGCCCACACAAACTAATATATATGTATAATATTTTTATGTAAACAAATCACAGATTGGTCCTGTCCCTGCATCAGCAGCTGGGCTGTTTCCCTCATCTTCTTCTCAACTGCCAGAACTCCTAAAACTCAATTTCATGCCTGGCAGTTTCCTACCCAGCTCTGCTAGTTATGGGTCAGGTAACAGCAGGGTCTCCACCACCCCACCAGTCCAGTGTCATTTGTCCCAGAGCCACCATCCTGCTCTCCTTCAGGCTGCTGGAGAACCATTAACAGGCACCAACCAGTCACAACAAGTGGGTGATTTCAGGGGGTGGTGCCACATAATGAAATCCAAGGTTCTCACTTCAGCAGTCCACAGATTTATTTGGAAAACTTTCTTTCACTAAAAACATGCAGTGGTAATATCTTGCATCGAGACTGTGTTCCACAATTAACATAAAATGACAAGTTATTATTTTAAAAACCACCAAGTTGATTCTATGTCTGACATACAGCTTGTTTAAAGGACCTCGAGAACCGTGATGGAAAAGCTTTCCACAAGATGCACATCGGAGCTGAAGACAGACAGAACTTGCTATCTGCCCAACTCCAGAATGATTTTTTCCTCAGCGAGTATTAAATACTGTGCAAGAAGTCTGTGTTTATAAACTCAGCAGTTACATTATATCTGTGCACAGGGCACTGTGCAGCCAGTACAAAGAGCAAATAAACAAAGAACTGGGAATTCCAAGAGCAGATGACATGGTTTATAAGCACCATGGGACTCAAACTCATAAATCACTTGGGCCCTTTAAAAGTGCCCCTCTTACAACACTGACTCTCATTCAGTGTGGAACAGTGAAGAGGGTTGTTTTTCTCCTCTCCAGTTTCAGATGCAAGATAGCCACTGTCTCCACAGCTCCGCAAGAACACAATGTTCTCAGTCTCGCTGCTTCCCACACAAGTGGCCACACAAGAGGGTCAGCACCAGCTGCAGTGCTGCTGAGGCTGAGCAAGAACCATCAGATCCCTCCCTCCAGCTCAGCTGGTGGGTGGTGATGGCATTGTGCTTTATTCAACTATTACACCCAGTTCCAAAGACATTGGCTGTACATGCTCTTCATCCACATCCATCTCAAAGGTCCAGCACATTTACTGGGTCATCTGAAATCTCTCCTCCTACAAAATGTCGAATACTTCTGGTATCTTTTCTCCTCAGAGGACTGAAAGACAGTTCTTGTTCCTGCTGTACAGTTTAAACCATAGCTAAGGACAGGCTAAGAACACCCAAACAGGCGCTGTACTGCAAAGGTCTGGGTGAACAAAGGACTGTGAGTGTGGTTTCACTGACAGACACTAACAGCCTGCCAAGTGCTTCTGATATTATTGGTGTGGAAAGCCAAATCTAGTTGTAACTACACAGTCTTTAACCATAACCAACACAGGGAGGGAGCTGGTTAGGAAATTCCTTAGGATACTTGTATCCCTTTGATCTCTGAGGGCTCTCTCCAGAGACACTATGTCTGTGGAGTACAACAGGGATGTTCTTGTGCCAAGCAGGGTCATGTCAAACAAAAAACTTGCAGACAGTTCTGAGCACCAGCCTATTCATAACACACACTGGTCTCATGCACCTCTGTCTGCTGGAAAGTGAGTTGGTTGCAGTTTCCATGTTCTATAACCATGGCCTGTAACAGGCCAGATCTCCAGCCAATTCAGTCACAGCCCTCACTGCAGTACATTCCTTCTCTCCAAAGTCAGACACAAATTCCTTGCACTACTCGCTCCTGTAGCAGAGTAACCTGAGACTACCCAAGAGAAACATTCACTTTACCTGGTCTGGTCAGTTCACTGAAGAGCTGAAGTAGAAAACAAGGATCATAGAAGTCATCAAGACTCTTGACAGTTTCATCTTTATATAGTGACTCTTGTATTTCCTGAAACCAAATCCAAACCAGTATTTGTAAGGAACAACACTAATGTCCAGCTTGGTTTCAAACTTCTCCAACCACCTCATCCCAGGATAAACCAGTTGATACTACACCTTGTAAAATATAATGCAACACAGGGTGAAACATGCACTCAAGTAGTTAAATCTGGCCTTCACTACCAGGGCATATTCACAACTATTTCTCCTCACCAGCACCAACAGCATGTCAGCAAACTGCAGGAAAGACTGGAGAGCCTATTATCAGTGGATCCTTGGAGACTCCAATTCTGGTCTCACACACATGACAATCTTTGCAATGCACAATCACACCTGCCAACAAGATGTGGCCCATATACTGCAACTCATCTGAAAAGTGCTCCTAAAGAATTAATTCCAGCCATCCTACGAATTGAAATTACTTTCCTGATGGAAACAAACTGCAATGTATTACATGAATGCAAGAAAGGAATGGTTCAAGTGAAAGGCTCTTTTTGCACATCCAAAGAAGGATAAACAAGGATAACCTGCAGCAAAAGCACCTGTGATGGCAGCAGTCGGCGATGCTGAGGGAACAAGAGAATTGTCTTCATCATCTTTTCTCGGTCTAGCAGACACAGAATCTCCTCCATGCTTGGCTGCTGCCAGAGGGACTTCCCCAGACTCTTGCAAGTCCTGTGATGCTCCACAGCAGCCGGACCCCAGAGCAGGATTCTTAAACATTGTTAAAGGTAAAGGCATTAGGAAATAGACTGCTGGCACTGAGCAGAAAGCAATTACAGGTTCAAAATAGGTATTTAAATTTTCTCTTCACTTGTACTTATTACCCCATGGCAACATGAAACTAGAACTCATTTCCTGAACTCAACACCTTTTCCATCTATCCCAAAGCTTTTTGAATTCAGTCTGAGGGTGTCTCATTAACTCTGTCCTACCCTGTCAATCCAAGTCAGAATGTACCTGCTCACAGAAAGTGCCTCTATATTTAAGCTGTAAGTGCAGGTAAGAATGAGCAGCTGCATTAAGAGACAGGGATTCAGACCTGCTCCAGCTGCCTAAGCCAGTGCTCTTGCACTGCTGGAAATATTTCTGCCTCCAAGACAGAAAAGTGCACGTGAGGAAGGCAAACCAAAACCATCAGTGTATGGAAGAACTCCTGCAACAGGCTTTCCTGTGGACTGCTCAGGCACAGGAAGGGGAAAAAGTCCTACTCTAATGACCATTAGTCCTACACTTTGGCCTCCATCTCTGATGACATCCCTATGGTGGGTAGTAAGTATGGAGAGCAAGGGGACTCCTGAAATGAGGCACTTCCTCTCCCAACCCCCAGACACCCAAATGTTTGGGCAACACATGAGAAATAAGGTTAAGAATAGGAAATTCACAGGAAAAATGTTTCTAAAAGCAAAATTCACCTCTAGGTTTGATGTTGCTCGCTGTTCATTTCAGTTAAAAATAAGACCCTGGAAAAATGCCAGTTGTGAGACTGTTTATTAGTGTGTAGTTATTCCAACAAAGGAAGGTGCTCGTCCTACCTGGAGTTGATAAGACTTTGATTATTCTTCTCATACAACTGAAGCAGCAGCAGTATCTTCTGATCTAAAAACCACGATTGAACTTGAAGTTAGTCACCCACGGACATGAAAGCCAGACATAGGAAGTGCCTTTCCCAGGGTAACACACTCACCTACAGCACTCAGAGTGGCCCCGTAGGCCCCCAGCAGCACAGGGAGGTGGCTGCTCTCACACAGAGAGGGGCTGAGCTGCACAGCTGTCAGCAGAACATCCACCAGCGCCTCTGGAACGAGCACAGCTTTAGCCTGGCAGCTCCCAGTCACACAGTGCACATGTAAACACCCCCCCAGACCCTCTACAATGGATGCACAGACAGGACTGTACGTTTTACATCAAGATCTGTCTCTAGAAATACCAGAACCCATTTCCCCAACTACACTAAAGGACAATTATGATGCATTTCATTGAAGTGGAACATCTTAAATCAGTATTCCCAAGCTGGACACACAAGGCATGTTGCCAGGTGAAGTCCCCAGTGTGGCGCATATGCAGAAACTTTTCCACTTGCTCTCTGGTTAAAAAGGAGTGCTGTCCCCTACCCTGCCATACCTCCACTCCCTCCTCTCCCAGGACAGTACCTGGAATGAGTTACATGGGGAACAGGCAGACATCCCAGCAACTTGAGGAGTTACAGCAAAAACTTCTTAGTTCACACCCCAGCTGCAGTAACTACAAAAATGCAGTAACTACAAAAATGTGCATTCCAACAGGGATCAGCACTGCTGAGTCCAGGTAGTTATTGAGCTACAGGAACTCTGTCCTGTAGCATACAAAAATCACCCACTTTGTTCTATAACTAACTGAGAAACAGAAAAAATAAGTGATCAGGTTACTCAAAGGTAAACAGGGTGTCTGTAGCACATTCAAGACCTAACTCCAGATTTCTCTACTCCCAGTATCTGAGAAGGCACAGGCTTTGGTCCCTAGTTATCTGTAGGGATCTGAAGAGTTCATAAAGCAACAGCCTGAGTGAATGCACTCTTGACATCAAGCCTCTGGAATACTGCAGTTAGCCTCAAAGGATCCATCTTGCTGCTCTACTGAAATACATTCTAAAGGTAAGACACATACAGTAAGCAGCAAGATCTATTCCTTATTTTTTATTTCACTAAATTTGTGACTTGACAAGAGCATGTTTCTCTTTTCAGGTGATTTAAAACTTGAAAGCTTGTTTACATATTCCTCACCGATACACACAAAATTTGTTACCAACATGCTGCCCTGAGAATTTCCTCCCCTTTTCTTACACAGCTCCTTTAATCAGTGAATCTCAAACCCCTGTGCAGTGGGGAAAAACTGAGGTCTGTGTAGACTAAATGTGGTTAACGGTCAGGCAGTATTTCAGCAATGAAGAAACAAAGCCAATCCTACACATGAACTAGCATCCAATTTATATTCCAATTTATGAGCAAGGATATTCCTCATGAAAGTTGCGGTATCAAATACACTTTATTTAAATTAACATTTTTTGATGCAACTTGCAAAATCAACTTAAAATCTCCTGTATGAACCTATTTTAAAATAGGTTTCTTGTCACAGGACCTTTATGCACTTCTGTGATCTTATACTAACTGCCTCACAGAAGGCAAAAGAATCAATCCAAGACTTCGACTGGGTTAAAAAAACCCAAAAAACCAAACAAAAAAGCCAAACCTACTTTCCAGTAGTTTTAGAAATATTAGTGTTGAAAACCAGCATCAATAAAATATATGTAACATTTGGATCCAAGAACAGGTACAATTTAAAACTAAACGCTAATATTCTAGAACTGTTTAATAGCTCTGCAAGTATTCATGTAGGTGGGCAGATTACTGGATGGAGGAAATATAATGCAAGAAAGACAAGATTAACTATATTTAGTAAAGGCAAGAAGAAGATAAAAAAAACCTCTTGTCTGGATGTTCATGCCATCTTCTTCTCTTGACCTCAGGATGACTGACAAAAATAGAGAGTGCTGTGTGACCATCATGTGAAGTTTGGAGAGCTTGACTAAGCTCTGACTAAGTGAAGATTCTTTCTTGTATAGTAACTGTAAGGCAACATTCAGGACTTTCAGAAATGCTTCGTCTCTGTAGCGGTACCTTTGGGAGCAAGGACCACAGAAAAGTCAGATCCCAACCAAACTCAAGGAAACCTGCTTGAAATAAAAAGCTGTTTCAGAAATGAGAAATAAAAAGCTGTTTCAGAAATGAGAACTCTGCAAAGAAAGCAAACTTAGTAAAACCAAAGCAAATTAAAATGGAAACACTTACTTGAGTCCTGTCTTCACAAGGCTGTACCAGTCATCTGGGTCCACTTCTCCAACCATGCACTGTGTGTGCAGCAAGTCAAAACAGGTGTTTACATTTGGCACACAGAGCTTCTACAGCTCATCAACACCAGCAATTTCTGTTCAAAGGACACGCTAACAACATGCAAGCCAAACTCAGGTGGGATGATCAAGGGATAGCAGGGAAAAAAGCTCTTGGATACAACAACCCTACCTCCTTGTTCAAATGAAAATGCAAGGGTTGTTTTGTCGATCTGTGAGCAGAGGAGCATATGGACTGTATGTAATTGAAAAGCAAGCAGGTCTGTAGGTACCAAAAAAACCCAGAGACTCAAAACTCTTTACACTCCGGAAGTGTGAAAGGAATCAAAAGTAGGGAAGTCAAAGCAAGAGATTCGGTACTAGGTTTTTGTGTGCTTAAACTAAGCAAGTTGTGCACATGGCACATGAAGGTGGCTGGGTGTATGTGTTCCTTAAAACAACTGACCAAAAGGATCTCTGCCCCAGACTGCAGATGCCATGGTAGGTGGGCCTCGGCAGAAGCGTCTTTATCCCTTTTTTTTTAATTAAAAAAACCCCACCACTGGCAACCTTTGATTTTTTACTCCTGAATACCTCATAATCTTGTCTTCAAAGGGGACTCCTAGCAGAAAGCAGTCATCAGGAACTCAAAACTGCTTTTTATAAAGGATTAGCGGGGCTAAGTTAACACTGTAAAAGCTATTAAAAGTCCATGGAAACCATAATCTATAAAACAGGAAATCAAATCCAGTCTATATTTACCCAAGACACAAGTGTCCAATCACACATATGCACACAGTGCCACTCCGGCAAAGCAGATAAGAAGTCTCACCAGTAACTCCTCCAGCCTCAGCAGCATGGACCTCTCCACTTCTTGCTTGCTTTCATCTTTATTGCTGCTGTACATGGCAACTAACCCCTTCATGCAGGCTGATAACAGGCGTCTCCTCCAGGAATGCAGCTCCTCTGAGTTTTCAAGCACTCTGGATATGGCATCTGCCACTGTCCAACTGCAGAGAGATAGTTATTTATTTTTTTGTTCATGTTTAATTTGCTTTTTGTATATGTTAAAAGTGTCTTGCTGCAAAAGCGCAGAGCAACAGATTCTGTGAGGAGAGGATGCTGTTACTGCTCACAAGATTTGCATTCAGGACAACCTGAGCCCTGAGAGGGCAACACACACTGCCCACCTCTCTTCATTCTCTGCTCTCTCAAAAGCAGCAGGAAGCTGGTCCATCAGGTTGCGCAGCCCTTTGCTTTCTAAAGATGGCAACAACTTTGAAAGAATTTGCAGTTTCACAGCAGTCTCACACAACAATTCTGTGTCCTCAATTCCAGCGCAGAGCTCCTTCCACAGAGCTTTCCTCAGGACAGGGGTAACAGCAGAGACAACTGCAGGGAGAGCAGAGGTCACAGTTTCCACCACCTACAGGTGTTAAGCAACAACACACTAATCCCAAATCATTTTCTAACCCAGGCCCAGATTATTCAGTTTCTCGGAAATGATGCTACAGGAGCTGCTTATCTGCTACAGAGAAGTGCTAGAGAAAGGCTTAGTTCTTTGCCCATCCTTTACTTTCCTGGGTGCTGACAAGGTCTTTTCACTGCTTGACCTTGTAGGTAGAGCTACAGCTACAGTCAGCCTGTTTCCTTTGCTATTTATATTTCTGGGCAATAGGAGAAATGAAATCAAAGTGATCCTGTTCTTTCAAGTTGAATACTATCTCCTCGTTTTGCTGGTAGAGAATTTAACACTCTTGTCCGTCAATATAATGCTGCTGTGAGTTTGGAAAGGTCTGGACTGCCAGCTTAGGAGGGCATGCAGCAAGCTATAGCTGGAGATTTGTTTTAGAAGAAAATTTTGGATTCTGTAAAAGTGACAACTCAGATTCTGCAAAACCATCTGGCTGGTGTGTTCCATCTGTGCCTAAGCGAAAGGTTTTACCTCCTGTACTAAACCAAGAGAAACACAGATTTTCACATGCACCAAGCATTAAATAAGGGCTTCGAAAGAGAAATCTGGGTAGCAATAACTGTAAGAACATTTGGCTTCATTCTAACAGCCAACCCTCAGCACAGCTCTTTACCCTTAGTGCTGCAGAGGTGCTTACAAGAGTCATCAGAAGACAGACACCTCAGTTTTATCACCTCTACTTATTGTGCAGAGGATCCAAGACTCCCAAATCACAAACAGGGATCAGTGGTTCCTTTACCTTTGGAAGGTCGGGTAAAATCATACTGGTCTCTGCATTGCAAATACACATTGATGACTGGGAGAAAGCTCTCCATGTGCTTCCTGAGGTACTTCCCAGTGGCACTGCTCAGGCACCAGAGCTCAAACTGCAGCAGGTGAGTCCTGGAGTGCTTGATCAGCATGGCCACAATGGCAAGGGAGGTGTGGGAGCACTGGTTGAGGCAGTGAACCTGCACCTCGACACCGACTGCGTGGGCAAGGACTGGCTCATTCTGGAGAGCCTGAAGGAAAACCTTCTCCA
The DNA here is from genome assembly GCF_003984885.1 of Neopelma chrysocephalum. NCBI lineage: Eukaryota > Metazoa > Chordata > Aves > Passeriformes > Pipridae > Neopelma > Neopelma chrysocephalum. The sequence continues at coordinate 5,833,244 of NW_020897715.1, forward strand.
AATCTTTGCTGGCTGATGCTGACATCAATACCCCCAAAGCTCTAATGTGCTCTGTGGATAGCAGGAGCTCTCCTTGCTGAGGCTGCCTTTGGTAGCTGTCTGTGAGGAGCTGCACCAAAATCTGTCCATAGAAGCTCAACTGTTTCCCTTTTTTAGGCGATTTTTCAGATTTCTGAGCAGTCAAGCTTGTCTCAGGAAGTCGCAGCATGGTTAAAGTGATGTCCTTCAGCTGAGCTGCACTCATGTATATGTGCAACTCCTCCAGAGCCTGCAGCTGGTGAGACTTCCTGGGAGAGATCTGGCTGCTGTCTTTCCCCACAGCCTGTAGCTCTTTCAAGACACCTTTTGTGATAGCTTCGAAATACTTGGACAACACATGTCTGTGATCCGTTGTGATGCTCTGAAAGATGGGGGCACCTGTTTTCAGCAGCTGGAGCACACCAGAATTGAGGTGAGCTGACAGGAGTTTCACAGTGACAGGGTTCAAACCAGGCTGAGGAACAGAACGTAGTTCTAAAGCCAGGAACCAACTCTCCAGCACAGGATGTCCGAAAATTAACATGAGTGTGTCTTCCAGGGTCTGTAACAGATGGTTGTAACAATATCACTGAATGGAAAATTAGAGTTTGAGACAAAAAAATAAAAGCATTCATCTGTCTATTTTCCACAGTTCGTTAATTACAATGATTGAACACGAAATTGTCTACTAACTGCCCAGAGGATAAAAATATTAATGAATTACAAGTACATATATACCATTCTTCCACCATTCAAGCTGTGGGGAGGCAACCCTCCACTGAGGATTCTCCACATCTCCAGGGGAAACCTGCATATTTTGTCAACACAGTTTGATTCTAATCTCCACAAATTCACAGAACAGATGAAAGAAGGGAAAAAAATCACTCCTCTAAGAACATAATTTTCATAATCAGGCTTTACAAAGGGTTTTCTGCAAAGGTGTCTCTTTCAGGACCTCTCCTGACTGTGTTCCTGACAGCTCAGGAGTGAGACTGTGGATGATGCAGCTGGGTCAGATTTCCAGACAGTACTTTGGTAACTGCTGGTCCACATGCTCTATGTTTCTAAGTTCTCCTCTGAGACCTTAACAGCATCTGTGGTTAAGCAAAACTTACGACTATTTCCCTAGAGAATAAATCAAAGTTTACTAACAGGTGCCTGTGTATCAAGGGATTTGGTACCTTGTCATTTGAAGACTCCTCTGTGATCAGAGATTCCTCATCCACAAAGAGATCTGACTCAGTCTGATGCTCCTCCCGTTTCTGCTGATGATCCAATTCTATCTGATTGCCCCGGCACAACAAGCTGTTCAGCAGGTCCACATAGAGGTCAACAAGTTGAGGACCAGAAGTTTTACTAAGCTGTGAAAATAAAGATACCTTGGAAATTGAGAAAAGAGAAGGATGGGAGCAGAAGGATAGTTATCCAACAGGAATGGAAGTTAACTAAGAGCTACTTAGATTACAATATCTTCTGTGAGAAGGAATCGCTCCCCTCTGTAGGAACCTGATTCTAGGAAAAGTCTCAGGCTGCCAAATAAATATTTATAGATTTTCATCTATACTGTGCCTTCTGGTGTAACATAGGCCAGTGAATTTTACCCTCTGGAAAGGCTTCTTAGTGACACCCAGGAGCTGGATTAAATTCTCAGGTTTATTTGCACTCACATAGATCAGTAAATCCAAAGTAAATCCAAGACTCCTCAACAATCAGAAGAACAGACATTTATTTACAAATTAGGTGGAGCTTTGTCTGGTGCTCTGTAGCCTCAGTGAGAGCCAAGCACAGGAAAAAGCTGCAGAACTGAATCCCAAGTTTTAACAGCCAGGTCTTTGTACTTTTTGCATTAAAATAAACCAAACAAACCCACAATATTATTATAATATTGCTCTTACACTGCCGAAACTCTCCACTGTGGATTTCAGGTATAGCAACACATGCTTTACTCCCAACGAAAGCTGTTCAGGTGGGAGCTGGGAAACCAGGTCTCTCAATTTTGTCTGGATACCATCTTCCAGTAAGGTATTGCTTCCTCTCTCGTAGGCTCTCTTGAGCAAAGTGGTAAACACAGAATCCAGGGCCACAGCAGGTTCTTTGCTTACCTCTTTGTGGGTTTTGAACTGTTCAAAATAGAAAAAAGCATAAGAGGAAAATAATGATGAGTATGAATCAAAGATTTCAGCTACCTTAGCTTTCAAATGAGCTCTGAGCTGAAACCTGGCTGAAGCTCCAGGAGCACAAGTCCTGCTATCACAGAGCTGTCCCAAGGGGAATGTGCCCTTGCTCACTGCTGGGCTAACTCACCTACACCCAGCACAGGGGACCTGTGCATTCCCAACCCACTTCTGCCACTGTGAGCTGGCTCCTGAGGCCACGTCACACATCAGACTGTGCTGTGCCTGGTGAGGAGCTGTGCCTCTGTGACTGTGTACAACACCTGAGCCCTAGCATCACCTCCCAACCACCCAGACCTCTTGTGTCCTTAGAGAAAAGCCCTCAAGCAAAATTGTGTCCCAACGTGATCAAGAAGCAATACAGAATTAGCTTAATGTAAATGTACTTTCTGATGGAAATGTAACCTTTATAAACTGTGAGGTTTTATAGGAATACTGGCTCAAGCATTCAGTGACTTCAGGTATTCCATACCACAGATTCCTGAGATTGCTGGGGTATCCACAGTTTATAGTACTGGTTAAACTGGTAGAGCTGAGGGTACTTGGAAACTTTCAGGGACTTCAGATCTTTATCATAGAGCTGGAACATCAAGCAGAGGGCCAAGGGTTCTCTCTGAGAGTGCAGGAGGTCAGTGAAAACAGCAACAAGGTACTCCACGATGTGTGCTCCTAGAAAAACAAAATAAAAAATGAAACTTCTATTGACAGAAGTAATCTGCATGAGCAAAGACACTGGGGCAACCCTCTTTCCCTAGGGCCTGGGCAGCAGGCCCCAGAGCATCATTTAGTGAAGTACTGAATAGGATTAAAAGGTGTTTGTGGTAAGCTAGACAAGTGTTCCTGACCCACCGAGCTAAGTGGAAAATCATCCATTCAGTAGTTCTTGCTGAAGTAAATAATCACCCTACTTTCAGATACATGCTCAGTTTGGCCTGTTTCCTTCCAGACAAGCATCAAACTAGTTCTGCCTTCACTGTGTTGTGCTAAACAGGCCTGTATTTTAACATGATAAAGACCCCAGCCAAGCACCACCTAAGAGAACTGATTTGTATTGGGGGCACACAGCCAGGTTAACGTGTGTGAGGTAAAGAGGGAGGAGTTTCTTTCAGAACTGGGACTTCTCAGTCCCACTCCAGCTGCTACTCAACAGCCAAATACACACAGAAGTTGGCAAGGTGCTGTGGGGTTTGGCAAATCGTGTTCAGAGCCCACCTGATGCCCATGACTCCAACGCTTTCCTCAAGGATGTGGTAGAACTTTGCAACACCACCATCAGATCTTCACCATCAGAGTTTCATCTCTGAAGTTTTTTTTGGAAAATGCATCCGTTTCCTACTCAACAGTGCAGTCCTTTCTCCCACTGCCTGGTCCCTGTGGAAGAGCTGTCTACAGCCATTCACACCACCCTCCTCTCATATCTGCACACTCTGTGCTTAAAACACTCTGTTACTGAAGCTAACTGCTTCCAGACCAAGACTGTCCATGCAAGGACAGTGTCTCCTGTTTAGGGTCAAGAAAAAAGGATAGAAGCACCTCATAGTGCTTCTCTTGAGCAGGAAGCACCATTGATTGATCTCCTTCTGCTTGCAATGAAGATAACAAAATGTCTTGAGTTCACTGGGTAAAAATGATCCCACTTCCACTCCACTGGCAGAGCTGATACATAGAAACAAAAGTCTGTACCTGTTCCATTTTCAGATTGAAGCAACAGTACATTCCTGGCTTCTAACGCAGCAGGGACAACAGCACTGAACGGAAATGTTTGAATAATCATGTCTTCATTTAAAGTGAACTCAATTTCCTCATCTAAGCCATCGCTGCCCTCAATCATGACATCCACCATATCCAGGACATCTATTAAGTGAAGAAAAAAATGTAAGCAGAGGATTCAGACTAACCAGAAAACAACAGAGCTAGAATGCAGCACTCCAGGAACACAGGCACCAAGTCTTGGAATTCTCTGTCCTTGAGGAGTTACCACTTACCGTCAACGTGAGAGATGGGGATGCTGATGTTATCAGAGTCCTGTTTAAACATATTGACCTGGAGCATGCTGGCTTCCTGAACCAGGTCTGCTGCCTTGTCTGTGTAGGGATAGGGGTTTGTCACCAGCTTCAGCAGGACCTGCCAACAAAGGTTGAGAGAGAAAAGTAAGTGCACAGGCTCTTAAGTTTATGGGAACCACACCTTGTTAAGAAAGCTCATGTGCTAGAAGTGACTGGAAGCTGGGCAAGTTTTAGGAGGACAACTTTTTGTTGGAATCTGCCTGTGGTTCCTGCCATACAGGGTACACTGGGTCTGATGGAAAAAGAAATATCCACTGCAATCTGGCACCTGAAGTGCTACCACAGACTGAGTCCCTGGGGAAACTGCACTGAAAAAGAACCATTTAACATCCTGAAGAGTGAACAGGAAATGTCAACTTTTATAGTAAAAATATACAATTTACTGAGGTCTGGTAATTTTGGCAGGTAATGCCATTTTAGGAGGAGGTCAACGTTACCCACACATACAACACTCTACCCTTATACCAACAATGCTATAATAACAACTTATCTTCTGGGATTTCATTTTCCTGCAAATCATTTTGCTGCCCTCCCACCAAGACAAGAAAGATGTCAGCCCTGTATAAAGAATGACAAACCCTGCTTTTCTCGGAATTCGTTCACTGGTCTTTGACAGATTTCTCAAAAACAGCAACAAAATCCCTGGTTTCCACTAACACTATTTTGGTATTGTTTATCTAGCTAATTTGGTCATTGTTACCCTTTCCAAAAACTGAATCACTGCTTCCTTTTGGTCTTCTTTTGTATTATCCAAGTGTTCCAGCCAAACTGAAAGTTCCTTCCATGTGTACTCAAACACTCCACTGTCACGTAAAACCTGTCCAGAAAACAAATGGACAGGTGTGTAAAAAAAACCAGAACACCTAAAATACAATACTCCCCAAACCACAGATCTCTTTGTATAGGAATTTCATGTTTTCTCCTTGGAAAGAAAAAAAGAAGAGCAGGTTGACGAACAGAAGTATCTGTAGCTCTCTTCTCACCCTCTTTGTAAACAAAGGAAGCTATCACAACTCATTTGTTCTACTATTTCTTCTTCTATTTAATCTGTGTACAACACCAACAGCTATAAAAATAACTGCTGCTTACATGAATCTGACAGGATAATTCATTAAAATAAAGAAAAAACAAAGGGAAAAGGATTCATTTTAACATAATTAACTATTTGTGGCAGGGTCTCAAAATAGAAATGCACAGTTCTCATGAAAACCGGCAGGAACAGAATGTGAAATCCAAAAACATGCCTTCAATTATATGGCATTGTGTTGAAAAACAAGCAAAACACACCCATTGACAACTATTCTTAGCAGCCTTTCTGCTGACATAACTGCCCTGACTTCCCTGCCCCTGCATTACCTTCAGTGAAAATGCAATGGACTGAACCTGAAAGAGGACACGAGATTGAATTAGGCAGCCCCAATCCCCATTCAGCAAAAGAATCCAAATACACCACAAAACCAGTACTGGGCAGCTTTTGAGTGAGACATTCATTACTAGGAGACAGAGTTAACCTGAATTTAATCCCCTGCAGGGATCAAGAGCAACTAAAACCAAAAAACCCAATTCAACCACTATAACTTCGGTTCAGTGGACTGAGTATTACAATTGCACCCTGTGACTGAAGCTAAATGCAGAGATTAAATGCATAAAGCTGACAAAGTTGTGTGCCACTAATACAGGCCACTGCAGGAAGAGCCCTGTCCAGGGCCCAGAACAGCTGCTTGGATTTTCTCTTTGCACTTTTTCCTAATTTAGGTCTCTACCCCCACGCAGATAACTAAAAGATGTCCTGTTTTAAGAAGATACTGAAAACAACAGCCACTGGTGCCTTCACGGGCTTGTAGTTGATCGCACTTCTGAAAAATCACAACTTATTTAAATGTACGGAAGAGGATTTTAATTCAAAAGTACTCCTTGCATCAAAGCTTGTATAGGACTGTAACAAAGACAACTATTTTGCAGGGCCAAAGCAAACTAGCTAAGGCTTTAGGAAGGCTGGAGTGATGAAGTACAGATTAAATAAATGAGGATAAGAAATAAATCCCAAAAATCATCTCTTCTTGATCCATGTCAAGACCTTTGCAGGCACAAACTACATTGATCTATCACAGTGTCAGAATTAATTTAGCCTAGGGGGGTGAGCAAATATTAAAGACATTTTCTTTAATATTTTATCAACTGTTGCAGCAAAGTCACTTGATAGCATTTACTTCCATGGAATATTTAGCTAACAGGCAGTTATCTGACAGTAAATTCTAAGAACAGTCACAGGAAAGGAGACTCTGTTGGCCACACAACTATGCAGTAAAAGTATCTGCTTTAAGAAAATATTTTACAATTCTGAAATTTCAGACCAGTGGGATATAGTGAATATCCTGATATTTCAGTTCTGATGCTTACCTTGATGATCAGTTTTTTAGTGGAAATTTTCAGATGAGAATGGTTACTTGTAACAAACATTTTCATCAGTAAATAGAAGACTGATTTTTCACCAGACACCTTCTCTGTCTCAGAGATATCCTAAAAGAAAAGTATATTAAAATTCCCCTGTTACAGCAACACTGTACAGGATTATGTTGCACTGAAGCAGATATGCAAGACATTATTTTATAGACCTGTCCAAAAATCCCAAGGCCAGAATCAAATGGGATCATTTATACTACTTTGCATTCAGTGAGCCAGGATCATTGTACTCATTTGCACAATGTTTGTCTGGAAAGTAGAAGAAACCAGTAACAGAAACACCAACCAATACAAGGGTCCAAGATAAAACCACCTCCCTCCCCAAACATCTCCTACTCCTGTTATCACAATCCATGGGAGTGTCCGTTCCCCTCAAAGCTTGGCCCACTCCTCTCTCCTCACATGACAAGCAGGGTCTCGACGCTGTTCTTATTTTACAAGCCTGCAGTAAAAAAGAGAGCTAGGGACCTGAAGGTTTCCAGGAATTATGGAGAGCACTAAAAAAATCTTGAAATCTTCCCTGGGAACAGGTAGGATGGCTCCCATCAGCGATTCATTTCCTTGGTCTGAAACCTCAGGCTTTCCAGACAAGTGGAAACCAGCACATTCTCACTCATGCCCCTCTCCAAAGACATACAGAGCTGAGGGAACCTTGTTCAGTGCTCATCAGAGAAGCAAAAACTGCCCACCTTTCATAAAACCTTTCAGCTCAGAGGGGATTTTTCACTGATGCTAAGACTGCAATTCCTAATGGTTTTACAAAAAGGTTGCCTCCTAAAATGACTGGACTGGGACTAGTTTAAAACTAGGCAGTGCCAGATGGAAAGATTTGAGGACAAAAGGTCAAGGAAATGTAAACTTGCATCAAAGTCTCTTACCTGTACTCTGAACCAGGCAAATTTATTTGCAGGAAGTTCCAAAGCCACTCTCAGTATATGGTGTTGCAGGAGAGGAGGGACCTCTTCCCGGAGGCCCTTTTCAGTGACGATACCTGAGATGTGAAAGCAATACAACCAACTTCAGTCTGGTCCATCTTCCTGAGATCTCAGGAACACTCATATTTTAGGGTTTCAAACAGTCACTGTGAGACAAGCTGGCAATCCACCAATTTTCATATCATGAGATCCCTAGACACACTGAAACTATGTTTGGCCCATCCAAGGTGGGAATCCAGCCCTGAGAGGTAGAGTCCAACAACTGCCCCCAGCACAAGCCATCACTGCTGCATGGGAATACAAAATCTATGTCTCAGCAACCCTGAAAAGCTGTGACCTACAGGAAGTACAAAGGATGGATAAACTGGAAAGCGAAACACAGAATTTAAGTCAACAGTAAATCTTAACACTCATACTATGACAATATTTGCTCCATACAATAGAACTTTAAACTCATGTCTCTCCCTACATCACTTTATCATCTACTCTTAGCATCTGCTATGGCATAACCTCAGTTATTCACCTCACAGATCACAGAGCTGTGCAGACTCTTACAGTGTGATCAAAACCTGACTTGCCCACACCTGACCTGCAGGTAAGTTACATGGGGAGATCAGCTGTACAAAGGTCTGGTGTCCATGTGCTTCTCATAGTCTGTGCAGGATACTGTGGCCCACATTAGAGAGAGGACAATACATTTTAAACAGTCACCACAAAGGCTGTCCAATGGTAAGACCAAACAATAGACTCCACCAGCTATTTAAAGAACATGTTGCTACACGACAGATAAACATGCTGCATTTGGTGTGCATGTTTTCATCAAGGTGGGGGGAAGGAGCGACAGAACTCTCACTCTAACATTTGAGAGAACAAAGTCTCATTATTAATTTACACCATCATTTTCTACCATATCACCTTTCTTCAAAATCAATATCGAGGCTCACTTCATTACATTTGTTTGAGAATGACACTTCACTTTCCAACCTAATCAACTTCATTATTTCATCATGTAACCAAACAGACCCGCAAAGAGATTTCTGCCTCACAAAAAGGTGTCCTGCCTTTTGTCCAGTTTGAAGTAAGCAGACCAGTAAGTAATAATGGGATAAGTAATAATGGGATAAACAGGGTATGTGATTTGGTGAGTCACCAAGCAGACAAACCAATTAAACACGCTTTGACAGAGGCAGGAAAAACCTCATGCATGAGACAGTTGATTTAGAGGGGGGTTTTGTTTAAAGCCCCTTTTTCCCTGACAGAGTTTAATTAAGGCATTTACATAACTCCCATCCTCACACATCACAGGCCTGCCTAACACAGAGATAGTTGCTCTAGCTGGGTGGCCTACAAGCTCTGGTGGCCCACAGTCAGCAGTGATGCCCAAACAACCCTCTGCTCTCTCCCCCAGAGTTGTACATGGCTGTATTAATTGTACCACAAGCAGCATTGGAGGACCTTTCTAAATTTGTCAGGCATGATTTGCCCTTAGTGAAGTCACACTGGCTGTCACCAATTACCTCTGTGCTTTCCATGTGCCTTAGCATAGTTTCCAGGAGAATGTGCTCTACGATCTTGCCCGGCACAGAAGTGAGACTGACTGGTCTGTAGTTCCCTGGGTCTTCCACTTTCCCCTTTTTAAAAATAGGGGTTATGTGTGCACTTTCCCAGTCAGTGGGAAGTTCACTGGACTACCACTACTTCTCAAAATATTATGGATAGTGGATTAGCCACTTCCTCTGTCAGTTCCCTCAGGACCCACAGATGACTCCCATCAGGTCCCATGGCCTTGTGCACACTCATCTTCCTTAGATGGTCTCAAACCTGATCCTCTTCTACAGTGGGCTCAGTCTTTATTCTCCCAGTCCTTGCATTTGCCTTTCCTGACATGGCCAGCAGGGCTGGATCACTCACCCTTGAAGGCTGAGGCACAGAAGTCATTGAGAACCTCAGCCTTCTCCATATTCAGGGTAGCCAGGTCTCCCATTTCCTTCTATAGAGGGCCCACATTATCCCTAGTCTTTCATTAGCAACCTATCTATGGAAACCCTTCCTGTTGTCTTTGATATCCCTGGCCAGACTCAATTCTAACTGGGCCTTGGCTTCCCTAACCTTGTCACCAGCTTCCCCATGCAATTTCCCTATATTCCTCTAAGGCTACCTGTCCTCACTTCCACCTTCTGAAAGCTTCTTTTTTCCCTCTGACTTTGCTCAGTAGCTCCTTCCATGGAGGCCTCCTGGCATTTTTGCCAGATTTCCTTGCCGTGATGCATCGCTCCTGAGCTTGGAGGAGGTGATCCCTGGATATCAGCCAGCATTCTTGGGCCCCTCTGTCCTCCAGGGCTCTGTCCAACAGGACTTTACCAAATAAGTCCCTTAAGAAGCCAAATCTCTGTTACAAGAGTTTTCAGAAGACACTGGTGAATTAGGATGTGCTTCTCTCCCATCTCAAATTTTCTGTGAACTATGCTGTCAAAAACATCCTTTATCATCACAGTTAGTAAGAGTTTGGAAACAGCTTTTTGATGTTGGGATTGTTAACAGAGAAATCTAAGAGTTGAAGGTAAGCCTTTCTCAGAAAGATTTGAATTCAAACCCCATAAAGAATATGACACAGGAAGAGGAAAACTGTAGCACAGCGTAACACAGCTGAGTGTAGCAGAGCAGCTACGGAATTTAAGAGGGCAGAGTGCCAGAGCACTGAAGAAACATCAACAATAAATGCCAACACAATGAAGAAACTAAAATTAGTTACTTTTAGAAAACAGCTCTTTATTTCCACAGAAGAGCAAACATTCCCTTCTGCTGTGGGCTTTGTGAACAGCCAGAGAAAACAGTGAAGGAAATAGAAATACCCATCACATACCTTTTAGCAGCTTGCTAAAATCAAAGTTGCTCCGTGCTACCAAGTGGGGCACAACCTTCTGATAAAGGCATATGACCTGAAGGAGTGCAGCTTTCAGAAACAGCGTCTCGGCATCATCTGAACCTGAAAAAAGCATTTCCAGAATTAGCTTCTCCTTCCTTCGTAACAAGAGAGCACAGTGTAGCACCTCCATTACCCAGCATGAGAATTACTAACTATATTTCCAATAGACTTGCCTAGGAAATGATCTACAACCTTCTTAACAAGAAGAATCAGAAAAACACTCATGGAATTCCCCAGTTTCCTACCCCAGCATTCCTGTGCAAGTACTTTCAAAACCAAATCAGCTTATTCAGTGCTTAAATTGATGGCTGACATTTCTAATTTGACTCAAAAGTGCTCACATAAAACACAAACTCAGCGTTTTAGCCCTCACTGTAAGAATCCCATCAGTCCCACTGCTGTTTCATACAAGGCTGGACAACAGAAAAAAAGTGAAGGCAAGGATATGGTTGCGCCGGTTTCCAGGCACACTACTTTTACCTCATGTCATGTAGGTTTGGCTGGGGAAGTGTAGGAGACAGTACACTATAGTTTGTTGCTAATTTATTATTTCAGTTAAAGGTTTTTTCCTTTCTTTACTTTCCTTCTTTCAAAATAATACCTTCTCAGTGTGACCTCTTGGCAAGAGGCAGACAAGTATCTGTATGAGAGAAACACCAACACCACATAAGGCAGGTGTTTACTTCTTAGGAAAAGCCATCTCGGCAGCTAAATGTTTTTTCAGTTTGTAACATGAGGACGCATAATAGCTACTTGTTATCCAGTCACTAACAAAGTGAAGCAAAGTACATGAAGGGCAGCCAAAACATTTAACACCTACTTTTTTCCTGTTAACTTGGTCTCCCTCAGGGAGCTATGAAGAACTGGATGGACGCCATGGATAAACTTTGTTTGCCTGAGTCTAAACTCCCATTAGAAAAGAATTCTCTAGTGGTCACAATGCAAATAAAGCTGCAATGGGTGAGCTGAGAGTAAGTGACACAGCTTTATCACACCAGTATAAATATAGCAGAGAAACTACAGCTACAGTCCTGCAGAAATCAGCTGCTCCACCGGTTTCCACAGGCACTCGGCCAACCAAGCCTTGGAGTGTCAGTGCTGACAAGTATTCTGCTGCCCAAAGCCATGCACAGGACATCCACTGAAAAATCCTGTGCTCCAGGAAGTTTCTCTATGGAATATGCCCTGTGAAGGACAAAACTGGCTGCAGATTTATCTCCAGCCTACAAACATCGCAGGCCACAGACAGTACTGAAACTCCCCATTCCCTGCATGGGACTATGGAAGCAAGCTCTCCAAGGGAGGGACACTGGGTTTGTGAGAGGAAAACTGAAGCCTTCACTCCAATCCTCCCTCCCTCTTTCAACACTTTGCATGTTTCTACTCCTGTGTCACAGCAACACAAGGATTTGTGTAGTCACACTACCTAACTGCTTCAAAAAAATGACCTCATGGTAAAAAACCTTGGCCAAACAAAAATCCCTCCAAAAATTATTTTTCAGGCATATCAGTTTTCTTTGCCAGTTTTATTTTGTGGCTGAGAAAATCCTACTAGCACAGGAAGGTCAAAGGCAGGAGGGTTAAGTTCAACAGGAGGAACTGCAGAGCCCTGCCCCCAAAGAGAAACAGCCCCATTCACCAGGACATGCTGGAGGCCACCCAACTGGAAAGCAGATTCCAGGAAAGGATCCAAGGGTCCTAGTGGGCACCACGTTGAACATGAGCCAGTGATGTGCTGCAGAGAAGGCTACAAGTACCCTGGGCAGAGCACTGGCAGCAGGTCAGGGAGCTGACTCTTCCCCTCCAGTCCGCACTGCTGAGGCCACACTGGGAGCACTACGTCCAGTTCTAAGCTCCCCAGAGAGACATGGAGACACTGGAGAGAGTCCAGCAAAGGCTTACAAAGATGGCAAAGAGACTGGAACATCTTTCCTACGAGGAAAGGCTGGGAGAGCTGGGACTGTTCAGCCTGAAGAAAAGAAGGCTCCGGGGCATCTCATTAATGCACATAAACACCTGACGGGAGGGTGCAAAAATGATGGAACCAGGCTCCTTCCTGTGGTGCCCCATGGCAGGAACAGAGGCAGTGGGCCCAAAGTGAAACACAGGAACACACTGAACATCAGAAAACACTCTTTGACTGTGAGGGTGACTGAGCACTGGCACAGGTTGTTCAGAGAGGTTCTGGAATCCCCATTCTTGGAGATACTCAGAAGTCGTATGAGTATGGACCTGGGCAACCAGGTTTAGGCAGAGATGTTGGGCAGGATGATCTCTAGAGATCCCTTACAACCTCAACCATGTTGTGATTCTGTGACAACAGAAAGTCAAACTGCTCAAGTTCTAGTAGCGATAGCACCATATTTATTAAACTGTGTTCTTAGGCTGCCCGAAGAACTGAACAAAGACAAGTTGAACAGTAAATGCACAAATGAGATCTGGACTCTGCTGAAGTTACCAGCCTTACGTGGGATGAGGGTTTCACAACACCCATTCACACACAGATAAGAAGGGCTGACTACACCTGCTTTGCCTACCATGCTGTTCAGCAACTTCTGTTGTCTCGATCGTTGTCTTCCCAGTGGAGGTATCACCTTCCCTTTTCTCCTCTGGGCCATCATGGTGTTCTCTCCCTTGCTTCAGAAGGGACTGCCAGACAGCCACGATACTGTTCATGTCTGGTAAAACCTAAAAGCAAAAAAAGGGAAAATTCCAACAGCTCTCCTGTGTAAGACAAAGCTCCTGTGATAAAAATATTCTCCCCCAGGATACCATCTCCTGGCTCCCAGGCTGCAACCACGTGGGGAGAAAATGCAGAGGAGAGCAGTTACTTGCTGACTGCAAAAGGACTCATGTTAGACCCCAGTTTTCTTTTTCCTTTGTACCTTGCTGATGGCTTCTCTGTACAGCTGCACAAACTCCTGCATCCCTGACAGGGTGTAGATTTCTGACCTTTGCCAGGTTTCCTCAGTCAAACAGTACTCAATGTTCTTCAAGGCTCTTCTCAGCACCATGGACACCAGTGACAGGATGCTGTGCTTCACTGCTGTGCTGGGTAACTGGAAGAAGGAAGTTGAATTAATGACATTTAAGTGATTCCTTTTATGCTTTGCATATGAACTGTACTTTGATTATGTGTTAAAATTTGTCGACAAATTATTTATTTCCTAAAACTTGGCTTGCAGGAAAGAATCCACAGGTTTTCAGATTTCCAGCCTAAGCCACTAGTGAGCAGTGAAAGGCACCTGAAAGTAATATCAATGGTTTTAATTCATTTTCCAGTGCTTTCCCAAGCCAGATTTATGCTGGGACAGACAATACAAACCACATGTAATTAACCAATTTAAGAAACTTTTTGGATGATCACACACTTAAAACAGCATTAACTGAGACAGAAAAAAACACTGAAATACTATAGATGCTCTTACATTTAACCCTTGGGTGAACATTATTTTATTGCACACTGCAGGGACTGTTGTTACCATCACCATAGAAAGCAACCTGGGAAGAGGGATAAATTCTGAAGTCTTAAAAGAATTGGAGATCTCTGGTTGAGCCTCATAGATCTGAAATAAAAAAAAAACCAAAACACAAAACTATTTAAGCCTCATTGACATAGCCCTAGAGATGACAGCTTCTTCTGGGGAGCATTTTACAGAAGAGTTTTGACTTGTCAAAAGTAAGGGTGACAATAAATGTTCATTTTTATGCAGGAGTGCTACAGAGCATCCTCCAGACCCCTATACAACTACATGAAACCTCTGAATGTAACTTGCATCCCTGCTAAAGGCCATCACTTTTCAACAAACAGATTCCAGGTCCTACTTGTCCATTTTAAGCTAAACAAAGAGTGAGGGGAACACCCAGGCAGGACTGAAGGTTTTTCCAGCTGAGCTTTAATGATGCATCTCAAAAAGAGTGTCATTGATGTGATTTTTCCCACTGCTTCTTATAACAATTCCTTCTATCCCAGTTTAGTTGAATGTTTATATAGCTTCCTGCTCTGAGCATGGCTTTTTACCATCCTCCACACTCCTACCTTCTTGAGTAACTTCATATTGTCCATCCAAGCAGGCTTCATTCTAGGAACAAAGGAATACCGGGTCTCCTTGAAGTATCTATTCAATAAATCTGGGCATACTTTGAGAACATTCACCATGAGATCAGCAACCATTTCATCTTCTGTTGCGGTTTTTAAACCAAGCAGAAAGTGCAGAAGTACCACATTTCCTCCCCTATTGAAACAAAAAAAAAGTTTAAAGAAGAAACCCTTATTTTAACACTTCCTATAGGATGTGAACTCTGCAGCTCCTCTAACTGTTAATTGACAGCAAGACCTCTCACACTCCTGGCATAATTTCTGAATTTATACTCAGAGAAGTAAGAACTGAATTTACCTCCATGTTTTCTGCATGACAAATGGTAATTATTTGAATTAACACCGGACATCTCAAAGCAGATATGGTAACTAGTGAGGTCTCTCTTGTTCCTAGCACAAAATTCATGTACAATCCCACCTTGTCCAGTGACTTACTTGCCAGAAGTTCCAAGACTTGGATCATAGAACGTTATGCCATGTTTCAGAGAGCAGCAGAGGTCCATTAAGAAATTATGCACAAGTTCCCGTACCATCATTTTTCCCACCTCTTCAGAACCTTGAGTCACCTATAAAACCAAAAAAGAGTAAAAAAGGCACATAGGATTTGGTATCACAGCAGAAAATCTTACATCAGTTTCATTCTACATTTTATGAAGCTCCTTTTACAGAAATCCTACAAGACAGTTTGGCTTTTGTTCAGATTAAGAGAAACTTTCGGGATCTGAAGGTCCCTTCCAACCCAAACCATTCTGTGATTCCATTAACCTTCTACATCCAGCACAACTGAAGATCCCTATGAATAAGAAGACTCTTGACAACTGTGGCTGGGAAATCCCAAACCATATGACTTACAAAGACTGCATGGAATTGTAAGAACTTGAAATTATTTCAAAACTGAAATGCAGGCTTATGAATGGGGTCAGAGATTTGCACAGCTCCAGGGAGGTACCTACTAGAAACAGATCTCCTCCAAAAGGGGTTTACTGGATATCAATACTGGAATAGCATAAACATCTGGTAATATAAGAGGGCAAACACAAAGGTGAAAAATCGGTAGACAAAACCCAGTGGAAGTCTCCAAGTCTGGCTGGCAACAATTCTGGAAGTTTAGCTCTCATATCAGGGCAGTGTGTGCAACAGGAATGAGGTCTGTGGAAAGAACACTGATCCCAATGTATTCTCCTACAGAGACCCATCTGTGTCCAGGAAAAGGAATGCAGTCCTTCTACCCAAGAAACTCATTTCTCCCAGGGTAACAGATCTGCGCTATAGTCCTGGCAGTCAAATAGGGGAAACAAACCCTCCTCCCCAAGCTGTGAGGAGCAAAAGAAATTTGGGGTTTCTTTTTCAGTAGCCTCAGTAGATCCCTCTTCTTGAGCTCATCAAGGTTCAGAGCAACTGGGAGCTGTTTTAAAACCTGTGGCCTGCAGGAAGGGGGAAAAACAAAAGGCAGTACAAAGACTAAGAGTAACAAAGAAATAAATGACCAGACCTCTAAATCCCCAGGGCTGACATCAGTAATCCCATTCCACCGGTAAAGCGAAGCAATGTGGATCAACACTTCTGCAGTAAAAAAGCGAACCTTCTGGGTTTTGGTGATATTTTTATTTTGAACCACCTGAAAATGATGAGAAAAACTTAACAACTCTTCTATTTTTTGCAAGTTATCATGAAGGAATAGTAAACTAGCAACAGGCTTCATTCTTCTAATACACACACAGCTGGCTCTCCTCACTAGAGCTGACAAAAGATTCTGGTTTTGCTTCTGCTTCTGTCAACACTTCTCTCACACTCCTGCTTCACCTTGACTCTACACCAGCCTCTGCAAACCCTGCACATGCCAGACAGGACAGACTTTCAAGTTCGACTAACAAGCACAGAACACCTTTAGAATACTACACCCACAGACTAAAATCATCCAAACCTGCTGGTAGAGATGGTAAAGCCTGCTACAAATAAAGTCTGAATGAAAGAGAAAACACAGTGGAGGAAGTTCTCAAAAGTTCTTCTGCTGTGTTTTATTCTTGGCAGTGTTTTAATTCTCATTTTCCTTGCTCAACTGAAGGAGTCATATAGCGTGTTGGGGCTCACCAATAATGTAAAAGCACATGATGTCTGATTCCCACACAGGAAAAGCTTCATTTAGAAAACAAAGCTTCAAGGAGGTTTATTTTACATTTAAATGGTAGCTTTTTTATTCTCCCTTTTTCCCCGTTATTGCAATAGCAAAATGAAAGAACATTTTTCTCTTTAATTTGCCAGTCGTGAAAAGTTAAGTATGAGGCAGGTTCTTATGGTTACACTCTAAATTTGAAACTATTTTTCCTTCATTTTCTCAACTGGCCATACAATAGCTTGTGCAACATTGCTACAGTAGTTCGAAACTGAGATTCAAAAATCATAGATACTGGAACTAAAAACATTTCTGAAAACATTTTTATAGAAATAAAATACATCTCAGGTACAGTTGCCGTTCCTACAGCAGCAACAAGCTGGTGCCTCACAGGGAAGAGAGACAGGACCATGCTCAGAAGGTAAGTGACAGCACAGGAAAGGCAGCCACAACTAACGCAACTCTCACACCTTTCAGCAATTCCTGCTTTCCAGTTTTCTGTCTCAGCCTTGTTATAGCACAAAGGAATTTCTGTCTGCCATGAAAGAATGAAAACAAACACCGTCAAAGGGAAGCATTTACCTTTCCAGCAGTACTTTCTGGCAGCAGGTGGAATGTACCCTCTCTTTTTCACAACAAATTCTCTGATCTTGGGAAGACACTTTTACAACACTTCCCTTTTCCTCTACTCCACAAAGAAACACCTTTGACCAAACTTAGCTCCTGTCATCCCAGCAGTAAGCAAGTCCAAAGACTACCTAACCACGACCACAGGATGTGGCTTCAACAGAGCCCTGCAAGACTGGCAGGGGAACGGTACCACACACTCTTCAACTGCAACCAGACAGCTCCTGGACACCCCTTCATGCCCCAGTCCCTGTACTGACAGCACACAAAATCCTTTTTCTCCTGAAAAGTGTACATCATTACCTAGCTTAGAGCTAAAAAACCCACTCAAATCTAGCTGACCTCCCGATTTCGGCATGAAACACATTAACTGAAGGACCAGTCTTACTGGCAGTTGCAACCCACAAAACCACGAGAATCTGTTGGGCACCACACACTGAAGATGAGCTGAAATTAGCATCCAAGCATAAGCTATTGCAATGACTTCCTTTAAAAGAAGGTATTGGAAAAGCAGAACAAGCTTCAGTCCCAAAACAGTAATACGGCCACGCTACCAACCTTCCAGCCTTAAACAAATATTATCAGTAACAGACACACTTACAAACTTGTAGCTGCAGAACAATGACGTCTTAATAAAGAGCTGAACATTTTGTGAGAAATCACTGCAGAACTGTTTCCAGCAGCAAAGAAAACAGAAAACAATTTTGAGGGCACATCATACCTTAGTTCTCAGTGTGGAGAGTAGAAGATTTACAGTAGAAACTCTGTCTTCCTTTATTTCAGTGCGAAAAATACCTGGAATGAAATCTAAGAAGACATTTCAAATATTAGGTGAAAATGTGAAAGCTCTTTTCATAAAAAATGCTTCAGGGAATTCATATCCATTTCTCTTCAATGTCATATTATTTACCTTGCAGTTATATTTCAGGATGAACCAAAAGGCTGCAAGCAGAGTTCAGAAGGATGATGCGCCCACACCTATAGTGATGAGCAAAGGATGCTGCCAAACCTACTCTCATCCGAACTAGCTAATTTGCCAACTTGCTGATTAACACTTCTTGCTACAGCATCTGTCAACTTCAAATATATTTTCAGTCCCAATGTGCTATGCAGTATTTAAATTTGTGTAAACTGCTATTTACTTGACTTGCAATTGTTTTCCTGAGTGATTCTCAAACGTTTGGAGGTTCTGTCTCCAACCACATGCATCATCTTTTGGCTGCCCTGTGCATCCCAAAGTTAGACACCTTCAGTTCCTAGAGAACTTGGGGCTCTTGCAGGAGAAGGAAAGCCAGCTGTGCTGACTGGGTCTGGGTGTGCACTGCCATTCCCTGGCCTGAAAGAATGAACGACTGTCAGGGTAGTAGGAACAAGAGAAATAAATAATTATGACCAGCTCTCAGTCCCTCAAGTAGGAGAAATGAACTTCTGCCAGTAATGACTTAATGACATTTTTTTGAACAGTATTTTCAGATCCCTTCTGAATTCTTTCATAACCTTATCTAGGGTCACAATTCACATGAGAAAGGAAACTGAAGTACACACAGTCTTTAACACTATTTAAAAAAATTTTAATGCAATATATCCACTGTTACTGTCTTATGAGCAAGGCTGCAGGCCATGAAGCTTTTTTCTGCTTATTGACTCAATGACCTCAAAACATTTACTCTTTTTCATCTGTGTCGCCACAGACTTTCTATTTCTGCAAAGTTTTAGCAGACAGCATATTGTTCTCAAGCAGAAGAGGCACTCATTGGAATACCAAAGAAGTTTAAAGTTTGTCAGGTAATAAGATTAAAAATATATATTTTTCACGTTATTAGTGCTAAGTGGTTCACATTTTTTATTAGATCACATCTATTATCCCCTATAAAAGACTCTGCCTTAAAAACACAAATACAATAATCAATTACAAAGTACCTTTTAATTCCAGCACCTGTGTCAAGACTGCATTGTCACCAGCAATTAAAAAGGAGAGAGCAAACTGAATATAGGCCATGCGGACGTCAGTTCTCCCCTAGAAATACAAGATACTCTCAGCACAGAGATTGTACTTAACTGCAAAACTAAATAATGCAACTGCTGATTATCCTGAGAAGTACTATAACCACATAAATTCAACACTTATAAACATAATAGCCATACACATACATTTATTTGCAATATATCCACAGTATATTTAGCTAGAAAGCTTCTTGCATTAGCAGATCACTTTAACATAAGAAGGAAAGTGTACTATTTCACGGACTTTTCAATTCTCAATATGTAAGACAGGCCATAAATTAACAGAAAAATCATATATGAACAGTAGTTTCATGCCAAACCTTGCACACACTGCATCACTGAGGACCCTCACTTCTGCACTGCTCAGTCAGTTCTCAAAACGCCCTTAAGTAAAGGGGCTGATACGTTATAAAACTACAAATTCAGGCACAGTGGAAGCCTTTGTCTGTAAAAGCATACAAACACAGAGTACCAGAAGGGTTTGGGTTGGCAGGGAACTTAGAGATCATCTCATTCCACCTGCTGCCTTGGGCAGGGACACCTTCCACTAGACCACGTTGCTCCAAGCCCCGTCCAACTTGGCCTTGAACACTTCCAGGGATGGGGCAGCCACAGCTTCTCTGGGCAATCAGGGCTTCACAATTCTCACAAGAAAGGATTCCTCCCTAATATCTAATTTAAATCTACTCTCTTTCAATTAAAAATAGTTACCTGTCATCCTATCACTACATTCCATGATAGAGTCTCTCCCCGATTTATCTTTTTTTTAAACTTAACGTGCAAAATTAAGCTGCATGTAAAATTGCCTGAAAGAAGATACTGAGTAGGCAAAACATAACCTGGCAGGGACTCATGAAAGAGTTGAAAGAAGAAATGAGTGAATGATGAAAAGAGTGAAAGAAATAAGATTTTGCTGTGAGGTTTGGGCCTGATATTTTTGTATTAAAAACTCATCTCTGATAGCCAGTTGTGACATAATTTCACTGAAAGCCACGCACGAGTTAAGACCTTTAATCTGGTTTTGGACACTTTTTGCCTTGTACATTACTTGCATATCTAATAAGCTTGTGCTCAAAAGACCAAACCCAAGCATTTAAAAGTAAGGGGTGGAGGTACTCCTGCAGATAACTTCTGCAGTAAGGTCAAAAACCATGGAATCTCATAGTCCCAAAATTATAAAAGGTGGTTGCAGGAAAAAGAGATGTGTTTTGGGTTTTTTTCCTTTCTACTTGATCGCTTATATAAAAACACTCTGATTTGTCACCAGAGATGGCACAAACCCAACACAAATGTACACATTCACTCTGGAAGTCACCTTAATATCCAGAAAATAATACTGGATTTATTATACACTTATATTTGGAATGACACATAAATATTCTTCTTCTAAAACACTGGTTTGGGTCAATCCTGACTATTTTTAGCAAATGGAGAGGAAACAAGAAATAGTTTCCTCTGAAAAAAGAAGAATAACTTTTTCCACTCACTTGCATATTCTCCTTAAGGATTTCCAGCAAGAGATTATTTAAAACTCTTGCCTATATTTTCAAAAGCAGTTCCTCTGTGCTAGTACTGGGCATTATCCCATGGCACGCAGCATCTTAATTTACCTTATTAGACCTTTTTTTCAACAGTCCAGGCAGATATTTGTTATTGAAATCAAAATGGCTATACACATCCCTTGCTGAATCCGGGCCCTGGGCCACCATTGCCGACAGCAGCGTGAGGCACCCTCGGCTCAGCCTAAAAAAAAAATGCAGAGGAAAATCCGCAGGTTATTTCCAGGATGATGAAATCAAGAGATTAAAACAGAAGAGAAGTTAAACCAACCAAAATCATTTTTCTGGGCAGTGATAATGGCAGCCAGGAAGGAGGGGAGAGGAAAGAAGGAAGAAGGGAACGCCTATTTACATTCTTTCCAAAAATTAAGCTATAATCTGAGGTGGATATTCCCTTTATAAAGTAGGTTAAAAGGAAGAAAGTACCAAAATTAAAAACTTGAAGATGCCTGGGCTCATTGCAGGGGAGTTGGACTAGATGACCCTTAAAGGTCCTTCTATGAACTCTCAAACTCACAGGAGTTTGCAATTTATTTCAATGGGAATGACCAGGCCACTGGGTACAAGTCTGCAGACCTCCATCACTTGAACAGCCACAACCCATAAAGGGGTTTGGAATCTGTCCATCATGTTTCTGTCATAGACAATCTGTAGAAAAGCCACACGACTAAAACAGAGATCCCATCTAGACATACCACCACAAAAAATTAAATCAATCTGCACATCAAAGAGGTTGCACAGAAAATGCAGAGCATATACCACTCAGAAATCTGCACCCTCCTCTGTGCAGGTTCTAGGATTGTTCCAGAAGCTGGAACCTTTAAATGCTTCATGAGAAGTGCAGATCTTGCATAGCTTCACAATTTATTTACAGTACCCCGATCCACTCATATTTCAGATTCTATGTACAGCTAAAATGCTGCAATGAGATCAAATGAGCGGTGCAGGAAGCTGTGTCTATGAATTGAAAATCAGAGAATGCTTTTCCAATTCTGGCCTGCCCAAAGACCAAAAGATATGGACAAGCCATTTGCAGTCTCTATTTTTTTCTCTCCCTCCACCTTCCTCCCAGGTTTGTATTAAAACATCTCTGACACTCAGAACTTCTTTTGCCCTGTCCACTGGGCATGAGAAATTGTTGTTTAGACTGGAAGAGATAACACAGGAATACTTCAAATGACCTAAGATGACTTTAGATTTAACAGACAGGAAAAGTTACAGAGCAAAAGCCAGTCTGCAAGAAAAAAAAATTCTATTATAAACATGGAAATCTGACTCCAAAAGCATAGGAAAATAAACCACTCATCAGCAGCTCTTTTTGCCATCACAAGACAGACTGTTCAGCCTCTGTGAACCACCAGAAAGCCTGTTCCCCCCAGGATATTTCACCCCACAAACCAAGTAGCATTAAAATAAAAGGACTCAGGATGTCCATGTCTACCTGCTTCAGCTTTCACTAGGACAGGCTCAACCAACGAAAACTTTAGCCTCAGGAAAGTATCCTATAGCATCAGACTGTGTGTTGTATCAGAGCTTCTACCTTGCAAAGACTTCCACAGGCAATTATTTTATGATGTGGAACAGGATCATCAAATAAAAGTGGGTGACTAGCAGTAAGTCAAGCTGAATTTTGCAACATCTTGTACATACGTGCAAGATCCAGACAACCCCTCAGGGTCAACAAACAGAGATTCTCCACAACAGCACTGAGAAGACTTACCTGTGATTTTCGGAATACAAAGCAGCATAGACCAGTTTCATGTACGAGTGAATCAACTTTTTAACAATGTTCATTCCCACAACAGAAAAATGGGAGAGGTCACTGGC
This sequence comes from Neopelma chrysocephalum, assembly GCF_003984885.1. Classification (NCBI taxonomy): domain Eukaryota; kingdom Metazoa; phylum Chordata; class Aves; order Passeriformes; family Pipridae; genus Neopelma; species Neopelma chrysocephalum. The sequence continues at coordinate 5,856,055 of NW_020897715.1, forward strand.
TGTCCTCAGTAAAATGGCTTCTAGAGCTTGAAAGATTAACAGCATCTGCAGGATAAAGAAGTATGTTAATATCTGCCAATATCAGGTATGACTTGAAATTATTATCTGAGCAAACATTAATAAACACCATTCATAAAAAGAGTAATCCCACTGCATGAGGAAAGCTTCCACATATGAAGGTGACATTACCTTCTGAATTCTCTTCCAAATTTAGAATTCCTCTTTGAAAAGATTAGTTCTGAGAACACGAAGCTTTGAGGAACCAATGTTTTAAGAGACAACTGCCAGGAAGTGCACAACAGAACAATGAAACATGCTGGAGAAAACCATCCGAGCTGCTCCAGTCTTGCAATTAACTCCTTCTAGGAGAATCCAGAGTCCACACAGCATTGTGACTGTGCTGACTACATACATTAGCCCTGATTAGTAAAAGGATCTTGAGGAAAGTGTGTCACTGAACATGACACAGGTTGTCATTACACAGACAAAAATAATAATCTAAGGCAAAGATCAACAACTGATGGTTAAAAAGAACACCAATTCTATGTTGTAAGCAGATTTAAGTTAGCAATACTGCCCCAGCATTCACAGTGAAGAGAGTTACTTATAATGGCCCATCTTCGCGAACGAAGATTTGGGGAAAGGTCTTTTACCTTTCCAGCCTGCGCAATGGATTTTTTAGGTGAGACACAGCCTGCGCTGAACTGAGCCCACCCTTTAATCCTAAGGTTCATCTGCCGGGGCCAAGCAAGCTTGGACAATGGCAGTGAGGTCCTCAGGACGTAGGTTTGTTTAGAGTGTCCTTCTCATAGATGGATGGCCTCACAGGGCTAACGACCTCCATCAGGCCAGGAGACCGGGATTTGAACCCGTGGTCGCAGCAGTGAAAGTCCTGCACGCTAACCACTAGGCCACCAGGGGTCAATTATGCATTTATATAAGTATGACATACCAGCAATTTAAGTGATTTATCTCCCCTTCTATGCATTCAGCACTAGAGGTAAACAACAGTGAAAAGAAAGGAATGGGTCTGAAAGTCAGAAAAGAGCCTTCTGTGTTCAGGTGACAGGTTCCTACAGCAAGCTGAGGCTGCCAGCCAGGAGCAACACAAGTTTTCAGACTCATAGCCATAGTCCTTTAGGGGAGCTCTTCAGGCATTTTTCAGGAATGCATAATTTTTACAGAGAGGTTAAAAGAAAAAAAAAAGCCAATTTTTGTTGTCAAATGCAGAAAAACTGGACAAGCAAGTATTTGAGTGAAGCTTAAACTTTTGCACAACAGTGCAGAAAAGTATTGGTGCTATGACTTGGGATCAACTGATGAAGAGAGTTACTTAATTCTTTGTTTATTTGCCATATTCTGATGAGGAAAAAAAAAAATTATGTCCAGCTGAGAGAAGAAAAACGAGGTCAACTTTACCAGTGGCTTCCTAAAAATACTGATGTATCAGGGAGATGTCTAGATATCTGAAAACAATTACTCTCACTGGACTACTTTTGTTATGCTTTCTTAACTGCTTCTATTGATCCTCTTATTTCACAAAAGGTCTTTTGATAACATTTTAAGAACCTTAACAGCTTGATTTGGACAAGACTATTTGGTTGTGCACACCATTAAACCCAAGAACATCTTGGAACTGAAAACGGTATTTCCCACTTGATAAGTGCTTCTGCCACTGTGAGTTTCAGAAAAAAGCCAAACCAAAACCATACTAAACTATAAGAGTTTTATTTACATCACAAAGCATTTATCCACAGAACCACAGAATATCCTGCGCTTGAAAAGACCCACAAAGATCATCCAGTCTAACCCCTGGCCCTGCACAAGATACCCCAACAATCCCACCCTGTCTCCTGAGAGCGTTGTCCAGACGCTCCTTGATCTCTGGGCAGGTTTGGGGCCGTGACCACTGCCCGGGGTTCCTTCTCTTGGTTCCTCTCCAGGGTGGGACGCAGCTGCCAGCCACTAAACTACAACATCCCCCCCGACAGCTTACTTCGCTTTCAGGCCTCCTTTCTCCGTCCAGAAGCTTGAATATCTCAGCGCATTCCATGGAGATTTTCACGTATCCCTCCACGACATCGTACACCTCGGCCGACGGCAGCGTCTTGGCCACGGACACGAAGGTCTCCAGCCCTGCAAAGCCGGAGCGTCACCCGGGGAGCCACCGCCACGCGTGGGACCCGCTCTGGACCGGCACTTGTCCGCGGCACCCCCACCGTCACCGCCGCCACCACCGTCACTGCCATCCCCGCCAGCTCCCTCCGGCACCGCAGCAGCCCCGGGGAGCCGCTCCCGCCCGCCTCCCCCCGCCCGGGCAGACCCCGCTCACCGCTGGCGGCAGCCGCGGGGTCCCGCAGCAGCGCCTTGAAGCGGGCACCATTGAACTCATCGTCCCGCGGGCCACAGGCGCGCTTGGCCGCAGGCGGGCCGGCCACGGGCTGCCCGCTCCGCTTCCCCGCCATGCGCTCCCCGTGCCCGGCCAGCGCCGCCCCGGAACCGCCGCCGGCCCGCAGGAAGGGGCGGGCGGAGCGCGGCCCGGGGGGCGGTGCGGGGCCGGGGGGCGGTGCGGGCCCGGGGGGCGGTGCGGGCCGGGGGGCGGTGCGGGCCGCGCTGTCCCGCCCTCAGAGGGAGGGGCAGCGCCTGATTCCTCCTCGGGAGGGACTGTCAGAGCAGTCAGTACCCAAGGTGGCAAAAAGAGTTAAAAATAGTTATCCTGGAGTGGTCTGGGTTGGGAGGGACCTTAAAGCTCATCCAGTTCCACCCCCCTGCCGTGGGCAGGGACGCCTTCCACGAGACCGGATTGTTCCGAGTAAAATACTGTAAAAAAAATCCCTGCGATCCAGAAGAGGGCAACATTCGCAGACGCTGTAAGATTTAGGAGTAACAAATGCTTTCGTGTTGATGGAGGATGCTGCGATATTTTGAGAACAGGTGATGGAGTATGAAGGTGAAGTTAGAGGGCACAAAAGGGTTAAATAAAAGGAGTACGTGAGACTGGAGGGAAAAAAGGAAATGCGAAAATATGAATTGCTAGATATTAGGTAAAAGGGCTTTTTAAAAGTAACTTAGTAGAACACGGCTAGAAAGCTGCGAGGTACATCATGATGTGCCAGTAATTCCTATTGCCAGAAATACTTAAACTCAATATATTCCAACTATTTTTCTGCTTGTTAAGATGGCAGTGCCATCTTTGGAATTCACCATAGTATAGCAAATTCTACCTAAAGGCACAGAATGTTCAGTTCTTCCATATAACATTATTGGTGGGTTGTTCTTCATGATGAGAATCCTTCGTTTTAACCTTACAGTTTTCTTGAAACTTAATTGAAGGTAAACAGATATACAAGCACATTTGCAATTCCAAAAATTGGGAGGCATACAATCTGGAAAGTATATGACATTTTCAGGAGGGAGTTTCTTTGGTTTTGAGGAGATGAAAAGGAACACTAGAGCTCATAGAACTGAAAAAAAACCCCTTGATTTAACATAGCTTTTCAAAGGCTTGAAGTAGCTATACTGAGAATTTCAAGGTAAAAGTCCTAGCTGTCAGACTCACAAACCTGATAGCTACCATCACACCATCTTTCATAGGAGATCTATTATAAAAAAATTACTTCAAAAAGCTAGTGAAAATTATTTTAGTTTCAACTTGAAGCTCAATTATTCTCTCCCCTCGCTGCCTCAGTAGCTGTTAGATGGGGAGGGTTGGTTTCACTATTGGTTTCACTTCAAGATAGGTTACTTACATGTTCTGCTGTTGTGCATTTGGACATCCTTTTCTTTCTCTTTTTCTATTGAATCTATGACAATTTTCCTCCTCCAAGTCTGTTTTTTGGCAAGCTGCATTCGTGAAGACCACGACTGACACATCAGTCTCAGACAAAGTTCATCTGCTCTTTTATGCCTACATGTTCAACAGATGTAAGCAGTGGATGAGTCAAGTAGTAACTCCTGAGCTGCCCAGTTTTCAGTAAATATAAGTATACTTCTATGATTCTTGCCAGATGAACATATAATCATATTAATTTCTGAAATACTACCAGTTTTCCATGCCTTTGCATACCTAACTTGAGAGACCTTGAGTCCTGACTTTTTCAAGGCTCCTGGAAAAGCCACTACTTTTTCAGTGCTTTGACAATGATTCTGTGGCTTTAAAAAGCAGCTGTCTTAAATGTCAAGTACACAATCATTAGTCATTTTGGAAAATTTTAGCTTTAATACATATTCAAGGGGAAACACTGACAACAACCAGCCAAAGGCAGGCTCATAAATCCATAATAAGGCACTTAAACAAACAGACTGATTTCCAAGACTGTGGTCCACCCAGCAACTCTGTCCTAATGTCCTTCCTCAGCTGACAAGCAAGACACAAAGCCTTTTTGGGTAAGAGTCATATCAGGAAGTGATGAGAGATTCCTTTAAGAGGGCACGAGCAACAAAGCCAGGACTTTTTTCTTGGTTTGTTTCTTCTTCCGCCACCTTAGGTCTTGTTTTCTCTTGTTTCCAGAGGTAAGCTCTGTGAGATGGGACATGCCTCTTACTTCGTGTCTCTACAAGTGCCAGGTGCACTGCTAGAAAAATAATCTGCGTACAGGAGAAGTGCCAGCACGACTGGCAGCGTTCAGGAGGATGAGGAGCAGGGACCTTTCTGCTGCCTGTGGTGAGGAAACTGGAGTGAGATTTCATTCAGAATTAAACATGAGGAGATTGGTTTTAAAAACTTCATGGGTTACATCTTACTTTTTTTTTGTGAAGTGGTTGGGGTCTCTATGACGTCAGCATTAGTTCGGCCAAGAAGCAGTTCATGATCACAAAACTCAGTACTTGTTAGCTAACTTTGCTCTCTTTGAAGCAAGTCAAAAAATGGCAGAAAACAGCAAATATGTCCCCTCCTTCTAAACTTGCTGGTCGAAGTACTGTACTCTGTATTCACTCAAACTTCTACTTGGATGCATGAGAATGTTTCCTCACTGTGGCTTACAGAATTGGTCCTCTCAAGTTCAAATTACTGCACACTTGAACATCTTGTTAGAACTTAAAATCTGTAGCACCCCGTGAGAACTTACAGCATCCAAAACACATTTAGAATTAGAAAAAAATACAAGAGGCCTCTCTACCACTATTTTCATTCCTGTGTCCATAGAAATAGAGGTTGAATTGTGAAAAATGTGCTATGTTATTTTAAATAATTGCTATTTCGTGATTACTGTAAAGCATGTGCTTTGTTTTAACCAGTCTGACACTGATTTCCATAGAAACGGAGAGAGGATAGCAGTTTCAACTGTCCTGTAGATTCCGTCTGTGTCAGAATGCTGGAATATAAAATGTTTAAAAATGTGGGAAAATCCTGGGGTTCTGTGCTTAGATTTTTTTTTTTTTTTGTTTACCCACAAAAGCCAAAGAGAAGATTAGTGAGCTTCTTGCAAATTTTATTCTGGGAGAAGAGAATGAACGCTACTTATATCATCTCCCCCAAAAAATATTGGGGAGAAAAGGGGAAAAAAAGCAGTAGGAGGTATAATGGGGAGAAGTATACATATGTATATGTGTGTGTGTGTGTAAAAGTATTTCTATGATTACATAATTCTGACAACTTTTGTTACTGTGCTATAGATCTTGTGATTTTTTTCACTAATAGAAAATTTTAGTCCATCTAACTCTAACTTTTATTATTTCACATTGTTTACTTCCTAACTGACAGCACTCATTTTATTGGAATTTCCATACACTAAGCCATGATATGAGTTTCAAATTGGAAGTTTGGCTGAAGTTCAGGGAAAAATGAATAGTATGGGGCGGGGGGAATTAAGTGCTTGGATTTTGGCTTTGCTCTTGCAAAGCTTTCGTGCAACAAACACAATTCCTGCATTTTTGACACTGTGAAATGGTTTCTTTTCGGCCCAAGTTCAAAAGAGAGAAACTGTGTGAAGCAGATGTGATATCTAGCCTGGATTCTAACTTAGGGACTTTCATATGATTTTTTCTGTTGGGGAAAAAAAAAACGGAATCTAACTCCTGTTGCTAATAAAGAAATGCCAAGGCTGAGAGATTCTACATGCTGAACATGTCTGGATTAGTTATATTGTCTTCCAACTACTGAGCACTGCCAGCTTGTAGAAGGTGCTTTCAAGGCTATGGCAGAGAGACACATTCTGCACACGAGGATAAATACTTTCTCCCTTCTTGCTTTGTGTTTTACATGGCCATCTCTAGGTTTACTATTTAAGCACTACCCATAGCAGGGAATAGCAGGAATTACCAAAAATATTACAGACTTTAGGTTAATGTCGAATAGCAAAGTAGCCCCCATTCAGAGGGAGATATATATGTATAGATATAGATAGATATACACATACATATATATATACAAATGTCAATGCCATTTTACTGAAAGCTTCATTTCCTGTCAGCCACAGTGTCCATAAGTTGCTTTCCTCCAGGAAGGCTTCCCTAAAAGGCAGATATCTACACACAGGAGCACTGCCTCTTGTGTTGTTATTCAACCCTCACTGCTTCACCTCCCTGGAGGTTACCTACATTTTGAACCTCTCTCAGTTCAATCATTCCACTTGGAAACTGCCTTTGCCTTTGGGTTATACCTGCACAGTGCCAAAAGCATACCAGGCTCATTCCTGCACCGTGGGATGGTCCTTTCCTTATAGCACCACCGGGCTAGAAGAAGCAATTCACTGGGAAGAGAAGATTCACAAGTTTTCATTAGGCAACAGTCTTGATGGATCTAAAGCCTTTCAAGCAGGAGTACAGGATACTTCCTAGTGATTTTTGATGTTTTATATATTCTTCTGCATTGATTGTGTACTTTTCACAGATCCATTGTGTACTCAGAATCACTCATAGTGGACTGAGTTGCCATCATTGACATCTACATTCCAGAGATTAATGAGCAATTCTGAGAACCTGAAATTATGGTAGACATGAAGTTAAGGCAAGTAGGAAGTTGGGGTAGACAGATAAATAAGTTCACCCTAATCATCTAAACACCTTTCTAGAATCTCCAAGTATGGCCCCCCAATGCTTTCTTCAGTGGGGTAAAAATCTGTGCTAGTTAATTCCCCTGGCGTTCATTTCTGCCTTCAATGGGACTGACCTGAGACAGCAAGCACAGGAGGCGTCAAATTGAATGACCAGGTATGAAAAGATCAAGGGGCAAAATGAGAGGAGTAGTTGTAGACTCCTGCAAGTCTCCTTCTAATACCACAGTTGGACGGCAGAGGGTAACGGGTTCAGTTCAGAGGCAAACACTGTCCTTATCTGAAGCAGCCAGGAGGAAAAGCCTCACCTGGCAGAGCTACTGTTCCCTCTTCCCATCTGTGTTTGCAGTTGCAGATGCTTCAGAGCCATTTTATGCTGTTATTTTCGCACCTTTGATCCCATTTATCTGAGTTCAGTAAAGCTTGATGGAATGTCCCTGACCTCAGACAGGTTCATGTGAAACCTGGTTTGCTTTTATCTGCCCAGGGAAGCATAACTGTGTTACCCAGTTATTTTTCTGTGTGTGAAGAGGTAGAGGGTGAGGAACAAAAGTGGATTCAGATTCAAACATGAAGATCGAGTTGGTCAAAGTTCAGTGTAACCTCCAGAAAGAGGTGCCAGTTTGGAAATTCAAATCTGGATGTTATCCATCTTCAGTTGGAACAGGAGGAGAGGAACGGATTTAACAGAATTAGTTCAGTTCCATCATCTCTCACCCACTCACTTTTTTTTTTTTGTTTTTTTTTTTTTCAGGAGAAAGGTGTGTGAACATGCATGGCAGGATGTAAACAGCTGGGTGTTCTTGTCTACTAGTTTTATACCCCACCACAGCCCCAGGGCAGAAGATGCTTTCATGACCCATTTCTGATGTTGGTTCTAGGCTCCCCTTTCTGAGTGCAGCTCTTACGGGAACTGGGAAATGAGTGTCCTGATTTATTCCCTTTAGTCTCTCATACCTTTAAAAGGAGCTCCAAATTATATTCAAAGGTGGCTTAGCAGGTTGTCATGACAATTTGTTTGAACTTCCACTGGTTTACTTTTCACTCTCACAAAAGATTTCAGAGAACAACTTGAACTCTCTCAAAGTAATTTCAAGATGTTTTCTCACTTTGCAGTGAAAACTTTAAGTCAAGCCTACCCACTTAGAAGTCAGCTACACTGAACAACTCAAGTCGTAAAGCTGCTGGCTGTGATAAAGTGGTGTCGGGCAACAACGTGAGGAGAAGAAACTGAGAAAGGGGAAGTTCTTTTGCAACATGGAAGAGGCAGTGGCCGTTTGCTCACTGAAATCCCTCGTCCAGAAATCCTGCAAGGCATAGTTATCAGCTGGGTTCCCCCGGAGACAGGTGAGCCAAGGTATAAGGGCGGGAGTTGGGCTGGAGCAGCAAACCTGGCAGGGTCTGGCATGAGGGGAGACGAGGTCTGAAGCAGGGAAGGTGCGCTGCGGGACACGAGGAGTGACGGGGAGCACCTTGCACCTGTCTTGGGAAAAATACAAGCAGGGAAATATCACGAGTCGGGCTGTGTGTGTAAGTCTGTGACAGTCGTCCAGCCATTGCCGACCACGAATGGGGGGTAGAAGGCTAAATCGAGCCGCTGAGCCAGGAGGGAGGCGCCGGGACCGCAAACTGCCCGGAGAGGGGTGGGGAGAGCCAGGAGAGGGCGGGCGAGGTGCCCCGGGTCTGAGTCAGCCCGGTCGCACGATGCGCGCCCAGGGCAGTGCCAGGCGCGGCACCGCCGGGATCCCGCGTCCCTTCCCCGCCGCCCCCGCGTCCTGGCCGGACCCGCTCCCGCGGGCAGGGCCGCTCCGCCCTCGCCATCCTCCTCCTCCTCCTCCTTCTCCTCCTCCTCCCGCGGGTCGGGGCAGCCCCGAGGGCGCCCGGCGGGCCGGGGGGGCCGCGCCGCCAGCCAGGACCGGCCCCCGCCATGTGAGTCTGCGGGGCTGCCCCCCCGCCCCGCGCCGCCCGCTCCCGCACCATGAGGTACGGGGGTGCGGGGCAGCTCCCACGCCGCGCTCAGGTAGAGCCCGGGCGGCTCCTCCGCCTCCTCTCCTGCCTGGTCCTCGTGTGCGGCGCGGAGGTCGCGGCGCTCGCCGACTTCTCAGGTACGGGGCGGGCACCGCCCGGCGGCTGCGGGGGCTGCGGGGCGCCGAGGGGCTGGGCGGGGGTCGGGCACCCCCCGGGCAGGGGATTGGCGGGGGCTGCCAGCCCCCCGCATGTACCGAGGCGTCCCGTCGTACCCCACCATCCTGGACAGAGGCCGCTGGATCCTGCGCTCCCCGCCCGGAGCGGCGCCAGGAGCTGCGTATTCCCGGCGGGCTCCGTGCTCCGTATTCCTCCTCTCGGGCCGTGTCCCGGGCCTGCACCCCGGGGAGAGCGTGGGTCGGATGTGCTGTGAAGGAGGGCAGGGTGCAGGAGAGGGTTAAGGGCTTCCAGGGGGTCCAGGTGGGAAGGGACGCGAGGAGCTAAGCTGTCGCTGCGCCGTGGGAACGCTGCGCGTGGATCGGCCAGGGCCTGACGAAAAGTGCGTGGAAGTCCCTGGAAAGGTTCCCACTTTCTCCTGGAGACTTGAAGTCGGGCCCTGAGGGAGCCGTCCTGAACTCGGATAGCGAACAAGTGCTGCACTTCTCTCTGCTGGGGGAGAAGCCTCGTAGCGCAACGATGAGAGGAGTCCCTTGCCAGGGAGTAGAGGCACCAGCTGTCACCCAGAAATCCCAGCCCTGACCCCTGTGAGGCTGCTGCATCAGTGCAAATTGAAATGACTGCAGAAACTGGGAAAATTTATTCCCACTGGGTCAAAGAAGCAATCTCTATTTTTTGTTTGATAAAACTGCACCCTTGTACCTTTCCTAGTGCTCCAGGCCATCCCACTGCTGTTAGAAAGTTATTTAGAAGAGCTGTTTCTCTCCTTTCTGTATGTCACAGTGAGCACAGCATATTCCTGGAAGTTGGAAGCTTAAGGAACTGCCTCTCGGGCAGAAAGCAAATCTTACCCTTAGTGAACAGAGCAGAACTTCCCAAAAGCCAGTTGAGTGCACCGGAAAAAAGTTAGTATATATTTAACAGCCAAAATTTGTTGTTGTGCATATTAATATAGTTTGTGTTATTACAGTTCAAAATGCTGGTGAGGGTTCTGTAAAAACTATTTTCTCAGTAATAAGAAAATACAGTTTATCACTTTATTATTGTGTCCAGCACCATAAGCCTGAACATTTCTAAGCAAGCAGCCACTGAATATAAAGACCAGAGTTACATCCTTGATAAGTTACATTTCTTGTATTAGATTCCTTTCACATGTAAAAGGCTTTTAAATTCTTGCTGTCTCATTCTTTGGTGTTTTTCTTTGCTGATTTGTAGATGTTAGCTTTGGAAGCACATGGTGGTTCTCTACAAGAACATAAAATAAATGTTCAAATTCTCCCTTTCAAATAGCTGCTGAGTTAAAAAATATCCCTTTATCTAGGACAGTTCCCCTCACAAAAGTCCATTCACTTTTCAAATGAAGTTATTTAGATAAGGTTATCCAAGATACATTTCAGAAGTACAGCTGTATTCAGTATTCATTGTGCACTGAACTTTCCAAATAGGTAGAATGACCAGAGAAAAAAACTCTGGCTCACCCCAGAGAGATGTCATGCAGACATTTCAGCAAATAAGATGTAGTAAAGAAAATCAGATTCCAGAATTCTTTCCAGACCGGTAAGTTCCCAGACCTGAACACATTCTGCTCACGTTTTACTTTTAACATGGAGATCTAACCCAGAATGACAGAAAAGATCAAAATGTTACTGCAACCTTTTAAAAAAAGGTATCCAGAGCATATGGAGAAGTTTTTAGCTGCTTCAAAAGGAGGTGCTGTGGACCAGGAGCTGCCAGAGGTGAGATTACACCCTGCAGTGCCATCCCCAAGCTGTTTAATGCCTTTTAAAGAACTACAAGCCATGTAACAGCAGGTTCAAGATGAGCTTCTAGAGTTGATTTTCTTTATTTGCTCCCTCCTGTGGCAGGAACAGCAACATGATTTTCCTAAACTCTGTTGAATGTACGTGAACACAAATCTGCCCTGTTTAAAGAACAGAGCCTTGCACCTGGGCAGTATCCTGAGGGATGAGGAGTGGGAAGCTTCTCTTACTGTACCCAACCATTTGCACTTTCCCTGTCCTAGAAAGGGTCAGGTCTAACCCTGCCCTTCCAAGGCCAAAGCTTCCAGGAGGCAGGTTACAAGTTTCCACTGGCAGCCCATGTCAGAGCAAAAGGAACAGTGACCTGCTCCTTCAGTGTGTTCTGTGGGATTGGATCTGATCCTGGGAATTTAGTAGTGCACAGAGAATTGGAAGGCCAGTTGTTTCAGCTTTTCCTCCTTTTCACAGACTTTCACAGGCTTTCATACTCAAATTACCAGCTACACACTTCTTTTGGGTCATTGCATTTTCTACTCTGTGTGTTTCCAGCATCAGGTCTCTCCCCCAACAGCCCAAACTCTGTTCCTCTCTCCCCCTCTCACCACCCCAGCTTTCCAGAATCCCTTCTCAGACTGCTGCCTGGTTCCAACACTTGTATGTGTCATCTCTGTTGTTCTCTTTATGCAAGTATTAAATTGTGCCAGCAGTTCTAACCTGCCCAGAGCCTGTTTGTTCATCACCAGACCCAGCTGCTTGCTTTGAACAACCCAAAGATGCTCCCTCTTGGGATCTGTTCAATGTTCTGGAAAGGGGAGCAGGGAACAGTGTATGTCAATACTGAAGGGTTGTTATTATTACGGGGTTTTTTATGTTTGACTTGTATTTGTGGTCTGTATCCCTTCCAGGATATAGAGCAATGTGTTCTCATTCTCATCTGTCCAGCTTCTAACTATGAAAAAAAATTTCTTGGTGGATTTTTTTTTTAAAGAGACATTTCTTCATGGTGCAATAGCATTTTGTGATCGGTATGTGAATTGGTATTTTCTAGGGAAGATAAGTGTTCTAAAACAAGACACCAGCAGCAGTTCAAAATTCAACCCTGTGAGAATGACTCAGTAGTTTCTCCTTCTAATGGCAGGAAATATTGAAAGTACTATTGATGCATGCCATACTTAAAGATCTGCATAATCTATGATTCTCTAGCAGTTTGGTGGCAGCAATTAACGAATTTAAAAGTCGGACTTGATGATCTCGCAGGTTTTTTCCAACCCTGATGATCCTATGATTCTATATTTATTAATTCAATTGGTTACTGAAAGTGGAGATGTGCTCTGAGGTCTGCAGTCCTCTATGTGATTAATTTTTAAATGTGGAGTCCAAGCATTTGTGCCCAAATTTGAAACTGAAGGCTGAAGGTTTGGAAGAAGAGATATGTAATCTGCAGTTCTTTCCTTAGATCTTCATGCATACTGGTGTGATCCTACACCTAAAGAATTCTCTTCCTCTCATGCCTGCTCTTCAAAACACATCTTTTCACCAAAATATTTATTTATTTTCCTACTTGACAAAGCTCTGTCCTCCCATTGCTTTTCTCAGTGATCACTTGCAGCTTTCACATTTCAGATCAGGTCCCAGTCCAGGAGGCTGAAGACTGCTGTGAATTTTGCTAGTTCTCCAGTCTCTGGGAACTAAAATTCTGAATACTCTGGGCTCCCAGAAGACTGTCACAAGAGTAATTTTTCAAGAAATCAAGGCATCATGACAGCCATTTCCTCACAACTCTTTTATGTTCAAGGACTGGTTCCCAAAGTAGGCAAAAATAAGGAGCTGGCAAAACCAGGAAACTTATATACTGTACTTCTACTTCACTTACATCTGTGTCCTGGTGCTCTAGAAAGTCCAGCTGCTGAGGGAAAGGTGGCTTGGCTGGGGTCAGTGGCATTTTGAATGTCTTCCCAACAGCAGGAGTCAGTGCTCTCTCTCTCTCTCATCCCCTGCCCTCCCTGCTGGCAGGGGGAAAAGGCCTTGGCTCTCTGTCCTACCACTGCTCCCTCTCCCGCCTTTTCCCCACCTGCTGCCAAAGTGAACTGACCTCTTATCCATCGGGGAACACACTCCTTCTCCCTGGCAACACTGAGGAACCCCCAGTCCCCTTTTTTGATGCCACTTCCTTGTCTTTCTTTTCTCCATGCTCCTTTAAGGTCAGGCTCAGGCTTGACCTGGCCTCCTTCACTCACTCACCACTCAATCTCCCTTTCCTTACCTGAGTCCCAGCCAGGTTTTCTGGGCAGCTTTCAAGAAATGTGGCTGTAACTGAAGATCAAAAATGAAGTAACTGTGTGGTTGCATAACTGGGCTGAAGAGTGACTTTCTGGATGTGAACAGAAAAAGTGCCACTGCTTAGGGAGAACCTTTTAATCTCTATCTGCTGGTGTCAACTTTTCTGTCTTTTCTTCCAGAACAGTTCACACAGAATTGGGCATCAGTTTAACTCCATAAACTTGATCTTCTGACCCAACCGTAGAAAACAAATGTATCTAAGGAAAAAGCAAACCAGTTCACCCAAGAAACAAAATCTGATCCTGTGACCTTTCTGCATTAAAAGTTTCCATTAAGTTTTGTGGCTTTCACCCATACCAGATTTGCCCCCAGGCAAAAGGAAAGCAAACAAATGCCTCCAACAAATGCTTTGTTTGTAGTAAGGTGGCAGGATCAATCAGGACCAACCACAATGATGCAGAGGTTTTCTTGCTGGTTTTGTGTTGGTCAGATAAAATCCTATATAAATTTTCTTGAGTCCGTTCTGTTGACTCACTGTGGCAATTGGAGCATGTCCTTCAACCAGGATATTTAAAGAAGTGCTAAAAGGAGTGATGCAATGATGCATCTTCTTAATACTACCTTGTAAAAGTCAGGCAAAAGTGTTGGTTGCTTTTTTAAAGGAAAAACATTTCATTTTAGAAACATGTTTCATTTCAGTAATATGGCAGTTAAACCTCAAAGTCTGGTTTAAAGCTTTTCCTAGTGGAGTGGGTTTGGATCTGGGATTTGTTCTGTGAAACAAAGGTGTGTGTCAGAAGTGAGATTTTAGTTGAGGTCATGGTGCTGAGATCCAAGGTTTTACTTCTGTCCCTGCAGTTCTCACTGCTTTCCTGAGGAAGTGTAACTTATGAAATCACATTTTAGATGTGCTAATATTTTTTTGTTAAATCCACTGATAAGATTTAATTATCCTTGTTAGAGAAGTAAAAGCTTTGGTCCTATTAAGTTCCTACACATTTTGTGAGTCTAAGCAGCTGGGCCTTACTTCCATCCCTAAGGAAGGATGTTGCTTCACAAAAATGAGTTTTAGTGTGATGCTCCTGCCCCTACAACAGATGTCGGGAAATTCAGATGTGAGACACAAACCTATGGGAAACTTGAGTTCCTGAGCTTCACTGCTCAGGGACCAACATGTTTGAGTCTGTCATTCAGATTCTGACACCTTTGGGACAGTTCTCCCTGTGCAGATTGCTGGCACCTGACACATCATATGCCATTTTATTTCAAAATGAATAGCAGGGACTAGTTCCCCCCTGCCTTCCTACTCCATCTGCTGCCGATACCCTTCCCAGTGAGACAGAGCTTCCAAACAGTCTCAGCTTTATTAGAGAAAGGGGTTACAGACTTGTTCCAAATAAATACTCAGCTTTTGTTGGAAGTGTCCCCAGACAGAGAAGGCACTGTCTGACCAGTCACCACTTATCACAATTCTGTCATCTGCCAGCCATAATCTACAATTAAAATTGAAATATTTTGATATATTACCAAACACAGAGAAAATAGTGTGTTAAGGGAGCTGAAGAGCAGGAGGAGGCGTGGTTGCGCCTTGTGTGTTCAGCACTGGTGAGTCATTTCATCTGAATTACTGGGCATTTTAGGAGTTTTGCTTCAAAGGCCTATTGTGTGGCTTCTGGCAACAAATTAAATACCAGTGAGGTTTGATTCTTAATTTAGAATTAATTTTTAAAAATCACTCATGATATAACGTCTAGTTGAAAGCCTGTGGCCACTGGAAGGATTCCCACAGATTTCACTGGGCTTTTGATGAGGGTCTCAACCCACAAATGTTTGTTTCTTTTACTTCATAGTGTTTAATCTGGGAAGACAAGCATTATTTTTTCAGAATAATTTTGCAATTTTTTACTCTTCTTCAGGCTAAAACTGAGTTGGGGTCAAAGAAATGTTGTTATAAAGAAAATCATCAGGTAAAGAGGGTGCACTGGGGTGCATTTTTGCTTTTCTAGCTTGGACTCGCTGTACTGTAAAGCCATCATAGCATTGCAGATCCGTGAGCTGCCAGATTTCTGATTTTTTGAGTGTCAAATATAAATGGAAGTACAAGAAATGCAGAGTTTCAGTCTGAGTTCTGTTTGTGAAACAAAACCTGCATTTTGTTTTCTGAGCTGGCAATGAACAGCTCCCCTTGGCCTTCTTGGGGAATTTGAACATGGAGGTTCACGTTCATAAATCCAAGTTTTCAGGAAAATATTTTCTGCTAGTCCCTGAGGTTCTCCTACTTGCCGTCTTTGGGAATATTATAACTTCTCTGTCTCTTGGGCATAATGATTCTCTCATTCTGTCTCCAGAAGCAGTTGCCCACTGAGCCTTTCTCTTGTTACTTCTTGTTAATGGCACTAGAAGAGGTTACTCTGTCTCCAGCCAAAAGAAGGAATTTTGGCTAGGGCAGGAAAGAGCCTCACAGTCTCCCTTAATAGCATTGTCCCTCTTGGTCAGCATCTTTAGATAGGAGGGAGAAAATCTTCCTTTTCTACCATAGTTCCATATTAGGTCCCAGGACAAGCGTTTGCCTCTCTGGTTTCATGGAATAACTGACCATAGTGTGGAGTTTACTACAGACCCAAATCTTTGGGGATCTTGAGAGACAAAAGGGAAAAGAAAATAAAAAGTAAGTGAGAAAAGAGAAGTGCATAGGGATCTCTCCAATTTCCTTAGAAAGCCATTGGGATACAACAACAGTAAGCATAGCTCCTAGGAGACAGCTCAAGGGAATATCAAAGTGTAGATCGGAAGGAAAGAGAAGGCTTGTGGGAGGGTCTGAGAGGCTGAGAATGGGCATGTGGACTGCGAGTGCAGGATTCATTGGTTTTCCCACTCCACAGAAGTTTGATTCCCATAACTGCATGTCTGAGCTGAGTGGCACAGAGAGGAAGAGGTTGTGTGGTTCCTGGAGAAACAATGATCAAAAAGTTACAGAAGGTCTGTTCTTTCTGTAGGATGTTTTCGTTTTGTTTTTCCAGAAAGAGGTCATGGCTTGGTTCCTTGTGTGTGCTGCTGCTCGCTGACTAAACCTTGTTCAAACTAGACCTTGAATGTGTTCTTATGCTGAATTATCTGCTGGTTACCTGATCCTTTCTCTGGCCTAAGTGGAACCCAGCTCTTGCTTAATTTGACCCTCAGATTTAATCGACAACAAGAGTTAGGTTCAGTAAGATGGTTATGATCCATGTTATGATCCATGAGCTATAACTATGAGGGGAAAAAAAAGAAAAGGAATCTTAGGAAAGCTTTCATGTTGATAAAGCATGGAAAGCATAGAAATCCTGACTGATACCTTCATCACTGATGCCTGCTTTGATTGCCAGACTATCCCAAAAGCATTTTCACTACTAACTTAAGTATTTTCTTAATCCTTCATCTGTCACTAAGGCCAGCGGAAACAAGTTGCTCCATTGGCAGCAGGCCTGTGGCTCTCCAGCTGCCAGTTGACTTTCAGCATTAGTCATTTAGACTGAGTTGAAAGTGGCAGTTCTTACTCTGACCTGGCAGCTCAGGCTTCAATTTTCATGAAACTTGTAGGAACATTATTTCTCTGAGCCCTGCACGCTTCAGGCTTGAAACTGGCCATTGAGCTTAAAAGTTGTTGAGCTGAATAAGGGAATGGCAGATGGACGGAAGTCATGATCTCATAAGCTTCATGTCTTTTAGAATTGGGCAACTGAAAACTCAAGGGCTGATTCTAAGAAAAGCAACAGCTTTGGATGCTCTGAAACCAAATGACTGAAACCAGTCATTTGGAAATGGAAGGGGCTTTCATGGTCAGTAGGTTATCAGTGAAACTAGATTATCACTAATTTTTTCAAGTAAACATCTATCCTCACATCAAAAAAGGTTTAGATAATAGAAAAAATACAGTGATTATACAAAAAATATTTTCCTTGCATGGCAAATGAACTTTTCATGCCATCTCCTGCAGTACAACTGAAAGGATGAAGTTAGTAGGATGGTGGTCTCCAGCAAAGGGTACGAGGGTTGAGAAGAATAGTGGAAAAAGGCACACTGAAAAAAACAAGCCATGGAGGGAAATTAAATCAAATGAGTGACTATGCAGGAAAAACATTTATTAAGCAGGTATGTGGATCTGCTGAGTAAAGCTGTTGTGCTACTTTGAGTAGAATAAGCAGTGCTTCTGCCCAAGTGTATGTCTTACTGATAAAAGACTGTGAGATCAGGTGTGGCTAGAATGACTCAAACAGGATGTTTACAGTGTACTTAGATATAAAAGAATAAAATGATGAGCCAAGAAACAGCATTGTGAATTTTATAAACAGTGTCTTTCGTGGGTAACATTTTGCCCTCCATCACAATTACAAAAAAAGAGCTGCCACAGAAAGAACTGTGACTAATTTGGCTAATTCTGGAAGAAAGGATTAAACTTGGATTCTGCACTGGTGTTTTGAGCCTCAGTACAAAGTTACAATGAGTGAGTAGTCTGGGTTAGGCAAACAGTTGCGTGGGATGATACCTTCTGGCCTTCAAATCAATGGGATCTTTTTGTTGCCCGTTGCTTCAGGCTTAACTTCTGAACCGGTCTGTAACGCCTTGTACATGATTTTGTATGCAGAGCACCCCATACGTCACTTATGAATGTGTGTCTTGGATAAATGGGAAAGTTCCTACTGGAGCTTTCACACAGATATTATTGGGACACTGCAGTATTGCCAAGTTTTTCTAATTTAGACAATTCTCACAGTAGTGGATTTTTTTGTATAAAGTTTCATATTGTTTTAAACAGTGAAATTTATTATTATTGAAAAATAGAAAGAGGAGCTCTATTGTCCTCCTCATTGCAGATAACACGTGAGAAAGTGACTGCTGCAGCTGAACACCACCTCCCTCTCCATCACCCAACAAGCCAGAAAACAATGAGGAAAATAAACAACATTAAGTCATCTAAGTTTTTTTTATATGGTCTGCTTAAGATTCTGTTTGCTCAGGGAAGAAACCCCACAACTCAAAAGTGTTCTGATTTCTCAGTCCCAGATATGGATGAAATAAACACAAAATGAGATGACAGGATGCTGCCTCAGGAGGAGCCACAGCACTCTCAATGCCCTCACTCTTGATCATCATGGATGGTATTAATTGTAGGGATAAGACCATATTTTCCCCCTAACCTGAGATTGTCGTTTGGCTGAACTTGCTTCCTCAGGGAAAATGTGTTTCTGTGCAGAATTCAGTAAGTAATATAGGGATGCTCATGGTCTCAAGGAGATGAAGCTCCTACCAGAGTGACTACAAGGCCTTGCTGCCCAGGGAAGGAGGGAAAGTAGCCTGGGAATGGCTCCCTCCTGTGCAAGCACCGCTCTGGGATGAGGTGAGAGGCAGCAGCTGCTGAGAAAATTTCATTCCCTCACTGAGGGCAGGGCAGGCAGTGCCCTGTTTTGTGCAGAGGGCTAGCATGAGGAGAGCAAAGACCCTGGAGTTTTTCAGGGAACAGCAAGAGGAAATCACGATTTTTAGAGTGGGAATTCTTCCTCATCATGGGCTGTGAGCTGCGAAGGGCTACTCCACCCATGTCTGCGTGGTCTGTGTGTGTAGTAATAAAAAATGCAGGTTTACGTGGTCTGCCATGCAAGACGAGCAGTTTAGATACTCATACGTCACCACTCCTCTTATCAGAGAACATTAGGTTTCAGCAATTTCCATTACTATTTTTATCCTTTATTGTGTGCAAACACACGAGGATTTTAATAAGAGCAGAGTCATGTCTGCTTGGAAGGCCAGAGAGCTTGATGTCTTATTTTCACCAGTCCATCTAATGCTGATTTTACAAGTGGACCATATTGCTGCAACGGAATCAGGACAAGTTTTTTATAAAGACATTTTTTTTTAAAAGATTGAATAGTTGCAATTGTTGGAGAAAGGTGCTTAGATACTGGATTTGGAATTTGCAGGATCAAAGTAGCAGTTAAGATGCCAGGGAACTCATCCAAATCACAGCATAGCTGATATTCTTTAGGGAATACTGCACTGTTTTTTATACGGCACTCTTGGTTCCAAGTAACTTAAAACCTGAAGAATTAAAATGATTACAAATATCAGGCTGTATCTTTGAAGGTGTTGAATGCCCGCAACTCACGTGAGGCTGAATGCTCTGACACTGAGGCCCTTTATGCCACGATGGTGATGCCAAAGGTGTTCAGCAGCAACAAAGGCCACTGGAGGCCCCTTTGCAGCATCAGGCCGTGGCAAAGTCGCTTGGGTGCAATTGGGCACTTGGCCCATTTTCCTGGCAACACTCAGCACCTCCCAGGAGCAGACTGGCAGAGGAGTGGCTTTGGCAGGGAACTTCAATTATTTGTGATCTCAATTACACAGAAAATGTAGGGGATGGATTTGGTTGTGGGTTTGGGTTTTGTTTTAACCCCTGAGCGGCCATGGGGACTGTGGCTTGGCCATGGTCTCCTTGAGATCCAGACTGCAAACTACAGGGCATGACATTTTTTGTGCCCTGGTTCCAGTGCCAGTGCTCAGACTGAGGTCGGGGAGGTGGAGAACTCACGTACAGCTCTGCTGCACTAGAAGGTGCATCTACATGATTCCTGTGTGGATCAGGAACAGCAAAGGCAGTAGTGGAGCAGGCTTCTCCTTTCTCCAGACTTAGTAACTGATAGGGGAGCTTATTTTCCTTATCTAGTTGCACAGTCAGAGCTGGAAAAACATGCCAGAGAACTGAAATGTTTGACCTATCCCTGGAAGTGTTCAAGGACAGGTGGATGGGGCTTGAAGCAACCCAGTGGAAGGTGTCCCTGCCCATGGCAGGGGGTTGGAACTGGGTGATCTTTAAGGTCCCTTCCAATCCAAACCATTCCACAATTCTATACGTTTCATATCTTTTGCTTAGAGTTCTTAAGCTTCTATTTAAAAAACTTTTTTAAAAATTGCTTGTCTTTGGGGAAAGGTTTATAAAGGGCAGAAGTGTGGAAATTAAATGGCATGAGCAAACTCCTTTTCAATATTTTCTTTGAGAAAACTAATTTTTGTTTAATGATAAACCTCTCCCTCCCGATTCAGCCACCAAAACAAGAAAATGTGTGTGTGTGGGGGGGCTTCTCCATTATTCTTAAGAGTGAAACACAACTGCCTAGAAGTCCAGAAGTGCAGAGCATCCTTTTAAGACAAGATGTAAGGAGTACCTTTAGCCAGCTGGAATGCAAGAGCCTGGCCCACAAAACCAAGTAATACCCCTTCTGACCTCTGCAGACACACCTAACACTGAGCACAGCCATGACTGGCAAGGGCCCGAGGCCAGGGATTGTCCATGACAACACATCCTGCTGCTGCTGGAGTTCTGGGAGGGCTGTGACTCATGGCCACACGACCCCACGTGTCCTGGCCCTGACCTTTACGAGCATGAAAGGTTGACCCATTCACAGAACCGTGTGGCTGCAGGCCAGGTGTATAACCTTGACTACAGTGCCCTTTCCGGAGACTGATTGTGGTTTTCTTTTTGTCTGACGAGCTTGTGGTTTCCTGTACTAGTTGTAACAGCTGAATATTTTCTAGGTTACCTAACCAAGCTCCTGCAGAACCACACAGCCTATGCCTGCGATGGGGAGCACCTGAGCCTGCACTGTCCTCGGCACTCAACCATCAGTGTTCAGTCAGCATTTTACGGGCAAGACTCCCACATGTGCAGCACTCAGGAGCCTCAAACAAAGATGGCAGAACCGAGAAACTGTGTGGCACCCACCTCTTTGCAGGTACCCCACGTTGTAAAGGTTCTTAATGTTTCCATGCAAGTGTTCCCAACGTTGAACGAAATGACACCGTACCTGTGTCAGTTTACCATCAAAAGTGCTACAGCTGAAAGGATTTGTCTGGTCAGGAGGATATTACCATAGGATTGTGAGAGCTTTGTAGATTGCCTTGGAAACCCCGTTCTCAAAGTTCCCTAAAACAGTTCCTTTCCAATCAAGGGTGTCATGACTGAGTTGACCAACCTTAATCTATCACACAGGCCCTCCTTGTCCCCAGGAGAGAATACAACCATTGGACAGAGCTGGGTTACAAATCCACTGAATAAAATGGTATTCTGGTTGGCATCTGGCTTGTTCCATGCCTATCTTTCCTCACTGAAAAGGCACAGTGACAGCTAAACAGCAAATCCTAAGTATTTCTGCAGATATCTGCATTTCTGTGAATACCTGATTTGTATCAGCAATATCTTATGATTTGTTTGCTGGGCCTGCTTAAGAATAGCTTAAAATCATTTATACTTCATTGATTATTACTTTCCACTGTGGAGACTTTCATAACATGACTTAGAAGGTCTGACTTATCACTGCTTCATCACAGTGAAAAGTGCCCAGTGTTGGGCCAAATTCAGCAAAACATTGCAAAAATGAGTAATCAGTGGATTCTGAACATGTTCTGTTGGTGAAACTGCTGCAGATGCTCTACAGAAGCTTCTGTGAACATCTGAAGCTTTGATGAGTATTTCCAACATTTGTGCCTGTAGCAGACACATTCCTTTTTGACAACAGGGAGTGTCTGTTCCTGCCCCCAGCTGGTTGAAGAGTTCTATGGAGTGGTCTGGCAGTAACATCCTTTCTCCAGAATCAGTATTAGGGCAGTTTTATAAGTGCCTATAATGTACTGCAATTTCTAAAGACATTCCAAACATTACCTACAGGCCACATGAAAGTATCTCTCCCCACCAAAAACAGTAGGCCAGATGCATCCTTGGTGTCATTTTACTGACCACAGCAAAGTGACACCAATGATTATTTTGGGCTTGTGAGGTCTCCATGGGCAGTTTTTTTCCGTGAATATAAAAAACACAGCATGGGATAGCTGTTGTATAAACTATCATCATCATTCAGGCACTGTCACTGATCAAAGGCATGAAAGCATTTTGGTGAGGCCACGAACGTGAGAGACGCTCTGCATCTCAGGGAGTTCCTGTTCTGTCAAGGAGAAGGGACACATCTTGTAAATTGATTTCTTAGAAAATAGCACCAGTGATCTCACCCCTCCTCCTCTTCCCTTTGGAAGCCAATCTGCAGTCCCACAGTGGGGTGTGATGCTGCCCTGCAGCCGGGAGGAAGCACAACAGGCACATTTTACATCGGCCTCCCATTAGAGGGATCCCTGCAGAGCTGGATCCATCTCCAGATATTAACAGCCTGGTGCTATTTTGAGTGTCATTGTTTGTTTTTGTGTCTGCGTGCTTGTGCACAGCAACATGACAGAAAATGCTGCTGCTGTTTGCATTAAGCAGGAGAAAATACAAACAGATGCACAGGAGATGATTCAGATCAGGTGCAAACAGAAGGTGACTCAGTAGGGGACAGCTCTCCACTTGCTAAAGATGTAACTATTTCACTGGTCCCTTCCAGAACCATCCCAAATAAGGAGTTATTTGTTTGACTTGCAACTCTGTAAAAGAAGAATTGACTTATAAAATTAAGCCTGCTGTGCTTTCCTTCCCTTTTAAACTCTAATTTAGAGTGCATTTAATGCTCAAAAAGTGTTGGATGCAAGTCCTTTTCTTCTATCAATGAGAGTGTTACAGGATCACTGCAATGTACTGCTAATGTGTGTCATTGCTGCTGGGAGGGATGGCTTCCAGGGATGACAGCAGAGATCCAGCCACTGCCAACTCTCTCAGCTTGGAAACAGGAATGCAGCTTCTGCTATCACAGTGGTAAATTTGTGATTTGACCTCTTGGTATGACTGAGACCACTTCTGATGAGAAACAACGCAAAAATTCCCATAGATTTTATGGGACTACCTATAACTATCAGAGAATGGTATCTTACAGTTAGTCCTGTTAAGAGTGGGGTGACCTGGGGATAACACCCTCCTTGTCACAGCCTGCTGTGATTTTAATCAAAAAGCCTGGGCACAACACCACAGACTATCCAAAAATGGTGTCAGAAAAGCCCTCTCTAAACTGAGCTTTGAAGGTGAGTAAGAATTTCCTGAGTACACTGCCACATTTAAACTGGGATTTTTTAGGTGCTTTGGCTTGTGACTGTGTTAAAAACTGGACACAGACTCACTTTGGGCAATGTCTTCCTATTTTCTGCAGCTTCAGTTCCAAACCCACTGTTGAAGTGGGAGCACCAGTGTGAGCAGTAGGAGTACTCAGACCTTCTGCAGGACTTGGAGAGGGCCCACATGGCCCTTTGTGCTGACCTGTTTGTTGTCCTTCTCTGTTGCCACTCCCAGGGGAAGCAGCACAGCGAGAACCAGGATATATTGCTGGGCCAATAACCTTGGAATAAATATGGCCTTAGAACAACAGTGTTAAAAAACCCCCACAAAAAACAAGACATGGAGGCTGAGGATAGACAGGCACATCTGTGCTTTGCAATCAAACCAGTTCTGAAATTTGCTCAAGTGGCAAGTCAAGCAAATATCTGATCATGTGTGTAACTGCAAGCAAGAAGCAAATGTCCCTTAAGCAGGAGGTCAAACACATGGCTTAAACATAGGGCTGTGCTTCAGTGTCCCTCAGCACACCAAACCATTAGTTAGAACTCTCTCAAGTGAAGGTTATTACAGAGCATGATCAGGTATAATAAGTAGATCAATACGAAATGGTTAAAAAGGCCTCTTTTTGAGTTGCCAGGCTTCACCTGGACATTGCACTCCCATAAATGTGCTCAGGAGTGTATGTCTCAGGCACATTCAGGGAAAAAGCTGGGGGGTCAGTGTGTTCCCTCTTTCTCTGGGCTCTGCACCACCAAGGCTGTAATGGCACTCAGGGAAATTTGGCTGAATCCCCTGGGGGCAGAGGGAAAAGTAACAAATAACAGTAAATTGGTAACAGCCTAATTTGCCGTGAGCATTGCTGTGGTGAATGTGATCCCATAAACTTGGCCATGACTCTAAGTCCAGTAGAGATATGGCCTCGGTCCAGTGATACAGATGTTTCTTGCATGTTTATAGCCAAAAAGTTGTGATTTCTCTCCTGTATAGAACAAAGCGCAACTAAGTGTTCTCATTGCTGTGTAGCTTCATACCTTGTTTTCAAGCCTATCCTTTTTGCCCATTGTTCTAGAAAGTACTGGATGAATGCCAAAACCTGAGATCCTGCCAACTCCTTGTCAATAGTCGGGTTTTTGGGCCTGATCTCTGTCCAGGAACCACTAAATTCCTCCTTGTCTCCTTTAAATGCAAACCTAGTAAGTAATCGACATCAGGCAAATGTGTTTTTCTGTGTCTTTTGTTGCTTGTTTTGGTTAAAATGCCATTGCACAAGGCTTTGCATAAATCTATGTGGAGCTTTGGGGCTCTTGGATTGATAGCAAATTGTTCTTTTCTACTTTACCTTAGCTCTCACTGTATTTGCAGTTTCAAGGTGCTTGCTGCCGGTGTCATGACCAGTGTAGTTTGGTAGGACCACCAGTCAGACATCAGACTAGAAAGGAAAAATGTTTTGGAAACTATTTTTAGAGAAATAGCAATGATAATGTAATATTAGAAAGACAGAGATGAACAGCAAAACCAGATGCTGGGGCTAAGGATCCAAATGATGCAGAAGATATCACAGTGAGGAATATGCAAAAGTATTTAAGGAGCTGGGACCAAAGCTTTCAAAGATTCAAAAATGCCTCCCACTTACGGAATAATGGCCAGAGGATAGATGTGCTGACTTGGTTACAGGGTCTGTTGTAGAATCACCTGTGATCTGTGCAGGTATTTGACGTTGATGTGTCAAGGGACAAATCCTGCCTCAAAAGGAGTCTGCTTTGTAAACATGAGAAAGTGGAAGAATGATTGAGAGGTTTCATTTATTGGTGTTTTTTTATTGTTTTCCTTGTTGCTATTGTACATGAGAACAAGCCCCAGTAGCCTGGGGGCTCACCTTTTTTGGCAGCTAATCCCCAGCGTGGCTGAAATGGGTCCCAAAGAAAACAGCTGAATGATGATTTATGGGTAGATTCACCAGCCAACTCAGAAACACTATCCCACAACCACAGGAGAGAGCACTAAAGGGATTTTCTTTAACCAGGGCATTAGGACAGACACCACTGGTGGAACAGGAGTAGGTGGCAGGCAAACTGAAGGGCCAGTGCATGCAGGGTGTGGAAGTCAGAGCAGAGAGACGAGAGGCAGATGTTACATTTGGCAAAGCACTGACACAAGAACTCCCAGGGGGATACACTGGGCCAACCATTAGCGGAAAAAAGTGCCTGACATTTAAAATTTTCATTATCTGTTTTAATATATCAATAGTTTAATTTTTTTACATATTGCAATTAGTGCATTATTAATAGTAGATGGATTGGAATATCATAACTGTGTCTGTATCTTTAGAAATCTCTTTTTACTATTCAAAAGTGAATTGGGAACCTATTTGTTACTTTCAGAAGCTGCTTAATATTTTTCCCCATTGGAAATGAGCTTCTTTGATTACATAGTGCTTTCTGTGGTCTGAATTTTACAAAAGCTGGTAAAAAGTGTATTTAAGAGCAAGTGCTGCCCTCAAGATTGAGAAATAATCCAATTCCTGTGCAAACTACATAATTTCTCATGACAGGAAATTTATATTTGTAGGTCAGATACCAATATTGTTAGGCTTGGCAGTGGAAAACATCCTTACTCGGGAAATCACTTGAGTATAACTTGTATATTTTGCAGCCTCTTTGCCTTCAAGTGGGCACTTCAGCAATTGCCTAAATACCTCTGTTTTTCATCTATTTAGAATTATTTTTGCTCTATGTCTGCAGAGATCTCTGTTGAAATCTTACCCTGTCTGATACCACTTGGGAGTTTGTTGTCTGTACTTCCAGAGCCCCTCCAGCACAGCCACAGCCACAGAACACAGCTTTAGCCTGTCAGCCCTTGGGCAGAGCCCCTGTTTTTTGGCATGATTTTTATGGGTGGTATGGCAGGTGCTTCTGCAGAAGTGACAATCTGCAGCAGGTCATGTATTTTTTAAAAATAACTCTTTTTTAGACTTAAACTTGTGGCTGTTGATGAGCTGGAATGGAAGAAACTGGACTGTTACCAAGAACATTGTTTTATCTGTTCTATTCTGGATGAAACAATAATTTTCTTTTTAATTAATAGATAGATTTTTCTCTCTACAGTTCCAACACTCACACTCCACTCACAGGGACACCATTCGCTAATAATAAGGTTTTCATTTGCTCTTGCTCAGTCAGGGACCTCCTTTTCCTGTTTTCACATTTTTGAGGACAAAAAAATAGGAGGAGAAAAAGCTCTTCTCCCTGGCCTTATCTGCTGTAAAAAGGTTTGCCACCACAGCTAGACCAGGAAGATTCGAGCAGGTAAAATACCACAGGGAGAGCGGCTGCTTAGGCCAGCAACAGCTTCCCTGGCCAGATACAGTTTTAGCTGGTTCTCCAGGAGGGATCAGCCATTCTGACTGGGAGATGAGCTCACTGACTTCCCCACCTCTGTGCTGAGAGTGCTGCCCATGTGGCTGTGCCAGCTGAGCAGGGGAGAGGGGGTGTTTTTCTCAGGCTCCTGATTCACATTGCTTTGTCAGCAAAACTTTCCAATGAGCCCGTGCTGGATAGTGAAGCTCAGGGAAACCCCCTGACCTTGGTGAAGCCCTGCAAATACAGCTGGGAGCAGTGCCTGGCTCAGGATGGGGAGCCCTTTCCCATGCCTTTATCCTCCCATTCTCTGTCCCTCACCCGGTGCTGTCACCGAGCGGTGCCAGCCTTGCCCATGATTGATGAGTGCTCAGGGCAGCCGAGGTGGGCGTAGAGCAACAGTGTCCCGAGGAGACACAAAAGGGAAGGATGAGGTTTCTCCTATGGAGCAGGGGTGGAAAGCAAGCCAGGAAATCAAGCAGGAAGGGGGGAGGCTGTTCTACTGAGAGAGGAGATTGGCAAAATTAATTTTTTTATTCAATTCAAAAAGGAGCCAAAGGCTCTGGATAATCACATGGGAGCATTCGGTTGGAGGAAGTGCTCTGCTATTGACTCTGTCTCTGTTGTACTGGTGCCACATGTCACTCGCAACAGCAGCTGCAGAAAAGCTGGTTTCTGTCACGCTGCTATTTACTATTAACAGCCCAGCTGAATAAATTGCCTCATGTTACCTTATTGCTGTTTGCTTCTACTTTAGCTGAATACAAAACCAAATCAGCATGTGAGAACCAGGAACTGAAACTCCACTGCCAGGAATCCAAGTTCCTTATCATCTACTCGGCCACCTATGGCAGATGGGCCCAGGAGGAAAGCGTCTGCTCGGCAGAGGCGGAGCACATCCCCCCCTTTGGTATGTTTGTACACTGCTCACAGACCTTCTCCAAGCAGGTGCACAGAGAAGAGGGGAAACAGATGGGGAGAAAGCTTCAGGTGCAAGAGCAATGGCATTTTGGAAGGGTCAGTGATTGAAATGTAAGAGAGATTATTTCTGAAACGCAAAAGAATTGCCCAGCATGAGTGAGGAACATAGAGGAAGAAATGCAGCAAAGTAATAAATTTTCATGTAGTTAATTAGTCCTTAGTATGATTAACGTCAAAAACTAGTTCTGTTGCCTGTCTTGAACTTAGGTGACGTGCAGTAAATATCAGATCTTTGCCTCTCTTCTTCCTCCAGCTTCTGATAACAATCAGGCGACCCTAACACCGTGTTTTCCTGCTCCCTTCTTCTCTGATCCCTTTTTCTGCCAGATCTTCCATACCTTAGCTGCAGACTGCAAGGAGAGGACCCATAGGGCAGAGTTCATTGCTTAGATGCTGCTGTATGACCAAAGTCCAAGACTGTGGTCATATACCAGGAAATTAAATGTGCCTGGGACTTCTCTTTGGCACCAAGTCCAGCAGGCAGGAATGTCCTATGCACGCGGTACTAAACTGACTAATATGTTCAGTGGTTGACACTGAAGGCATGAAGGTAAATTTTCATGCCATGGAGAAGGCCAGCACAAGGTGTGTGTGCTGTTCAAATCCCTTAGTACCAGACAGGGAAGGGCTTGTATGACTGATGCCAGCCTGTGCAAAGGCTGAGAATTGCTCCAAAGAAACATACTACAAGTGTAATCTATGAGAAGCTTCTCTGAACATCAAGAAGAGATCAATAATTAATCTTAAAAGCCCTTTGTCTGCAAGCCAATGTGTCTATTTAGTTACATAAATACTATTAAAAATGCATTGGCTGAAAATTGTGATCTGTTGTTAGACAGGGATCTATTTAATATTGCCAGGTCTGTATTTCACACCTTGTGTGGGGCTTCACACAGACTTAGTTCTGCCTGTCTGTTCTGTGGAGGAAACATTTTAGCAGGTCTTTGACAGATCCACACATCCTTCACCATGGCAGTGTATGATACAAGGCAGGGCAGAGATGGTTCAGCTTATTGAGAAAGGATTGGGTTATGTCTTGCACTTCAGTCACCTCTAAAAATCACTCGCCTCTAATGTCAGCACTTACAGTTCACAGACCAGAATTCTGCCAACCCTTCTTACTGGATAAAGTTTCCCAGGATAAATAGAGAAAGAATTTGCAACAGCAACAAGCTTTGCTGTGGCCCCTGTGTACAAGCACTTCTGGAGCAATGCCCTGGCTGGTGCTGGTTTTGTGTTCTATAAAGCAACCCATGACACTGGTAATAGGAGAGAGCATAAAACCTGAGACAAACACAAAGTAGATCTACAGAAGGTAGATCCTTGTATAGATTTTCCAGGTGCTTGGCCTCTTCCTGCACAGTACCAGTGACTCTGTGCAGGCAGTAGAATTTCCAAGAGCACCTGTGCAGCATGGGAGTTCACATTCAGTTATCACAAAAGACTTGGCACTTAGGACCCAGATCCAATTGACTCCAGATCTGTCTGTCTCGAGCTTAAATCTTATGTGGTTATTTAAGCACCTACTGATGTGAGTGGGTGCATGATTAGACTTCTGAAATGCCTGTGTACCTTTCTCTCAGGGAAAGCAATGGTAATTTGAATGTCAGCATGATTGTAATGACTTAAGACAATTTGAAAACTTACTTCAGCTGCTCTTCCTTCCTGAATCAGAGCCCACTTGTTTATGTTTGCACCAAAAGCTAAATTGGCTCCAACACGCATTTGTTGTTGTTTCTGCCCACATTTGTGCTTCTCAGCCTAAAGGCAGTGCTTGAGCCTTTTCAATTCTTTCACTGCATCACAGAGAAACCCTGAGGCAGTTTTTTTACACCATGCAGAAGAGTTTTGTTTTAGGACGTACTAGGTCCTAATGCCAGGCATAGGAAGTCTCTGTTGAGCTCAAGTTTTGCATCTCTCCGCACCTGGTATGGTCCTGCCAGGGGTACTGGGTATTGAATTAATTAGATACTCCTCTAGATCTTGTTTACCTGATGTTACATGTGATAAGCAGTGACAAACAGCAGCTTTGGGCTGGCACAGATGTGTTCTGAACCATCACTTTTCCGTGAGCCACCGGTCAAATCAGCTGACAGATTTTCAGAGCTTTGCTTCAAAGGGAACACAAGAAAACATAACATTTCTTTAGCCTAAAGACCCTTCTCCATGTAGGAAATAGAGTGTATAAATCCATCTCTGCTATGGGCCTTGCAGCACCTGTTCTGACCCTCAGTTCTACATTTAACGTGACTCCCTACTTGTGCAATGGGTTTTCTGAACCAGTTCAATAGTGAAAACCAGCTTCTGCAGCTGTCCAAATGCCTGGCACTTATAAGACTGTGCAGAATTTCCAGAGAGCAACTTCCCTATTTTACTGAGATTATCAAAAACTTTACAAGAAAATTCTGGGTGCGGTTTTGTAGCAGATGGTTCTGCTTTGATGAATCTCTTGTGCACAGCATCAAAGCAGGAAAACATAGCAGTTTGTTCCTGAGTGAGCTGTTGCCTTTTCTGACCCATTATCTATTTTATATTTGTACTAACATGTGCATGAGGAAAGAGAAAATGTATTGGCCAGAAGAACTTAAAGGATTGTGCCAGAACAGGTTACCATAGAGAGCACAAGGAAGATTCAGGTCAACAAACACCTCTCAAATAATAAATTACTCCTGTTAATACATGAAAATACTTGACAGGAGGCTCCAGTGGGTCGTCTCCAGCTGCAACTTGCAAGCAGAACACTGCAATATCCTTCCCAGAAATTTTACCTGGATGTGCATTGGCTGGTCAGATGTGTATCCCCTCCAGCACAAGTGACCAGCACAGCCCTCTCTTCTACCTGGTCCCACTTTTGGGAGGCTGGGAGGGGAAGTGGAGAATTCACATGCTCACATCACAGCTTGCACCATGGCATGACATACCCTGGGGCTGGGTTTTGTCCTAATCCCCTCTTTCCAGTGGGATTCAGCTAAGAGGAAGGGATGTTATCAAGACAAGTAAGGGGGATTTTCAAAATTCTGTAGGTTCTTTCTAGTTCATAAGTGTCATAATTTTTTTACATAACAGGTTTCTGTGATGCTGTGATTTTTTTGTAATTTTTTTTTTATTTTGTATCAGTATTGTGGACAATTTAAAGGGCCTTTCACCTCTTATTCACTGACAGTGATTGAAAAGCTTTTGATTTCTGTTCTCTCTTCCTAGTGTGAGCCAGTCCCTTGGGAAAGTCTCCTGAGAGCAGAAATAACTGCAGTGAAGGCACAAGTGGCTGTAGGCAGATCTGGGAATGTTTACACACTGCCTTGGCACTTTAGTTCTGGGAGACAGCAGTCAAATGAATTTTGTGGATGTAAAAGTAAGGATAAAATAGTTCGATTTTGCTTCCACCACAACAAACCTGAAGTCAGCTCTCTCTGTGTGCACACATCAGATATGAAAAGGTCCTTGTCTGTGTCAGCTTGAGGAAACTGGGAAGCTAGGTAGGTGTTTGGGGCCCCAAAAGGTGCCAGCAGGAGCCATTACATGCCTTGGCCCCAACAAATCTTGTCAAGACAAAACTTCCTTAAAAGATGTGTTCAGAGCAGTGGCAGGATGAGGAGTGATTGTTTGAAGGGAAGGAGAGACCAGCCACCATTTTTAGAGTCCAAGTAACTTTCTGCTGAGATGAACAGAGAAGGTCAGATTTGGCTGTTGGAAGGTGCTTGAAGCAGTCTGAGGCGCACATCACTTCATCCATTAATTCAGGGGATTTCCTGTGTCTAGTTTTTTATAGCTCAGATTTTTTAACTGTTTGGAAAAAACACACTTGGCCCTCAAGTTTAAAACAAGCCCAGGAACTCCTGCCTGTGCACATGCAGGAGCAGGGAATTTGGTTCCTGCTGTTCCCAGAAAGTGGGGAGCTCCACTTGTCCCTTGCCCTTGATGTTGGTGGGATGGATCCCCCACTCTGCACATGCATGTGCAAGGAGGAGAGAAAAATCAGGTTTGGGGTTTTTTGTACAAAATACTGACTGAGTTCTGAACTTGGAGCTGCTTGTAAATCAAACCAGGCAACGGGGTAATCTCCTGCAGGCTTCCAGGGCCTCAGGACAGGCACTGCAGGGAGAGGGAGAAAGGGTGCAGCTGTTCAGGAAGTCTCGGTGCTGGATTCACTTCCAGGGAATGGCCTGTACTATCAGTAAGTAGGATTTTTGGCACATCACCCTGCCTCGTTTACTGACAATACTTGGACCTGGAATATAAAGGTATCAGCAACACTTTTCCTAAGTGGTGCTAACGATATTGTGCGTTTCTGCTGGAATCAGCGGTTCAAATGGCCCTTTTCTGATGCACAGGCGGAACCCTGTGTGCCATGCTCTTGCATAAATTACCATAGTATTATGGTAACTTTCTTTAGGAGTCTGCAGCCGTAGCTTGCTCCACAGCTTTCCCTTGTCAGTTCTTATCCTGAGAGCTGATATTTGGGCTCCACAAAGCACAAGCCATCCTGATTTGGAGGTGTGAAATCTTTGCTTTCAGTTGATTTTAAAAGCGAGCTCCTTATTCTTCTAGGGGTGGGCACAGCCCAGGACACATAAATCAGCATAAGGAGCAGTTGGGGATGAAAGCAAGGAGCAGCTGGGCTTCAGTGTCAGGGTGACAAATTGTGGAGGTTTTTTTTTTTGTGTGCCCTGGTCCTTCACCAGCCTGTTACTTGTTATGTCATGTGGATCCACATTTGAGACACATCCCCTGCCCTCCGAGTCCCAGTGCTCACCCTGTGCATTGTGATGCGGGAGAACAGGGCAGCTGGAAATGTTTGGAGAGGGTGGGACAGGATGCTGTTGCCAGAGCTTGGCACAAGATGCTCCATCACCTGTCTGCAGGTCTTGTGTGGCAGGGTGGAAAGAAAGGGAGGGAAAGCTCCTCCCGTCTGAATTGAGAAAAGCTTTAAGAAACCAGAAGACAAATTGCTTCTCATTAAGACCTGCATGATTTATAGCGTGTCATTTGCATGCCAAAACTTTCCCAAACAAAGCTAATTAGGGAGCTGAAAGAGCCTTTCCTCCAGAAACAAGGCTTTCTACTCCAACTGTTAAATAGCTGCAGTCAGATTGGATGGTTTATTACTGCACTAAGAACCTCATCCTGACACCCGTGCCATCCACAGCGGTGTCTGGTACAAAAGATCCACCAACAGGCTTGGCAACTTTGGGAGAGAGATGTGAGGAATGGAGTGTTTTCCCAGCCACACGTCGCTGCCCTGTCCACCACTGGATGCCACCAGCCTTTTTAGCATGCTGGGAATGCGCCTTTCGAGAGGCAGTTTATTGTAGATGGATGGTACCAGTTTAACAAGCCCCACAGGCACGTGCAGCTCAAGCAGCACTTGGACAGCCAGAAAGAAGCCACCCTGCGTATTTATGTTCATCTCCCCATTGCTGCTTTCTTTGGGGCTGTTACTCAAGATGCAGCACTGAATGAGTCCTCTCCTCATTCAGTCACTGGAATAAGGTGTTTGACTAGGAGGATAAGTTATTCAAGTCATTCCCATCATAGCTGCTGGGAGAACTAGCGGGAAGGCAGCAAGGATGCACATAAACCAGGCAGAAAAAAAAAAAGAACATTTTTTGACAGAATCACTAAAAACCAAAATATTTTTAGAATGCAGGAAGTTGTTAAATAGTTTTTTTATGTTGTGGGACTTACCAGGTAACTCCTGTGGTGTCCTGCAAAAGCAAACCAGCCATGCAACTAGTTTGCATTTACTCACCTGTGACACCAGGCAATCCCTGGGAGGTTCTCCAAAAATGGGCCTGCCAAGAGCCTGCAGGCATATGACAACTGGCTCCCCAGGTAGAGGAGCCAAATCCAACATGGATAGAGAAGATAAGAAGCTATTAGCTCCTACAGAAACAAGAGCAAACATCTACCAAAGGCAAAATGAAACATGTACTTGCCATATCACTGAATTTGTAGAAAACCATCAGCACAGTAGCCTCCTGTTTTTATAAGGCAGAAAGAGCAGCTCCCAGGGCAGGAAATTCTGTAGAAAACATAATTCAGTTTGCTGTTGTGCTCCCAATCCATTCATTTATGAATCACCCGATAATTGCTCCTGATACTCTCCTGCTGTTTTTGCACTTGCCAAAGTAAGCTATTGGCTGCCTAAAATGTCCACGCAAATATATCCTTACTCATCTGAAATCACCAGGGAGGGGAGCTAAAACTGCTGAGTTACTTAATCAGAACTGCCCAATCCTTTAGGTCAGCCTTCCTTGCCTTCCCAGCAACCTCTTGGGACACACAGGCATTGGGATTTTAGGTCTCTGAGAAGCCAAATGAAGAGTTGCTCTCTGAAAAATCCATGTCCAAAGTACCCTGCAAGGCCTTTGTCAGACGGATCAGCCCAGTATCTCCTGATGGCTCTGCTCAGGTATATGACTTATTTAGTGCTGGTGTCAGGGGATTAACTCTAAAAATCACAAATCTGCACCATTTTCACACATTAAATGTCAATTTTCTTTGTCAAGAACTCAATCTCAAACCTTCACTTCTTTTCAGATTTGGGGAACCTCTGGAGTGCTTTTGCAAACACTGTCTGTTCTTCCTCTAAAGAGGCACAAATGAGCTTCAGCATTTGGAAGGTGACCAGATGCCATCCTCTATTAGAGAAAGAGGGACTGTTTTAAAGCCCAGAGAACTTTATTTTCAGACCTTCAGAGTGTCCTTGCCTCAGAAGCCTGAAGTGAGACATACCTGTCATGCACAGAAACCCACAAAATGCCTGCGGTGATGCTGACTGAAAGCAGCACCTTCAGAAAAATTACTTGCTCCAGACTTGTAATTTCTGCACCCCTTCTATTTAGAAACCAAACTAAAGGGGCATTTATGCTTTGTGGCTTGGAGTTTAGCACGTCGATACCAGGAATTTAATCACATTTAGAGATATTATTTCTTTTTTTTTAAAAAACAGAGTGTAACTCACACATCTTCCCACTCAAATGATTTCAGTTTCAGTGCAAAGTCCATTTTTAGCTGTCACATGTTTCCCTGGCTAAATATTGAGCCCATTCTGACCTCTTCATAATAAATCAAAATCCACTTTTAATACCTCAGACTTCCCTGTAGCCCGAGCTATTGTGCCACAAAAATTGATCTCACCTGACTTGAACTGAAACTAGGCATCCAGTTGACTCATCTCAATAACCCAGAGGCCAAGAGAAACACTTGCAAACAGCATTTCATCTCCCTTGATTTGCATACCTGTCTTGAGATGGAATAGATGGACTGCTGTTTGGATGTGCTTAGTTCTTCCAAGATACCATGAAGGGAACACAGACACCTTATATTGGGCATCCCTTTGGAGCTTGACATGACTCTTAGTACACCTGGAACTCAACATGGGAGAGTTACCTTGCTGCAAGTTCACATTTTCATTGCAGCTGACTTCCCTGCACGGATGGATCTTAACATTTAACTCTGAAATCCTGCTTAGACAAACTTATGCCCGAGATCAGATTTGTATCTCTAGTCATGCATCCAGCAGCTCTCATTTCAGATAACACCAGTGTTTTGTATTTATTGTATGTATTTTTCTTTCAGACTGTTTGTCTTACACGGCACTGGAGGTTTTATCAAAGAGGTGTTCTGGGAAGCAGAGATGCAAAATCATTGTCAGTAGCCAGGATTTTGGAAGCCCGTGCCTTCCTGGAGTGACAAAATCCCTCACTGTCAGCTATGCATGTGGTAAGAGCAAAGGCACCATCATTTTTAAAGCCTCATTCTGCTTGCAAAGCAAAGCTATGACAAACACACATCTGGACACTGAGCCTTCCTAAATCTCCCCTTCCCTTTCACATAGGAAGTTTGTGACACAGCCATACAAGAATCACAAAAATATGTGAACAACCCCACAGGAAGAGCTCTATCTAATGAAAACTCAGGCATTAAGGGTTTTTTCCCTACATAAAATGCAACTGACAATAAAATATAAAGTAGATATTTAGGTTTTTTTGAGAAATACTATCAAAATTACAGTTCAATAGAATTCAATAGAACTCACCTGCAACAGAGCTGGGAAAAATAACCTGGCATTGCCTGGCATTTGTGCAGGTAAAGCAGTTCAGCATAATTGAAGGACTGTGCACAAGCCCAGTCCTGAAACCTGATTCACGTGAGCACACCTACAGCTTCTCCCTTGCACAGGGAACTAAAGGTTCATGAAGAGTAAAGGCTTGAGGTTATACATCTGTTGCAGGACTGGAGCCTATTTCAGCTCATTCCTTGAACAAGAGGGAACAGTTTTCCATATTGTTTGCTATAGACTAATATATTTTCATAAGGAAAGAGCAGAATTCCTTACAATTCTTCAATAGGAGCAGCTTCATGGGGACATACCAGAGCTCCTTTGGCTACATGTCCAGTGAGTAGTGGTCAAAGGGCATGGCTTTTTAGGAACAGCAGCGTAGGACTGATGGCCAGATCACCATAAACCTGAAGATCAGAGGAAAATGAGCCTCAGCTGCTTCCTTGCTGGCATGGGAGATTTTCAGTCTGCCTGTGAGTTGGTTGTGAGAGGCAGTGCAGTAATTCAGCTTTCTATTGTTGGAGAGGGCACTAATTCGTTATATTATTGTGCAGTTCCCTTCATGAATGGGTTAACAGAATTCTCTTTAATTAGCGTGAGGATAATTACAACAAGTTGTTCTTTCTTGCACGTCTGTGCACCAGAAAAGCAGAGCGAGTTTGTTTGCACTGGAGTTATGCATTCTTTTATTTAGGGAAGTGGTTTTGCAAAACACATGCGTAATAAATAGTGTTCTTGTGTGTTGCTGGCACATTTGGGAGAGTTTTTCTTCTGCCAAATCCTACTGAGCTGTGCAATCTGAAGCATTAGCCAATGATCTGCAGATCTGATTATTTCACAGATCATCTAATGAACATGGGAAGAGTTTGGGCATATTCCAGAATGACATTTTACATTCTTTCTCCTCACTAGAAGATCCCTGCTAACCTGATGCTTCCCAAGATAATGCCAATAGGCCTCCCCCTCAAGCGACAGGAGCACAGCAGAGCAGACCACAGGCTGTGCCACACTTGAAAGTGTTTCCATCATGGTCTGGAACATGAAAAAAAATCGTAACTCCCCACCTCAGCGGTCAGGAGCTGTTTAGGCCTGGTGTGTCTGGTGTGGCTGCAGTTTTATTTTCGCAGTTAATTCCTGACAGCAAAAGCATCGCAGGAGCTGGACGGGGCTGGTTTCTCACAGTCTCAGTGTCCCCCGATGACCTGCTCAGCAGCATCTCCTGTCTGCCCGAGGTAGCATTCCTGGCTCTTGCTGAGACTGGGCTTCAGGGTCACGGAAGCTTCATGCTCTCTCAGGGCTTCTGATGCCCCGCAGTGCATCCACGCTCCCTGGATGCCAGAGGCTGTCTGTGGGCTGCCTTTGGTGACTGACTCCCACTCTACCTGACAAAGTACTGCTGTTATAGTACTGATGTGATTATCCTGATTAAAATTCCAGTTCTGGTACCAGCTACTCCATTCAGCAACCTGGTGCAGCCTATCTGAGTTAAAAGTCCTCATAATGAAAAGGAGCAACACAAGCAGCTAGGAGCTTTTTTTGTTCATGCTGTTTTGAATTAAACATTTCCCTACAACAAATGTTTGAATAGCATGGGGGGTAAGGAGCAAGCAAAGCCCTGGGAAGTTCCCCCTGGGATGGGAGCAGGAGAAACATCAGCACAGGTGAAGGAGTCCCAGGCCATGAGACGGGAGCTTCGGGTCCCGCATCGGCACTGGAACGGTGCATCCTCCCAAGAGGTTGTTCCCAACACAGGCACTTACTTGTTCAGAACATCCAGAGTGCAGGCTGAAAACAATCCATCCTGCTCCCTGTCTGTCCCATGCACCAAGGAAAGGGTTCTGCCGCTGGAAAACAGCAAAGAATTATGATGAGGGACGAGCCAAAATAGAAATGAGCTCATTCTCCCCTATCTCTGTTGGCCTCTCACTGCAAACAGGAGCTAAGAGTCCCAAAAATATTCCTTCATCAGGAAAGGAAGCAGCTTGACTTTGAGCCCATACAGAAAGAAAAGTTCTGCTTAGAAAAAAAATCCTATTCTTAGTTGTTT
This sequence comes from Neopelma chrysocephalum, assembly GCF_003984885.1. NCBI lineage: Eukaryota > Metazoa > Chordata > Aves > Passeriformes > Pipridae > Neopelma > Neopelma chrysocephalum. Next base: position 5,893,687 of record NW_020897715.1, read on the forward strand.
TCCAAACAAAAACTATGCTAAGTTGCAAACCTCAGTCTCCTCTGTGCCATTTAACTCTCTCAACACTATTTATTGGCAAATGTTTCTATGTGGGATAGAGGTGAGGTTCATATTTGAATTATCCTCCTTTTTGCCCCCCCTTCACATCAGTCTGAAAATCAATCAATCAATCTTCACACAGTACAGGAACAGGTGCCAAGATCTGGCTGTCTGAAGGGCCCATTCACCCATCACAGAATATATGAACCCTCAATGTCTGCAAAATGCACCTGCCTTTAGCTCTTTTAATTACTTTAAGAAGACTGTGAACACTTATCAAGGGAATAAATTAATGAAGTGAGAAGGATGCAGCCCACTCCCACCGAGCTCATCTATTCCCGTTCTCCCCACCTTCCGTCCCAGAGGCTTTGCAGAGGACATCACGCAAGACTTTAAACATTTACCTGAGAATTACAGTGAATTATCCTCATCCAAACCCAGTATCTAGATGCAACTTAGCATCTGACTGTAGCGCGCTTTATCCTGAATTTATAGGCCAATTTTGTCTCCTATCCAGGGTTGGACACCCCTTGAGAGTTTGAAAACAAGGGGGGTGGTGCCTGGGCTGTACACAGTAATTAACTGGGGAGAGGGTTCCTAAAACTAACAGTACACAATTTGTCTTTTGTCTTTGCAGTTCCTAAATTTATCCTCATGGCTGTCAACCCTGTGGTCCCTGATAACAAGTCTTCCATAAAACAGAATGATGGTATGTACCATCACAGACACAGGGTTTGCTGCTTCCCTTTGTCTTTGATTGAAACAGGCCATTTTCCCACTGCAGAGCTTCATCTGAGGCACGAGATAGTGGAAACCCTGCTGAAACAGCTGCTCTTTCCCTTGGAGAGCAGCGGGACAGGCTGGGAGCGGGATGTGGGCACAGCCCTGCAGCCACAGCAACTCTGTGAAAGGAGTGACCCGCCCAGCCTGCCACAACCAGCATTTCTGGGAAGAGTAAAAGTGAGACTGCAGTTGTTTCACAGGGTGAATACTCTTTTAAGACTTATGCCAACACCTGCTCTTCTTGAAGGCCACGGAGTTAAGGAGGTGGCTCATGTGTGTGCACTGTCCTCAGTAACGCAGCGCACAGCAGTCCTTGGGCTGGGAAGTCCATTGGAAAGCTGGGAAGCTTCAGGAACTAAAATTATTTCAGAAACCCCAATAGGAATAGGCACAAGAGGTTTCAGTTGGTAGTAGATTCTTTTAAATGAATTTGCCATTTTCTAAATGTTCAGTATTTTCAATGCTTTGTTAATTATACTTTATATTTATTTAATTTACCAACTGTTGTTTGGTTTAATATTGTGCAAGGCTCCTGCAGCATGGCCTGGGCCTGCCTGTGTTCTGGGTGGACTTGTTGGCTGAAAAGTTATTGGATGAATAACAGTTTAGTAGTTTCACTGAATTTGCTTTACCTCCTTGTGTCATAGGTGTTGACTTTGATCCAAAGGAATCGAGACTTCCAAAGAAAGATGGAATTATTCTTAGCTCTAACTACCTGGCTACATTTGCATATATCAGAGGTAGGAAAATGAGGCTGAGACTGTTTGGTGCACATTTTGGGAAAAGGGAGGATCACCTCTGAAGGTCATAACTAGTAATCCCAGTTTATGGTAACGATATTATTAGAATATAATCAATCTTGTGGATGGGAAAATTGCAGCATAATTGATACTTATGGAATATTTCCCATCTTGAAGGATCCAAACTCTTTTAGAGGCTGCAGCCAAGATATATTTTAATGAATATTTTCAATGGGGACTGTCAGTTGTTCAGTAGTTTTAAAAACCTGGCCCTGACCTGTGAGCAGCACTAGAGACATGCATGTTTGGGAATGTTGGGTTGTACACATACAGGGATCATCGAGGAGCAGTGATGGTAAGGCCCATTTTGGCAGGATGGCTGGAAAAAACAAAGAGGGTGTGCAGAATTCTGTAGCTGGTTAGGAACACCAGTGAGCTGCTCATAAAGAGATGGGATTTGTTGTTATTTTGTAATGTTATTATCAGGCTGGGATTTTTGCCCAGCAAAAGAAGAGGCAGAGATGGCAGTGAGTGCAGGGAGGTTTGGGTGCCTGACAGGAAAAGCTTCCCCTCAGCCCTGATTCCCCACCATTATGGCTACAGAATGCTGCGGGAATGGCAGCTGGGGTTGGTAGCCAGGCCTTGGCAGGGTTTGTAAAGTGGTTAAGCTCTGGCTTTCTGCCTGCAGATCACCTCGAAAGAGCTGCTCTCCTGTTTGTGTCCAGCGTTGGTGTGGGGTTAATCCTCACGTTGTGTGCCTTCGTGATATGTGGGTGGTGCCCAAGTGACATCCGGAAATTACACAGGAAGGAGGAGCAGTTGGTGCCAGAGAGTGCCAGAGTGCACGAGAACAGTGAACAGGAGGAGGAGGAGGATTCCCTTTTGGACACCCAGGATGAGATAGATGGACTTTACAGACCTTCTTACTCAGGATATAATTTGGCAGAGGCGGCAGAACTGGCAGAAAGGATTGAGCGCAGGGAGCAGATCATACAAGAAATCTGGATGAACAGTGGTGTGGATATGACACCTCCTAGAAATATGAATACATTTTATATTAATGAACAATAAATGGCTTATTTTGGATGATGCCCTAGGCCTTTTTTTTTTTTTTAAAAAAGAAATGTACCTTCTGTGAAGGAACATTTGTATCCATGTAATTATTTGTAAAATAAGATGAAATACGTACAATAAATGGAGAGTTTCATACCCTTGACTGTCTATAAATACTTCTACGAAAAACACTTTCATAGTTTTAATTCATGTTATGGATTACTTTTCACTGTAATTTGGGATCAACTGCCACATGCAGGTTAAGGAATATTAAAAAAGGTGGAAAAAAACATCACATGGAGAAATACTTTCTGCGTTAGATGGCACTTGTAACCAGTTAGGGTGCTGCAGCTCATAAGCTACATCAAAACTTGCTCTATTGATGAGAAATGTGAGTATTATTACTGGCATGTGCAGGACAAAGGAAAACTAAACACAAGTTCCTGAAGCTTTTCTGCCGTTTCCTTAACTCAACCTTTCCCTAATAAACCCTCTTCCTCTGGTAACAGTGATCCTGATTACAAGGGGGTTAAGTTCTGCTTCCTGTCTTTAAAATGTCTCCAATATTTTAGCTGCAGCCCATAGGGAATTTACTGAACAAAAGGAGGAAAAATGTCACTTCCTGTTGGGAATACTTCATGGGTTCATTCTGCTTCCCTGCTCAGACACTGCGTGTCCAGGTAGAGCCAAGCAGTGTGAAACACTTGGAAAGAAAAGAGTTGACATGACTTGTCATTTCCTACTGATACAAAGTCAAACTAAGCCTGAGAAAACTTTAAAGGAGGAAGGGGACTTTCTCAGATGACTAAGGCACAATCCCGTGCTCAGCTGGAAAAATCTCAGCAGCAATTAGCATCCTATCAGAGGAAGGAAGAAAGGCTGAGGAGAGGACTGAGGGCTGAGGTCACTCAGAGCACTGGGAAACTGCAGGAGAGGCAGGCACAGCCCAGGATTCTGGCTGCACTCCCGCTGGGACTGCTCTCCCCTTCCCCACAGAAAATCATTGTAGCCTGTGCTATGGCACAATATCAATGAACAGATTTTTGTCTGGAGAACCCCATGCCTTGGTCCTGAGGGTAAAGAAGGTGGGTTTGCCTTTGCCTGGCCCTGTGGGGAGGTGTAGGACAGCTCTGGGCAGGAGCTGGCTCCTTCCTCCTGACTCACGGGGCAGGTGCCACCCATTTCCCAGTCAGACAGAAAGGGACTGATCAACAATTCCCCCTGCTGACAGATTGTACTAGTCAAAAAAAACCTATCCTCTTCCTTTTACTGATCCAACTGGGTTGTGGAGAGTGGGCTGGGCTCCATAACAAGAGGCGCACAGTAAAAGATTCCTGCAGGTGCCTCCTTCCCAATATGGAGCATTCCACAGTCTCTGGGAATCTGTTTTGAAGTAAAAAAAAAAAGTGCTTAGTAATGCATAGCTATTTAAATGGATCCTCAGACATGGTGACAAACCCTGTCAGAAGTCCAGCGCCAGGAGCAACTCAGTAGGGTAGGGAAAGCAGCTTTTGCTCCAGGCTGGGAGGTCAAGCTTCACTCCGGATTTGTTCCCTTGACTGAACTATTTATAGTCTGAATTTGGGTTGCTATTTTATTCTTTCTGCGTAAACTTTCCAAGTCTAACTGGGGAAAGCTATCAATTAGTGGTTCACCTCATTCCCAAATGTTCACTGTTCACAGCAGTCTGAAAGTCAGAGTGAAGGCAAACATGGAAAAGCCTGAGAAACAGACGTTGAGTTATTTCAATCTTTCTGAAAAAACACCCTCTGCAAAAAAAGCATCCAGTAGAGAAACCAGAGAATTAATGAGGAATGTACTTACCTGCCCCAAGCCCTGAAAAATCCAGTAGAAGTGCCATAGCTGGAATCCATTTCCTTAGAGGTATCTTTTGGGAGGGTGCCATGGGGCAGCAGCAGCACTATGGGGAGGGCACTCAGGGCTGGATGGAGTTTCAGCAGTACAATCCCTGCAACTTCCCAGAAGAGCAGCCTGAAGAGAAAATACTGCAGAGGAGAGCTGGCAGTTTATGAACTATTTGGTTCTTGCCACATGTGTGCCTGTGGGAATAACATGCCTCTGGAAATGACATGAAATGACATCAACACCTAAACTTGCTGGAAGGCAACATGCAGTGTTGGCATGGCTTTTCGAACTCCCCACTCCGGCCTTGAAAATACCCTGAGTTTGTCACCAGGAATCCCTGGGTGAGGTTGCAGGAAGCAGTAAATCAATCCTTCCGAATCCTGGGTGAAAGCAGAGCCTGGGACAACCTGGGAAAGCAAAACTGAAAAGGAGAAAAGGAGTGAAACCAGGTCTGGAAACCACTTCCATTCATTAGGATGGTGATATGGCCACAAAACAAACATTTTAGCAACAGTCCACTCGGCATGTCCTTTGACAAAGAATGGGTTTTCCCTCTGGGAAGGCACAGCTGCACTCAAACTTCCAGAAATAAACAGTTTAAAAGAAAATATGCAAACTGTGTGGTGTTTCTGTCTCATCATCTCAAAATCCCTGGATAGTTAAAATACCTGTAAGGCTTTCTCAGGGTTCCTGTAGTCTTTAATCTTTTTGCAGTGAGTTCATTCACTTTCAGCCATAATAAATGAATCCAGCAGACCTACAAATACTGTAGTAAAAACTTGGATCTTACGGAAAGTTTTCTCAGCTAAAGAAGAAAACAGCACCAATTACAGCAGAGAACATCAGTCAAAGGCATGCAGAATAAAATGGATTTTCTTCTGTGTTAAATATTTCCTATGTCTGCTTTGCCCTCACTTTTAGAAAGGAGATGAGAATATTATAAGCTCCATAATCAAAGGTCCTGTTCAAACATCCCCCCTCTCAGAATCCTCTGTCCAATGGTAATTTTAAAGTCTCTTTTTCCCTGCCAGAGTAACTCTCAACAAGTCTTGGACAGATAACCAGACTTCTTGACTCCTTCCATTATTTCACTCTGTCTCCTCTGCTATGGAATATTTTCCTGGTATCAAGGACAATAAATTCAATGGCCAAAAGCCAGCAATGACATCAGTTATTTACAGGGCTGGGAGCCCCCAGAACAAACTCCTCAAACAATGCTAATCGAAGATGAAAGCTCTACTGGTGAGAGGGATTCAGTCGGATATTTTCAAGCATTCACTGTAACTGATACAAAACACCTGGGATGCTCCCTGCCAAGGCCACAAAGCTCAAGGCAGTTATGAACAAGTAACTTAAAAAAGATACTTTCAAACGAGGAGGAGCAGACAAAGAAGTAATCCTGCTAAGGAATTGTTCTGGGGTGCAGAAATTCCAATAAACAAGCACCACTGGCTAAGGTCACGCATGTGGACAGTCCATCTTTTGGGAATCTCCCTCCTAGGTTGGCAGGACAAAACCCACATGTCCTCAGCCAGCTCCTTAAGCAGAGATGTGATTTTGGGGAGGGGAATTGTTGTCACAAGCAGAGTTGTAACTCCCTTTAACTCCTCCCCTGTACACAAAATGTGCCAGGCTGCCTCACAACCTGCTTTAAAAGCTCATAAACAGCATTACATTTTTTTCTGGCTGCCAAAAGGATGTAAATATTTTAGGAAGTTGCTGGGAAAGAGAAAAACAAATGTGTAACAACCCTAAGCCATTAATCTACAAAGTCATTTGGGTTATTTATTGAAGCACTTCCATATAGTTGTCCAAACAAAAGAATTACTCAAGACAGAACCTGTTTTGAACAGACAGTATTCATACAAATCCCCATGGAACCACTATGGAGAGTACAAGAGGGAGAGGAGAGAGGGTTTGAATCTGTAGAAGTCTCCTTAGAAGCCACAGAACACTTCCAGCAACGTGGGCAGGACTGACCAGGAGCTGGACCAGGTGACCAACAACCTTTATAACGAACTGTGATTTTCTGTGATTTCACTGAGTGTTCCCCATCCCGGTTATGGATCACAAACATCCACCACACCACTGGGGGTTACAATGCCAATGACATTAAGAATTAAGTATTTCCAGATTTTCTTCACTCCACCCTTTGATGAGGACAAAGGAGCACATTAGGAAAAAAAGCTTTCAGTTATGGGAATGGTTAAAAATCCCCAGAGCTGTATAGGGCAAGTTTTGCAACTCTGAAAAATCCCACATGCAGATTTTTTTTTTTATAACACCATGTTACTGGAAAGTTGAGGTTCAACAAAAACTACCAGACACCAAACTTTGGTAAGAGTAAAAAAAAAATAAAATAAATGATTGAAGTAAAACCACCATTAATAGTTCACTGAATGGCATTAATTATCTTTTCTGCATCCAATCTTCCAGCTGTGAGTTCAGCCAACACTTGAGAGTTTTAACTTGACCTGTGTCTCTGACCACAGTAATACAAAAAATGATTATTTTTTACTTCTATCTTAGAGATCGTGTCCTATTAAACTTGGTTTTATTTATCCAATCTACTTGCAAATGATGCTTGTTTTTGTATATAGATTTCTGTCAACCTTTATATACCAGCAATGAAAACTATACCAAATGAATGAAAATTATGCATCCCACAAGGATTTTTGTGTTATTTGTGTTTATACAAAAATACTTCCTTTAAAAAATTGTTAAGAGGTTAACTCAATTAAAAAAATGATAGCTTGGAATTAGCTATGTTGAAATTTGAACGAGCACATAAAAATCATTAACTCTCCCTGCATTAGCCTGGGAAAATTGATTTCTCATAAAATAAATTACCTGTTACAGGGCACACCACCTAAAACTAATGCAAGAATAAGAAGAAACTATAAAGACCACTCCAAACAACACCAAACATTCCAGTGCATATTTACTAGATCTATTATCTAGGAAATGGATTAACATTTCAATATTCAAATTACAAGTTTCTAATAAAATACGAAACTTCAAGAGAATTGGTTCAATTCTTTGCAGAGACAAATGCTGCTGGAGTTACAGAGAAATGTCAACTTTTATTGAACACCAAAGGCTACAGAAATGACAATTTCAGCTTCTGACAGAAGAACCTACTGCACACAATCCTCTGTGCAAACAAGAGTATTGACCAAACAGCTTAAGAAGGGGTTTGCAGAGCTTCATCTTGGACCCCATTTGATGTCTTTTACACCATGAAATTGCCTTTTCAAAGCATGGTTGTCTGCCCACTCAGCATTTAGAAATGAGTCGTTGTCATCCTCCTCCAGTTTCTGTAAACAGAGAGGAGAGGAAGGCAGTGAGGGACACAGCCCAGGCTCCGACAGCTCCAAAGCACTGAAGAGACACTCACCTTCAGCTCCTCCTGCTTTCTGTAGTAATACAGCATCATCTCTTTCTGCTCTTCATGACTAATCACAGGCTCACGCCCTGGAGCTCCTTGTCCTTTCTGGAAGGGAAATGGTAAATGTTACTGTTGGTGGCATTTGTGATACAAAGTAGAAGCTGCAAAAATAGCAAAACCTTCAAAAGATAGCAAAAAGCTATACAAAGATAGCAAAAACCTTCCTTCAGACAACAAGATTTCTCAAATTTAATAAGGTTCCTCAGGACAGAAGAACAAATGCTGTTGCATTCATAGAATCACAGAATGGTCTGGGTTCGAAGGGACCTTGAAGATGATTTAATTCCAACCCCCTGCCATAGGCAGGGACACCTCCTACTAGATCAGGTTGCTCCAAGCCCCATCCAACGTGGCCTTGGACACTTCCAGGGATGGGACAGCCACAGCTTCTCTGGACAACCTGTGCCAGGGCCTCACCACCCTCACAGGGAAGTCAGGGTTGTTTTTTCAAGTGAGGGTTATTTTTTCATCTCAGCATCTGAATCATGCTGTCAATTCTGTGGACATCAGTGGAAGATGCAAACAGGATTGAGTCTAGTTTACTTAAACTTCCACTTTAAAAGACACAATAAATCTGTTCTAAGGTCATTCTAGATATCTCAGGATAGGCCCATCTATCTTTAGTTCCCCTACTAATACAGACTCAGGATGGCATAATACTTAGTAAAGCAGGGAAGGAAGGGAGTTACAAAATACTACAAATAAAAGAAAATTTATTTTCCAGGTAATTGTCCTCTTGGAAGAAATGATGCACAGAGAAAAAAACAGCTGATGACAGCTACTGTCAGCAACAGCAAGTAGAGCAGCTTCCATGGAGAAGGCTAATGATCCCTAGAACAAAAAGTGTCTGAGATAGTTTAGGCAGAGAGAAACCCTTGCACTACTCCGCATCCTCTGAAGAGGTCCATCAACTAATTAAACAGGCAACTTCCCTGGGAGCCTACACCTCAGTGGCTGTTAAGCTGCCACACCGTTTTTCAGTCACCCTGAGAAGAAAGAGAAAGAAATTCTGGTCTTCTAAATGACAGACACATAAATCACCCGACTTATCTCCAAGGGATGTACTGCAGACACCTGCAGGTGACAAGATTTGCTATAAAACTTTTCAATTTGTATTTCATCTATTTTTAAATACCGCTTCGTTGTACTTCACAAAAGTGCTATGGAGCAAGTAATAATAGCAGTTACAGGATGTAACTGACCGGTAAAGGAATTACTAAAGAAAAATTTGGAATATAATAAATTCAAACCTTAAAATAGATGTGCCATTTTAAGACACTCAAGCCAGGACTAATACAATCCATTTTAGACACCTATGGACAATTTTCTTCCACAGAGTACAGACAGCCAAAGGTGAAGAACTTGTACAGACATCTCCTAGCAATACTCACTTTTTGGATCTTGACAATGATGGTTGTTTTCTCATTTTTTCCTACATAGTCAGACAGCAACTTTGTTTCTTGCAACTCCTTTCCTGCCCACCATAATTGTGCTTCTGATTCTTTTATAACTTCAAGTCCAGCCTGTGACATACAAACAAGGTGAAGTGTTAGGGGTGTTGTTTCTTGCTCTATTTGTTTCTTGCTTTTTTTCAAAATCTACTTCTGCTACACCTTTCTCCTCATGCTCATCTATGGCATTCATTCATATTCCATTCAATCTTGATCTCATGCGAATACTTTGGGCAATCAGCTCTCCATACTCCATGCAGCTATTTAAAATGAGATCCAGGCTTTCCTGAGTGTTGTATGCAACATTTGAAATAAACTCCAATAATTTTATTTCTAGTTAAGCTATTGATGTGTTTTTACACAAACTGTGAGACTAAAATATTAAACAAAATTTGTCATGCAAGTGAAAACAACCTTCATTGATAAGATGGAGAACAGCATAGCACAAGTTTAACCCAGGGACTACATAGAATGGGAATACATTACTGCATACGTGAGTTCCTGACAAGTCTTCTTTATCTTCAAACTCCATCCTAATTGGATCGTGTGGAGGCAATCCCATTGGATACACAATCATCACAGCCCCTCGGAGTTGCTCCAATGCATCTTTCACCATTTCCATATTAATACATACGTTGGCCTGAACTTGTTTCTGAAATACAGACAGGGATCACTGGCAATTTAAGTAAACCTGCAGAAGACTTTGCTTTGTAACCAGTTCAAAGTTTCAGAGGTGGGATATCTGAGCAGAATTAATGGGCTGCATAAAGATACCAGAAGTGCAAATTTCCTCGTTGGAATAAGGACTTCAGAGAACATCATTCCCCTTCGGCCCCTCTGTTTAGCCTGCTTACATGGGGCGGGGGAGGAAACAAAAATAGGAGATCTCCACTAAATTGTGCAGGAGGCATTTAGCACCAACTGCCTGTGTGACACAGGACTCAATCCAGGACATGTATGACCACAGAAATCAGACAGAAAGGCTTTTGGTTCCAAGCACTTGTGATTCATGAATGTGATTCAAACCAGGAGAATTCAAGTGAGGGATAGAGAAGGGGCCCAAAACTTGAAAGAAAAAATAGAGCACATGTGAGCAGAAGCATAAAGCTTGGCATATTCAAAGAATCAATCATAGAATCAACTGGGTTGGAAAAGGCCTCCGAGATCATCTAGTCCAACCCTTGATCCAACACCGCCATGGTTACTAGACCATGGCACTAAGTGTCACATCCAGTCTCATCTTAAAAACCTCCAGGGACAGTGATTCCACCACCTCCCTGGGCAGCCCATTCCAATGTCTGATTACTCTCTCTGTAAAAAATTTCTTCCTAATATCCAACCTAAATCTCCCCTGGCACAGTTTAAGACCGTGCCTTCTTGTCCTATTGCACAGCTACTGGGGAGACTTGTATGATCAAACACTTGAGATCATTCCAAACCCTACCACAAGGCATAAAGGAGAAACATAAGACACCTGGAAGAGAAGAAATAAAGCTTTTCTCTATGGATTTAACAGTTTCAGTATTTTAAATAATAAGGTAGGAGAATGTTGCCTCCTTGTGGACACTCTTGATCTGGTTAACTAGCCTATAAAACTTGAAATGCACATTTCTTCATTTTCATCATTATAAAGTGATGTACATAACAAACCACTTCCCAAACTATCTTTAATTTCATTCAACAAGGAAATTTTATAATAAATATTACTTAATTTGTGTTTCAAAGTCATACAAGTGCTGACACACAACATGGAACATCTACAGATTCAGCAAAGTGAAGCTGAATACCTGAAAGCACCATTCCACGAGGGCCTCACACTTGTCTATGAACACGCTCAGTGGGACTGAGCATGAGTCCAAGTGCTTGTCAAACCAAGGCCTAACCCCTGCCCCATCCCTGGGCCAGGCTGGATGGGGCTTGGAGCAACCAGGTCTAGTGGAAAGTGTCCCTGCCTGTGGCAGAGGGGTTGGAACTACATGAGCTTTAAGGTCCCTTCTAACCCAAACCATTCTGTCATAATCTAAGAGATTAGAACACATTTTTCAATTAAGTATACATATAACACAAAAGGCTGTGTTGACTCCAGGAAGAGCACAGAACCCAGTTAATTTTTCACCAGAAAGCACGACAAATATTCACCCAAAGAACACATCAATAGCAAATTGTTGGGAAACCCTGAGTGCGATTTAATCATTCCACGTGGGCTCGGTTGCCAGCATTCACTTGGAGTTTAGGATCTGATTCCTTAACCTGTTGAACCAGCTTGCCAAAAGCCACGAAGGAAATAATTAACAGAGATGTCAGTTTTTATTAGACTATTCACATCACTACATGGTATTTCTCAAGAGCTGGCAGCCCTTGCACTGAAAGAAGTCTGGTTTTATTTAAGCTGCCCAACTCCACAGCACTTATTAAGAAAGTCCCACATACCACTTGAGGAAATTTACCTTAGAGATTAATGCCTTGGCTTCCTCTATTGTCTTCTTTATAACCTGCTGCATTTTTTCATTTGGAGCTAAAAATAAGAGACACATATTTCATGGTCCACACTTACTGTAAAGAAATCAAGCACATAACCTCTCCAGAATCCACTGTGAGCAAATTAAACAGTGTTGAATCACAAAGCAGGAGAGACACTCCTAAGCTGCAGCCTATTTATGAGTTGGATTGTTCATTCCCATATTTCTCACTAACTTACAAGACAAAACAGTATTTCTCATGGGACAGCCAAACTCACTTTTCCCCAAAGACATGTGACTGGTATTTGCCCCATCCCCAAGTGTTCCAGGCCAGGTTGGATAGGGCTTGGAGCAATCTGTTCTAGTGGAAGGTGTCCCTGCCCATGGCAGAGGATGAAACTGGATGAGCTTTAAGGTCCTTTCCAACCCAAACCATTCTGTGATTTCACAATTCTGTGACTTGGAACTTCATTTGGGACAAAGGTACTGAATAGAAAGCAACAACCATAATCCCATACCCTCCACAACATAAAACAAGGCCCTTTCCCTGCTGGACTACTGGGAACTATACTGGCAGATGTGCTTTTACGGGGCACAACAGCTCACAGTGTTCTGACTTTTTTTCTAATTAAAATCTCAATCTAACAGCAAAGGCAGTTTTGCAAATACTCTGTTCATTTCATATCATATCATATCATATCACACTTATCTATTTTAATTGCTATAAAAAGCCTGTCCTCAAATACAAAAATCCAATTAAAGCATACTCATTCCCAGCTTATTTCCCACTTAGGTCCTTGATGGCATTTGGTTTGGCCCATATATCCACACCATTCAATATTCTGAATTTGTCAACATTATAAAGCTGTCCTCTCACTAACAAACACATGTTCAGTAAGTCTGAGTCCCAGTCAATGAGAAAAAAGGAGAAATATTAGAAAAACAACCTGTTGATATATCTAGGAGACTCTGGAGAAAACCAGTTCTCAAGTGTACATTTACAAATGAGGAGAGTAAATTACAATGGACACTCCAACTTGTTCCTGGTGATTGTTTGTGTGCTGAAGAGATATGCTGCTCTGTAGGCTTTTAAATCAGTATTACCCCAGGCCCTAACCCAAGACAGAACTCCTGTGTATGTAACTGATACTTTGGCTATTCAGGTCCAGAATTAGGAGTTTGTTATAGATGGTCTGTGTCTGCAGGGAAAGAAACAAATCTTTACATTTGACTTACCGTGCCCATTTCTCCGTCCCATTTCATCCTTCCTGAAGATGCTCCCGCCGCTTGGGACACACTTCTCTGCCCACTCATCCTTTAACTTCAGCTCTCCGATTTGCTCATCTGTCAGTCCTTGCATATTGTAAGGCAAGGAAATACCATGCTCTGCCAGCTCCTCCATCTCTTTTGAGTGTTTAGAGAACAAGATTAAAAGTCTTTGTTATTACAGACCATTTGCAAAAGCCTTTCACATGATGGGCGTGCAGGCAAACCTTAACCCTAGCCTTCAGTTTAAACAGCTAAGTACAGGGAATAAATATTAAGGGATATAAAGACACATAGATAGATACAGACGCTGTAGTTATGTCAAAATTCATACATTTCACATACATATACAACAATATAACAAATACACGTGCAGGGATTCAAGCCTCGATGGTACCTGCTGGCCACAACACTTGTTTTTGGCATTTCCCTAATCAGCTTTAGCTGGTTTTTTTTTTAAATTTCAGAGCAGGCTCAGTAAGGCCTCAGACATGCCACAAACTCAGTGGCTGGAGCACAGCAGGCGAGGGTGGGCTGCACCCCCCAGGTCAGGCTCACCTGAGGGGAATCTCAGCTCTGGCAGCCCCGCAGCGGGGCAGGAAACATTTTTTAAAACTGCCTCAGAACTGAACTCAGCACCAATTCAGACACATCAGCCACTCCATCCCATGGCAGGCGATGCTTTGCACCAAGCACGTGGTAGGGAACAGTCTCATTCACGTGTAAAGGGACACTGCTGGTCACAAAGGAGTCCTTTCCACTGCCAAAATGGGAACTTTGGACATGGAGTGACAGGACAAGAAGGAATAGCTTTAAGCTGAAGGGGAGTAGATTTAGATGAGATATTAGGAAGAAATTCTTCCCTGTGAGGGTGGGGAGGCCCTGGCACAGGCTGCCCAGAGAAGCTGTAGCTGCCCTATCCCAGAAAATGTTCAAGGCCAGGCTGGACAGGGCTTAGAGCAACGTGGTCTAGTGGGAGGTGTCCCTGCTCGTGGCAGAGGGTGGAACTGGACGTTTAAGTCTCTTCCAGCCCCTGCTTTAAGCAGCCACTACAGGCTCACGCAGCGGGTCCGTTTCCAGCCCTATACAGTGCCCGCACTAAAATCCCAAGGCCGGGAATTCCCATGCGGTTTCGGTGGGCCGTCACCGTCCCGCTGAGGGAGGAGGAGGCGCGTTCCCGCTGCCCAGTCGGTGCCCGGGCGCCGTTCCCGGGCGGTACCTGAGCACAGGCGCTGCACCTTCAGCCGCCCGTTGTGGATGCGGGCGGCAAGCGGCGCCAGCTCGGCCAGGCGGGTGCTGCCCGGCGCCTCCAGCAGGAACTGGCTCTCGCCGCCGCGCTTCACGTGGAGCCGCACCATGGCCGGGCCCGGCGGAGCCCCTCAGCAACGGAGCCGCGTCCCTGGATACCGGCGAAGAGGAGCCAACGCGGGGTGACGGCCGCGCCCAGCGCCCCGGGACGCGCTGAGGGCACGGCGGGGCCGCTCCCGGGGCCGCCCCCGCTGTCACCGGGACCCCCGGGATCCACCGGGACCCCCCGGATCCGCCGGGACCCCCCGGAGCTGCCTCAACGGCGGCTCTTCCGGTTCCGCTTCCGGCCCTCCCGGGAAGCCGCCGGGGCGCCCCTTAAAGGGCCCGCGCGCCCCGGCCGGCGGTCCCAGGGCCGGCCCCGGGGCACGGAGACAGAACGAGCCCCCGGACCAAGGGGCAGGAATGTTCGCTTCATGGACACCTGGGTGTCCCCGGGGAGGAGGATACAGCGCCCCAGGTACACGGGGGGAGCGCGTCACATCACACTTCAATCCTTCGTGTTTCCAGAGCTTCTGCTGCTGGTCATCGCTCCTATCCAATAACACACGTCACGGCGCTACTATAGCTTTATATATATATATATATATATATATGTATATGTATATGTATATGTATATGTATATATATATTTGCGTGTATATATATATATTTATAGACACACTGGAATTCCGGAGCATTCCCAGTGATCCCTGCAGGCGCTGCTCCAGTCCCACAGCCCTGTGAAGTGCAGAGGTGCCTAACACCAGGTACAGTTCAGACAGTAGTTTTTAATCACTGCAGTTAGATAGATATTCGACAACATATTTATCACGTGACTCCCACTAGCAAAAAGTTTCCCCCCGAAATTGGCTTGCCAATGTAGGAATATACCAAAACACTGATCACACAGATGTTTATAGCAACAGCATAAAACAAGGTAACTCACACACCGAAGCACAAACGGTACCACTGCTGTTCCAAATGTACAAGTTGAGGGACCTGAACAGAAAAAAGCGCCATATAAAACTCACTATCACTGCTCTACACAGCTGCAGCTCATGGTTAACCAGGGACTGCTCAAAGGAACAATGCGTTATTTTATAGATCATGTCTTGATAGCACTGGAGAATTTAAAAAGCGCACTGCCCTGGAGTATTTTGCTACTGTAAATACAATGTTAGTGTGTTGTTTCACTCCCTGGCTGGTAGACTATATTGTCTGCAACTGGTAAAGACTGCTTTGTATCTCAAAACCCAAGGAGAATCTTTTTCCAGAGGTTGAGGGAAAACTTTTTTTATACGCTGTTTCTAATTTCTGGAAAAAAAATATAATTAAAATAGTAATGAATAAATAGATGATATGGAACAATTATTCTGAATTAGTGTGAGTGTATGTAGCTGAAATGTACTGACACAGAAAATTAGTTGAATATATTAATATGCAAAGTTTTGTTTGTATTTTGAAAGTAAACTACTTTCGTTGTGCCTCAAATTCAAATATAAGCCTTACAAATATCCATAGCCTCTGTTATAAATTAAAACAACTTCTAAACAATACTTTTCAACATTCAAATCTCAATAAACTTTGGCAGCTCTTTGGTAAATACTTATAAATACAATTAACAAAACAGTCAAAAGGGAGGGGGGAGGCTACCAGCAGGGAGCCTCTTTCTGTGGAATTCCACAAGGGGGACCAGAAATGAGAGAGCTCCCTCAGCAAAATCTATGTCCAGGATTGGTAGATTTTAATGAGATCAGTAGCTCATCCTTCTTCTCTTTTTCTGTCTATTCAAATACTATTACATCAGGATTTTAATAAATTTCAGACAATTTTTTGTGCTCTACCATATATACACATTCAAAATTTATACACAAGCAATAGTGGCTGTTTATGAGTAGAGTTAAGTTTCAGTGCATTTAACACTTAATTATTGCACACAGAATAATCTCAAATACCCAATTATTCTACTGGATAAATGTAGCAACAAATACAACCTGTTGTATCTTTGAACAACTATCTTTCTGTAAAATCATGAGTTGGTGACACCTGGGGTGCTGAGGAGGCAAAGGGATCTGCAGGGGACCTGTTGCTGGTTGCTCTGGATGGTACAGGGGGTGCAGGGGGTCTCCTTGCTGGCATTGTACAGAAGCAATCAGTAGAGCTTTTATTCCAGTCATCACCAAAGTTAAAGTCTGAGCCAAGGAAAGTCTTTTGTTCAGTGCCCAGCAAACCTGGAGATCCAGCTGACTTCCTGGAGCCGAGTCTCTGAAAATCTGGGACACTTGTAGATGGCTTTAGCTTCAGATTGAAGTTCTCGTCCTCATCAAATGTCACCCACCCCTTGGGCTGCACATTTTCTGCCTTGAGAGATTTACTTGGCAAGCAAAACCTGTTTTCAGCTGCATCCACAGAAAATAGAGGCTTGGCTGTGTTACAGCTGGGGCGGGGCAGGGAAGGGAAAGGATGGGAAACTGCAGGTCCTTCCCACACCTGTGAGGTTATTCCGGACCCTTGCGTTTCCATCCTAAATGGGTTCCCAGCATTAGGAGTCCTTTCAGTGAATGGATTTGTGCAGTTCAGCCCAGTAATAAATGGATTTGGAGAGGTGCGCTTTTGTTCCTGGGATGAGTGGAAGGTTGGAATAGGAGGCATTGCTGGCATGCAGTTTATAGTATTCAAATTATCAGCGTTTCTTTGTGCTGCTGAAGGCAAAGGTGTCAACTCCTGGTTTAAGGTTGGAGCAGGTGATGTTCGGACACGTGTCTGCATCTGGGACATGAGCAGCTGGAATGACAGGTCTTCAAAAGGGTCACTGCTGAGCTGGGGGTCAGGGTTGGAGCTGTACGTCCAGTTGGGTTTCAGCTGCAAAGGAAACAACGTGCTCAGTAATCCTGTGGCTGATTCCAGGTTATTCCTGACCCTCCCCCTTTCTCACTCTTCCAGCTGAAACTTCAACACAATTCAGCTGTAACTCGAATGGAAACAACAACCCTGAACCCCTTCTCTGAGAAAAAGCCTATGAGTTGTTAAACACCACGTTCCCCCCTTGGTGGTCAAGGCAGCTGGAATCTACTTCCTACAGGTCAGAATTCCAGTGAAAGGCACCAAGTCCAAGTGAATGTTGGATAAGAAAATCTTTGGGAAATGCTACTGTATTCTAAACAAGTGATAACCCAGCACAGCTACAGAATAAAGACCTCCAGGTTACCTCGTTTGTCACACTGATGTTACAAGCAGTATTTAAGCATCACAATGGAAGGAAACATTAGTGTCATTAGTATGTGCATGTCAGACATTTGCAGACATAGGCATCCGTAGGCATTCCAGTGCTTCCTGGCATGGGAAGGGACTGGTTTCATTTTTTAAAATGGCAAGTTATCCTTGTTTAGTATAATACTGAATGGAGAAGACAAGAGTTTTCTCCACAGAACTTCTCAGCTTTTAAAAACAAACATATTCCTGTTTTTTACATCTCTTCAAACAACAATGCAACTTTTTTACCTTGTAAGAACTGTCCAAAAAGGTGGAGTATCTACTTTTTCAGTCAGCACACTGACAGAACAAGGTTTGGAGCTTCCCCTTTTTTTAATGAATTGAGTTTAAGTTAAAACAGCTCCTGAGAATTCAAATTTCACAAAAAAGTTTGTCATTTTAACACATCACCTTAATATACCCAAAGAGTTTGGATATTTAGCTTGAAAATTCCGTTAATTAGTGTTTTGTTGAACTAGGGTGTGAGCTAAAACATAGTATTACTACAGCCTAACCTCCATCTTTATCCATCTTGGGTTCACTGCATTTATTGTGCATGGTTTGAAGTGTGTCTCCACACATCCATTACCTAAGCAGCTCCACAAAATTAAGTCTACAGGCTTTAGAGATTCTAGGGAATAATAATAATAATAATATTGCAAGTTTTCCCCAGTGTATGCAGCATAACAATTTATTTTAAAAAAATTTCAGTTGTAGCTTGAATGGGGTGTATATATAGTCAGTGTTCTGCAGAATAATAGTAAACCAAAGGCACTGAGTAACTGAGGGGAAAATGTGAAAAACGGAACTGCAGAAAGAATAGAAATCAAATGCAGCTGGGCACCAGCTGGTTAAGTCCTGTAGTCATTTGAAGTGCAAGATCCCAAAGAAACTATGAATCCCAATCGCTCTTTATTTTAAGTAAAAATTTGCTCTGAATAATTCTGGAACCAAATGCCTTTAAAATTGTAACAAACCATTTATTTTACTTTGGGTAGTAGTAAGTTCTCTGTTCTTTGAAAAATGTGAAATATGGGGTTTACTTTGAAAAAAATTTTGTAGTTAAAAGAATATTTAATGCCAACACTGATCTTTTTTTCCCCAAATAGACTGAAACCAGGAGATTCAGCAGTGACTAAGCAACATAGGTGAGGGTCCAATTATTTCATAAAAGATGATGAAGCAAAATATTTGCTCTGGCACTAATAAATGCAGTCTCACTTTTAAATGCATTATGAAAGGGAAAAGCAAACTATGGTATGACAGTCAATCCATGAATGCAGACAGGTGGTTTTTAACATGGATGGGACTGCAGATGTATGAAAACAAGATTCATACATCTTTTCTGCTTGAGTAGATGGAGACCACGTACAAGATTGGTAAATAGTCAGATACCTGTTACCCTGATGGTTGCTCCTGCTTGTGAAAGAGAAACAGACATCAAAGGAAAGAAAGTTAGGAAGAAAATCCAAGTAACAAAGCAACCTCATGTTAAAAATACTTTCATAAATTTTCACAAAGCTATTTTTTGAGCTATGAATACAAACTGCAAGTATTTATTATACACCAGACTAAATTCTGAATTTCTGTTGTATTCTACTGTAAGCTTGACCATTAAGAATCAAAAAACCAACTCAAGCCCATTCTAAGTTATTTCCATACAGAGACTCACTGCGCAGCTGACTGAGCTACTTTTTGGAGATGGATTATAAGAATTTGAGTGTTGATGGTCTAATTCTAACCATCTATTAACAGGAAAAGCCCCATAACTCTCATTCTAGGAACTGTGTTGGGACAACCACTCACCTATATTAACAGTTTTTCAAGCTGAAAAACCGTAAGGCTTCTCATTCTATTGAAAACTAAAATCTCCTTACTTTACAATAAATAACATCTATTTAAAATTACCAAGCAGTATATTAAAAGAGAGAGTTAGTTATCTATTGAATCCTGAATATTCACACTGTATAAAAGCAATTATTTTTATAAGGAGAGATTCAGTTTCTTCAATATCACAATCAAGATTTGCATAGAAGGATGGGCTTGAAATCCACTACCTCTCAAAAGACTTATTTAAAAAACTTTCCTCAGAAAATTCTGTATTTTTTGGCCTAAGTTTCCAAAAATGAAAAACAGTTAACAGGCAGACAGAGAGGTTCAGCAGAAAGAAAGGTAAAGCATTTAAAGATTTTTCTTAATTTGAATGCAAAATCAACTCACCAAGGACTGAATTTAGCTGTTTTACTGTGGTACAAAACAGGCATTAACTAACTGCTGTAGCAAAAGAGGTCTTCAGGTATAGGCATAAGCAAAAATCTGAGCAGCATTGAAAACCTGATTCTGCATTTTTAAGCAGTAGGAAGAAACTATGGCTTTCCCTAGAAAAAGTTGGTGGTTTTTTATAATAACATTCTAAATGGTTCCACAGAACAGAATGTTAATGTTACTGGATGAAATTTTCACATTACTTTGATATGTTTCTATATTTTAACTGACACTGGGGAATGGGGAAGAATCTGTTTTTGTTAAGTATTTATCAGTATTGTCTTTCTCCAATGAATGATCATCAACATAAAGCACGACATCATGCAATGACTTTATTCAAAACCTGTTAGCTACTTACTAATCTTACTTGCTACTTATGTGTCATGTGTCATTATAAAATTAAATTTCTTAGACTGAGTGTTTTTCCACAAAAGTTGCCAGATGACAACATAATTTTAAGAATGAGATCTCCTTAAGTTGTAAGGCTGTCACAAGAAACCCTAAGTTAAATGTTTAGTATTAGTTATTCACGGACAATACTAAATATTTACTATTTAGTTATCCATGGACAATACGTAAGCAATTATTACCCTACTAGAACCTGATGGACCTCTGAATCCACTCTTTTGACCTTTATTTTCATTTGTGTGTTTGCTTTAGGAGTTCCTCACAAGTCTGCAGCATTCATAGCAAGCTGTGTTAATACATATAATAAAAAAAAAATGTATTTCCGAAGTGTTTTTACTTACTTGCTGCTGGGATGGAGCAGGTTCAGAAGGCAAATTGTGAGAGGATCGGCTACGAGGAGGCGGCTGTGGGGGTTCCAGGCTTTGTGGGGCACTTGCCTGAGATGGATGTGATGCCACAGGAATCAGGGGCTCCTGCATCCTTAGCACGGGAGTGCTGGGCTGAGCAGGGCCAGCAGCCTGAGGCTTTAGTGGTTCAGGAAGCAATGGTGAGCCTAGAAGTACATTTGGAGTGATTTTCATGGTAAAGAATTGTAACAGAAGACCTAAGGATGGCATGATGAGGACACATGGCTGTGGGAGCACCAGAGAGAACTGCAGGTGGCTCTAAGAAGAGCAGGTGTTCATGGCAACAAGACTGGAAATCATCAGAAGCTCAGCAGATCTCCATTACAAATTATTATTATTATTATAGTTTAGAGACCCCTGGTGGCCTAGTGGTTAGCGTGCAGGACTTTCACTGCTGCGACCACGGGTTCGAGTCCCCGGTCTCCTGGCCTGATGGAGGTCGTTAGCCCTGTGAGGCCATCCATCTATGAGAAGGACACTCTAAACAAACCTACGTCCTGAGGACCTCACTGTCATCGTCCAAGCTTGCTTGGCCCCGGCAGATGAACCTTAGGATTAAAGGGTGGGCTCAGTTCAGCGCAGGCTGTGTCTCACCTAAAAAATCCATTGCACAGGCTGGAAAGGTAAAAAGACCTTTCCCCAAATCTTCGTTCACGAAGATGGGCCATTATTATTATTATTATAGTTTAAACTGAAAGAGCAAGTTTAGATTGGATATTGAGAGGAAATTCTTCTGTGTGAGGGTGGTGAGGCCCTGGCACAGGTTACTCAGAAGAGCTGTGGCTGCCCTATCCCTGGAAGTGTCCAAGGCCAGGTTGGATAGGGCTTGGAGCAACCTGTTCTAATGGAAGGTGTCCCTGCTCATGGCAGGGGAGTGGAACTGGATGATCTTTGAGGTTCCTTCCAACCTAAACCATTCTGTGATTCTGTACAAAACAGAGAACCAGAAGCCATGTCATTCCTAAACGTACTTCAGTAGTATTGAAAAAGTATTTTGGAAGTCACTATTATAAAATGTATATTTTAATATTAATGAAGGGTTTTTGTAAACTGTGAATTTAGGAAGTGGCTTTAAGAGTCACACAAATTCTATTCCAGATCTTACAATTACAGAACTACCAATCCAGAGAATGTCCAGTGATCAACATGAAGGAACACATCATTC
The DNA here is from genome assembly GCF_003984885.1 of Neopelma chrysocephalum. NCBI lineage: Eukaryota > Metazoa > Chordata > Aves > Passeriformes > Pipridae > Neopelma > Neopelma chrysocephalum. The sequence continues at coordinate 5,915,576 of NW_020897715.1, forward strand.
AGACCAAAACACTGCACTCTGATCATAGCTTCTCCTGATACCAGGAAATCTATGGGTCAAGATCTTAGGTGAGCTTGAGATCATTATCTGATGAGGGTTTACAGTACTTGTGGATGATTAACAGAAACTGCCAAGTGTTACTACATTCAAGAATCTTAATTTCTAATGAAAAGTGGAGACATCTATTGGAAAATAATGCATTCAAACCAGAGACTGTGTCTCTTGACTGAATTGTGACATTTATATTTAACTTACAAAGGAAACTTACCCCGCGGTGGTTCAGCTGGTTTGGTCTGAGTGTCAGGTACTGGTCTTCCCGCCGAGGAACGGACATGGCTTTGGGGGGCACTGATAACTCCAGCTCGAGGAGGAACAGTCTGACATGATAAGGGGTAAAAAGAAAGTATTTTAGCTCTACTTTGGATCTGTAGTCATCTACTGCTAAATGATTTGGGATAATCAGGACTCTGAAAAATAAATTATTTGATAACAGCTGCTGAACTAATGTTCTATGTCCATGTAAAAGCAAAGAATATATTCAAAACACAATGAGGGTTCAATTCAAAGCAAAGAATCTTTACAACTGTTTTCAGCTTTACATAAATATTTACCTGTGCACCAAAACTAGAAGCAGTTATTATTTTGCTAGTATTAATAAGATAATTTACCTAAGTCTGTGAATTGCTGTAAGCAACACAACCAACAGCAGCAGCTACTTTGTTCCTCAACAAACAGTATTGATAAAACACACACTGCCTCATTTGAAGGCTGGAGAGAAATAGGAAGTTATCCCAGATTACAGCTGAAATGAGTGAATTACAAACATCACACTGAAACCTGGATACAAGGCACTGGAATAAAAATGCCCAGACTTCAGGGGAAAAAAAGAGGCAAGCATCATGTTTTTTCAGATCTTCTATTACATTTCTTTGTTTGTTTTGTTGGGGTTTAGGGTGGTTTTTTGTTTGTTTGTTTTGCTTGGGGATTTTTTTCTGTGTTGATAATATGAACAAAAATTCTTGCACTTATGCCAGTTCCAAGACACTGGTGAAGTCTCTTTTGTGCATCAGATTTTCTTATTTCCTGTGTATACCAGGTTTTCTTTATCCAAATTTTAGAAGAAGCTGTTTTATATTTCTGGGAAAATAACAAAAAAGAGCCAAGATCATGAATAATGTCTTTGAGAAAAATGAATCAGCACAATATTACTTCAATGGACAGTAGTTTGCAGTAGTTGTAATACTGGAATATGCTGCAAAGTTTAAAGAATTATCAGCAAACAATCCTATTTCTTAGTAATTCTTTAATGATAAGCCAAACACAAAGGCTCCTATATGCTGCTGTTAATAAAAAAGGCAGATGTTTTCCATCTCTTGAGTTCTTGCTAGAGATGAAGCCTTTGAGTACCCATAAATCCTTATTGCCCTTCCTTCAGTTCAGTTCCATAAATAAAGGAATGAAACACAGAACTTATATCTGTTGTACTAGTTGAATGTTTCCTTTTTACATGAAGACCTTTATCAAAATTAATTTTTAAAACAAAGTGCAAAATCCCATAACACATCAAATAATCATAATATATCAACTGCCTGGGTAATCCATTAACAGGTGCAAGGAATTAACTGGTGTCAGGATTTACATTTCAGCATAAAAGATAATACATTTTATCATACCAAATTAGCAAGGACATATAATACAAAGAGTAACTTTGCAGTTATTTGAAAGGAGATGTGTATTATTTGGGAGCCGGTTACATAATTGTAAAGAGTGCAAAACAATCAAGTCACTTGCAGTATATATAAATATATATATTCTGGAATATTTTTAGTCAACAGACAAGAATTGCTGAGGGAATTAACTCATAGAAGCTGTAAACTGACCAGCCAATTTTGCAAATTTCTCACATCTGTTATGACTTACAGAAATGTTGACCTAACAAGAAGCATAAACTTAGGAGGAGAACTATTGTAAGACAGAATACCTACCGGTCTGGTCATGCCTGCTGAAGGTGGAGGGTGACTACGAACTGCAACAGATATTAGAGATTGTTGACTTAGAACATATTTCAAAATCAACTTCTCTCTTTATTATAATTAGTACAAAGCATGTAAATGTATTACCTAAGTTATCTTTTCTTTGTGTTCCAGGACTTTTTTGTGCTTTGAAGCATGGAAAAAAATTAGATTAACTGTGTTAGATAAGCCACAAATGGGTATTAGATGGCAATGTTACATTACCACTAATGAGAATGGGAGCAAAGAGAGACCAGTGATTTTTTAAAAAGTTGTTACATATCACAGTCTATCCATCAGCTGTCACTATAACACACTCCTATCCCATGGCACACATGGAATAATTTGACCCTTTTAATTACAAAATAAGTCAAATTACCTCCTGTTCATTGCAAGGTAAAGATGCCCACCTGTACAGGTGCCCCATGTTCTCAATCATGCTAGAAGTTGTTTTGTTTTGTGGTATATTCTGCAGATGTTCTAACAGCAGTCTTTAAACAAAAAGAGCTGATATAACATAGTTCCTGGCCCTTCTCTCTGTGTTTACGGGATAAATCTCTTAGACCACCGGCCTCACTGTGGCCATGCTGATGCTAATGACAACCTTGTCACTATAATGCAATGTCCAAGTTGGGAAGTGCAAGAGATGAAAAAATTACCTTTAGCTCAGACAAGTGCACAATTTTTAACAGGCCAAGAGCTTTGGGATTCTGGCTTGTGTTTCTGTGGCTTATTTCCCAGGAAGGCAAAACCACCATGCCAGTGACAGTAAGTGGAAGGAACACTCTGGTGCATAAGACAGCCTCTGGGTGTCAGATAACCTCAGAACCATTGGAATGGGTTTTTGGGCACAGCTCTCAGTGATGCAACTCCCACCCGGAGCAAGCTGGTGCCAGTTTACCCTCCTTGGGGCAGGAGGATGGAGTGGATAGTCACCAAAAGGTCCCTTCCAACCTCGACTATTCTATGTATAGGGTGATTTTGCCAATTTATAAAAATAAACCAGCAATATGGCCAAGGTTAATTGTAGAATACAGGAGGACATCCTGACTGTGACTATATTAGGACTTGTATTGCCATACCTATATTTGTTGCAAAGAACAAATTCCTGTGGTGATAAGAAGAAACCCAAACCCCTGACTGTGCTGGCATGGCTACAGCAGGACCCATTCAGCACTATTCATACATACTCCAGGTTAGAATGCGCAAGAGAAATGCTTCTCATAACTGTATATCACACACAGTTAGCTATCACTGTGCTCTTTAGAAAGAGACAAAATATTAAAGTGTAGACTAAATAGTTTAAATGGAATTTTCTCTCTCCAAAATACATGAACATAAGTAGTTATTCATGAAAAGTCAGGCTCCCAAAATTCCAGGTTTAGTTTCAGGTATAGCAGTCACTCTAGTGACCAGTCAGCACCAGTTTCCTCTGAGAGTCAGCCTGCAAAGCATTCTTAATTAGGACACTCAAAGTTTTCACTTCATTTTTCATAAATGCCTTCTATAACAATTCCCACCCTCACTGAAAACCAGGAAGCAACTTGGCTGTCTGAAAACTATGTTAAATAAAAGGAGAAAGATTCCACATGATAAATACTTTCATGAAACTACCTTTACTATCACAAGGGCAATAGTATTACTCAGGTACTAAGTAAGAATTCTGTTTCTAAAATACAAAAATTGTTATGTTACCTTCTACTTCTCTCCTAGCTACCCCAGGACTGGGAGGAGCTCCAAGACCTTTTCAGAGAAAGAAGAGAAGCTGTACATTGCATAAGAAAAGCAGCAGATTGAGAAAGCAAAACCAGAAAGAACACTGCCACAAGAGAGCTGTACACAATTTAATACTGGCCTAGCTGGATTACAGTCACTTGTAGGAGATAACTGTTTGTAGCAGCATGGGGAATCAGATTGGTGTGAATTATAATTCAACAAGTACGCCCATGTTTAGTAACATCCATTGTTTTAATTCTATATTACAGTTGAAAGAGAATTTCATTGCTTCAAAATATTCACTCTCCACAAATTTTTGTAAAGTCAGTATGATCTTACATGTCGGTGTTGAACCTCTCCTAATGCAGAGCACGTGCCTGCACTCAAACACTGGGGAGTAAACAGGTACATCAAACACACTCTGCAACATTAAGGCTGCTCCCTGTCATTTAGAATACTAAGTAATCTGTTTCTGTCACACTCCATCTGAGTAAGCAACTCGATGGAAGAAATGTTTCCCACTTTGTATAATGTATCCTACAGAACTGTATCATTATCTCCAAGCAGCGCTGTGTACTCGGGAGAGCTGCATCACCTGGTGTTACAGTTCACATTGAGAAAAAGCAGGCTTTCCATCATGCATAACCATGCTGAGTTGTTTTATTTCTGCAACGTGATTGAGCATATGCTGGGTCTCCAAAATTGTATGGTTAAAACATGGCATGGCATAGACAGTATGCAAGGAGAAATCCTGAAGGAAACAGTAACTGGTATCTGGCAACTCTGGAGTGGCTCAAGTCCAGAGGAAGAAAAGGAGCCAGTGCTCAGGAAGCCTACCTGAAAATCAAATTCTGCCTCAGTGCTGACACAGCCTCCTGCTTTCTCATCGTATGCCAATGTGTGGGATCTGCTCAGAGCTCTCTGTGATCTGTGAATTCTGTCAGATATGGGTGGAGGTGTCACTCGGAGTGGGCAGAGTGAAGGCTGCAGATGAGGCTGGAATGTGATTGTCTCCAGAGATACCAGATCTATGGTTTGGCTGAACATCTGGTTCAAAGACATGACATCCCAGCATATGTTATCTGTTGTGGGTGAGCTCCAGGCTCTGCCAATTCCCATCAGATTTCCACCCAAAAGTTCCTGACCGTGAAGTTCTCTGTGAGAGAAGCAGCAGTGAAGGAGCACAGGGGGGGAAATTGCCCAAGAACATTCCACTGCTTGCAGGTCATAGTTCTGCCCTTTTCCCACACAGCCCAGAGATACCCCTGGGGAGAACAGAAAGTGGGAAAGACAATGGGAAGCCCACCTGCCACTGGAGGAGTATCAAGAGAGGTGGAGAGCAGCCCAGAGAGCGCAGGACACTCCTCTGAACCTTTGCTAGTCAAAAAGACATAAAGCTGAATGTTCATCTCAGATGGCCATGGACACAAGGAAACCTCTCTCTTCAAGAGCAGGAAACTAGTTTGTTCATTCCACAGACCTCCTGCACCTTCCCTTCCCACAGCTCAGCTCCCATTTTGAATAGGCATTGTCAGCATGGTTTTGTTAAGCGTATCTTGTTTTATGCAGGATGATGACTAAAGCCAGTGCACGATACAGAGGAAGGTCGCTGGGTACCAGGATTTTAGAAGGTTTTGTAAATTTAAAAATACTCAATACATGGAAGTGAAAGGGCATAAAGGGCAAAATACCTGAAATTTCACTTACTAGTAATACTCTTCAACAGCGATAAAGCAAAATTATGGTGCTGGGATCACAATAGGCAGTATAGGAATATTTTAATCTTATGCACAGTGAAAAATGTACATCTGAGCCTGAAACACATTTGTGGGTCTCATTTTAAACTGACTGTTGTCTGTCTGGAGCTTGAAATCTCTACTGCAGTTTGACATAGGACTTTCCAAGAAAAGACATCACATAGCTGTTTTAAATAGTATTTTAAGGAAAGGGGTTGGATTTACACAGAAACAGCCTGTAACTTATGCCCTGACATCCTTCAGACAGACACTGCATGTTTTGCAAAGATGACATTTAATGGAAAATAATGTAACCCTGACTTCCAATAAAGTAAAACGTGCATATATATATGTGTGTTCATACATACATATGAAATCCAGGCCCCTTGCCTGCATTTGGACAGTGCATTTACTGTTGTAGCATTAAGGCTTCTTGTTTTCTCCATCACTCAACATTCCTTCTTCAGCAAGAAGAAAGGTGCTTTTCCCATCTTTAAACAAAAAAAGCTTTTTCAAACTGACTGCCATATCCTGATGCACCCCAACAACCTGGACTCTACTCTGCAAAACGAACCCCAAAGCTACAGGTGAAAAATAAAGATGTGGAATGGTTCTTGCAGGGCTAAATTTAATGAGGGACTATAAATAGCAGAGTAATCTAATCAGTACTTGCTGCTTGAGTGCAAGTGTTTTCACAGCTTAACATACTTGCATTTCTTTTAATGCCAACTGTATTACTGTATTCTCTAGCTTCGTTTTATTTATTTGGAGGATAATCACAGTGAAAATGTAATACATTTTACCCAAATTATTGCATATACTGAAAATACTGCGTACTCTCTTAATCTTAAGCCCATTTTAACAGTTAAAACCAATGATAACTGCAACAATCAGGAAAAATCTGACTAGTACTATTAAAGAAAAAAAAAAACCAACCACAAATGTTATTTTTTAACTCAATTGACACTTAGCAGCCTTTATAATTTTTAATGTTCTGTAAGAATTTAATCTGTAACGTATTAAAAAAGTCTTGGGTAAACAGTGTGACATTTTAATTTTTAACTATGAACAACTGAGAGCTTACAGTTCAGTGAAAATTTTTTGTATTACCATATGAAAAGTCTGCACTTGCTTAAGCCTTGCAATGAGTGCAGAGCCTCATTTCCTTAAATGTCAAATATGACCAAATTCTAAGACATTTTCATGTCCAAATCCTCCTCTCATCTTCAAAGCACACTGAGCTATTAGAAAAAATGTTATAGGCATTGAAGGGAGTAAAGCACTTGGCAAAAAAAGGTCAAAACACAAAGGGGGGCGGGGGGGAGTAACATTTAAAATGCACAACATATTAAAGACGTGATCAATGTCCCTTTGCACGTGCTACAGAAGTCAATAACCAAAGTTTCATCCACTTATACGGTACACAGGGTTATTTTCACAGGGCTTTAGGAGCCTTTCTTCTAGAGAAGAGAAACAGGTGCCCTTTCCCCAAGCAGAGTAACCCACTAGGACACTTATTCTCATTCCAGCCCTGTGCTGAGCTCAGGTACCATAGAAAAGCAAAGTATTATGCCTTATACATGCACACCATGAGTGGAAAATGAAGAGGATAGAAAAGGTGAAGAACTTTAGGTCAGAATAATATATGAAAAAGAAATATACTACAATCTCAAATGACTGCATAAAAGGCAAGTTTTATGCAAGTTCTAATTCTTTATAGAAAGCTATGTTGGGAAAGAGGATAAAAAAAGAAGACTAATCTTGGCACAATTGAGACAAACCAGGCAAACAGGATTGTGTCAGTGCACATAAAGCTATACAGGACTGAAGTACAATGAATTATATCTCACCTACGTTGAGTGTGATGTATAAACTATTTCCTAAAACTTCTGTATTTTAACTCGTTTGAAATATTATACCTTTGGCAAAAAACCCTACTCCCCTCCATAGTATTTAAGAGCCACATACATTTTTGCCTGACATCAGAGTAAGTTGGTTGATATTTATAGACTGTGTAAAACAGTTTATTTATTTTCTGAGATTGCTCAAAATTTTTGAATCATTTTCCCAAAAAAACTTCTTTCCTACCAACTGAGTGGTATTTCAGAGAAGTATTTCAGAGCCATGAGCAGTTTTCCCCCTATGCAATGTATTGATGAGGTGATTTAAGTCCAAGCAGGACAGCTCAATGTGCAACAAGGAATTAGGGGAGAATTATGTCAGGATTTTGTTATTTTGTAAAGACCTGTAGCTCTCCTTCAAAGTAACGAGATAAACTCCTTTCCTAAGTTTGTGTTTCTGAAGTACACACTAATTGCAGGAACTATGGAGGACATTTCATGTCTCTAAGGAAGGGTTTAGGAGCACATTCCAGACTTGGAAGCAGAAAGTAAACTACCCATATATCAGTGTTCAGCATGGAGATGAATACAGCTCCATGATTTGGAGCTCTCTGTTAATTGGGGAAACTGAGCCAGATCAGCAGTAGCTTCAATTTAAACAATTAATTAATGGATAATTATTGCAAGTAGCTACAATTACAAGCCATTTAATTGTGCTCCTTGATATAGCCTGTGAGGAAAAAAGCTCTCCTTTCTACAACTACAGATAAGTTCCAGCTTTCACAGAAAAGTTAGCTGGGTGTATTCTGACCAGGACAAAGTAATAAAAACCTGGGACAGCTTTAATCTCTGACTATAATGTACCAGCTTCTGGACAAATATTATTTTACTAAAAAGTCAGATGTAATTCAGAGATGGGGACAAACCCTGAGACAGAAATTATATTGACATTCGAGAGTTATCCATTTCTATGACATTAAGAATGACCTATTTTTATACCTTTGGAAATCATCACGTTAAGTATTGTCACAACAGATCACCACAGCAGTTTTGCTACGCAGTCATATTGGAAAACAATTAAAATCATTACCTCCAAATTCTTTTCTAGCAGGTGCAGGACTCCTACCGCCTGACAGTATTTTAGAAATGAATGCAGCAATAATGAAAAGTATCAGTACAGTAGGAGGGAAGAGAAAGAATGAGAAAGTTAAAAATTACAAGGGTCAGCTGTTATTAACTATGTTGCCCATATGCTTCTGAACATCCAGTTTCTTGTAGCGCTCAATTGTTCACCTTTTCAGATGATCCAAATGAAGTCTACATTAAAAATGTGGACATGATAAAATGCATACATACAGATGCCAAAATTAAAGAAATATAAATCAATGAATGCACAAGATTATTTATATTTTATTTTAAAAATGAAGATGCTATAAAAAATGAAAATGTTGACTAAACATTGCTGTAGGAAGCCCACATTTTTAAAACTGTGAAAATAAGTTCATAAAAAACTTAATTCACTAATAATATTTAAATGGTGTTGAAAAATGCTGTTATTTCCCATGCTGTTATTTCTATTAAATGTACCAATTAAACATTTTGGTCCCAAACTTTAAAGTTCATCTCACAGACTTGAAACAAAATATTCCTGAGCACCTGGCACAGGTCCCCACATTACCTGAGGGTGGAGGTGGCCTCTGGGGTGGAGCAGGACGCGGAGGAGGAGCAACAGGACGAGGGGGTGGAGGACGCTTTGGCTCCAGGCTCTGAGGAGGCTCTTTCTGCTGGGCACCAGCCTGAAATTCAGCTGAAAGATGTGACAGAAAACAATGCAAAAATTAATCAGTCAGTCCCCAGCACTGGAAATAACGATTCAGAAGTTTCTGTGATAGGATAAAAAAAAAGGAGGAAAAAAACCAATGATGAAAAGAAGATCTGCTAAACCAAGATTTTTGTCTCATGTGTTTTAATAAGTTTATGCTTTTCATGAAATCCTCAACATTCTTACAAAGTGAAGCATTCCCAATTTCAATTTTGACCCTTACCCATGAGCTAAGTGCTCTGGAAAAAAATGCTACAAAGAGAACCCTGAGGGCATTTGAGCAGTCTTTGTAAAAGTTACTCTACATTACATTGAAACAAAGTCTTTTAGAAGCCATTCCAAATACCATAATTGTGTTCACTTTGTCATTAAAAAAAAGGTTGTGTTTCAAAGGAAGTTTTCTATTATACACCCAATTTACAAAAGTACTGATTACAATTTACATCTCAGAGCCGACAGGAGTACAGATTGAAAGGAAAGAGTGTGCCTGGAGTGAACCAGGATTCCATGGACACATTGGAACAGAACTTCCATAGAGCAGCGCCTGAGGCAGTGGAGCAATGTGATCAATACACACCGTGTGTGGAAACAGGAGGTCCAGGAGTTTTTCCTGGGGCTCGGCTGGGCCTCACTGGGAGCGTGGGTCCATCTGACAGTGTGGGAGACTGGCAGGGACTGGAACGTGGGGAAGAGCTGGGGGAGGTTCCAAGCCCTGAGCTCGAAGTTGGCTGTAGATGCTGAGGAAGGATTTCTTCTACTTCAGCACTGTAGTCATCAATGTCTCCTAAATAACAAATCCCCCAATAAAGAAAAGGGGATCAACAGTTACTTATTTTAAAAAAGTGGAAGAATTATAAACTGATTCTGGGCATGGGATTTTATGCAAAAAAGTCCTAACTTTCAAAGGAATTAGCTCAACAACCTAAATATGCTTCTTACATCATAAAATTACACACGAACGATGCATGTGCATTCAAACCAGTCTAAAATGCTTCAAATGCACAATATATACTATAGGTACATGTTAAAGCTTTATATAACACCATGGTAACTGTAATGTTGATTAATCTAAGAAACAATCAGTTTTACAAAGAAGACCTTTGCAAAAATTGTTCCCTTGCTTTGCAATACATGGCAAGCTTCACCTTTTCTCCAGAAGGCTGGGCAGGGGATTCCAAGATATCTGCTGTTTGTAATAGCTTCTGCTTGAAAAAAGTACAATGGTGTTTAAAAAAAAGGCTCAATGTGGATGTGCCTTTGAAGAGTAAACTGTCAATTTAGAATGTTTTATGCCGCTATTCAAAATGCCTAAAACAGACAATTACCCCATCAATAACTCCAATAAGACCATAACAATCCTTTCCTCCCTAACTTCTAGGTTTCTCTACCATCGGGTACATTTCAAAATGAGGAATGCTTTATCTCAACAAACCTTCCATATCATAATCTGCAGTAACCTCAGCATCTTCACAAAGCAAAGTGGAGCTTGTTGATGAAGGCAGCCCAATATTAATCTTTTCCAGATTCATTTCATCTTCCAAACTTCTGATCCAATCTGGATTTTTCAAATTTATGTTTATAATCCGTCCTTGTAGCTGAATTGTCAAAAAATGTATGCACAAAACAGAAATTAAGAGTAAAGACATTAAAACTCAGCATTCTACATTTAAAAATTAAAAAAATAATTACTGAAAATATCACAAATAAGGTTATCACGATTTCTGGTACTGAACAACGGCACTGACATGTCACAAAAATAATTATGCTTTTCACTTCATTTTGGTAATTAACTACATTTATGTAGTTTAAACTGTTAATTAGAACTATTTAACATTTTTCTATAGAAAAACTAACAACTTGTCTCCATATTTCCCTTTTCAGTTGATCAGAAAGTTTCTGGGTTTTTTCAACATTTTTCAGTGATTGCAGCACAGAAGTGCTGAATTTTTAATAAACTGAAGGTTATAAATATGTTAAACTGGTTCATTCTAAAAAATCCAAAGTAAAAACTCTGCTTTTTAAATCAGAAAGAGAACTCCAAACCCCTCATTTGATAAAGATACTTCTCAGTATGGGAACTTCATTTTTCTAACAGTCCTTCTCCTAAAACTAATTAAGAGTGATACTTCTCTCATTTGGCTTTTGAAACTCAACATAATGCTATGTGGTTACCAAAAGAAAAAAAAAAAAAGGCAATGCAACAGGCTGGTATGGAATGGAAAAAACTTCTAAGAATTAAAGACAAACAAAACCCCCAACCCACTGAAGTAGTCCCTAAAATGCCAGAACTTCTCTTGATATATGAAAATTCAGTAATTTTTACATTACCTCAATACCATTCAAATTCATAACATTCAAAGCAGAGCTTCCTTCCAAAAACGTTACCCACATCTTGTCTTCCACAAACCTGCAAAGTTCATTGGAAACAATAACTAAAAAATACCACTACACTTTATAGTTCAATTGACAGCTTAGTGAAAAGGCAACATGCACAGGGATCCTCTCATTTTCAGTTCATTTAAAACTACTGACCTAATTTTAGAGTACAAAATTTGTATAAAACTACATGATGCTCTATATCAAAAATAAAAGAGTATCTGGGGAAAAATATGTCTGAAAACTGAGACACTTACAGGTATGTAAAACTAATTGTAAAGACATTGAAGTTGAAATCTAAATGTTAAAAATGAAGCAGACCATAATTGAAATGCTCACTAAGAAAGCAACTTTATTCAGGAAATAGGTGGGAACAATTTTGGACTTGCTCCAGATAGGGCAAAGGGGAATGGCTTCCCACTGCCAGAGGGCACTGCTAGACAGGATATTGGGAAGGAATTCTTGGCTGTGAGGGTGGTGAGGCCCTGGCACAGGTTGCCCAGAGAAGCTGTGGCTGCCCCATCCCTGGAAGTGTCCAAGGCCAGGTTGGACGGGGGTTGGCGCAACCTGGTCTGGTGGAAGGTGTCCCTGCCCGTGGCAGGGAGTGGAACAAGACGAGCTTTAAGGTCCCTCCCAACTCAAATCAGTCTGTGACTCTATGAATAGAGATTAAAGGTAAAAAGGTTTTTTTAACCTTATAAGTATAACTTCGCCATAGCTCGCAAATTTTTGAAGAAGATCATCAATCAAGTTATCATCAAAATAGTTTTCTTCTGCTGAAGAACTTCTGATGGAGACCATCACAGTCCCATCAGGTGGGCCTTGCATTGCAATCACCTCCTTATACACTTTTTGTCTCTCTTCTGCTTCAATTTCAAATATGTCGATGTCAATCAATGCAACAACAGGCCTTGGGAAAAAACACACAAGAAAAGCCTGTTAGCAGAGTATCTGAGCAACAGAACATACAACACAAGTATTAAATCTTAGGAAGTAACATATAAAATAAAACTGAAACCTATGATCAGATGTTTTCAGCTCTGCTCTTCCGTAGTGCAACAAAGTGCCAGGATTCCATGTATAGGGGACATTGGTGTCAGTGTGAAAACTTGCATTCAGGAGATCCAGGTCTTCAGCTACACTCAGCAATGAAAACAAAAGGGGAAAACCACGGTGATTGCAAGAATGTGCTTTAAAAATAAGCTTTTGTAAAAAGAAAAAAAATCATAGAAAGTAAACCCAAATCGAGTGTTATACAGAAAAAAACTCCAGAAGTTCCTTTTGCACTACTGAAACGTCAGTAACTGGGATCTGAGTCTTGACCCTCTGTTCAGCATCACTGCCTTTATTGAAGATGCTGTTTTAAGTGTTCTGTCTCTTACCGAGCCCAGAATCACTGGCACTGTGAATGTCACTAAATGGATTCCCTAAGCCAGTTAAAAGAGTATTTTAAACAATTGAAAGGAACACTAAAACCTGATCGGTCAAAGGGCCATTTTCTCCTCCTCCACAGGATCCGATCTGTCCACGCTGGTGTGCGACACTTCTCACTGGTGTCGTAGTCATCAGAGAACAGATCATACTTGTATGTAGGAGCAAAATTTATCTTCCCTTCCAAAAATCCCCTAAAAATCTGCAAGAGACAAAGCTGTTATATGTCATGCCAGAAGACAGAAACAGATGGGAAACAGCTTGAAACCAATCAGAATTCTCTATTCTAACAGTGAAACCCTATGTAGACATCTCAAAATAAAAATAAAAAAAGTCATTTGGCTATATGAATCCTTCCTCACATTTTATCTGCTGAAAACATTCTACATTTACCACTATGACTAAATAGTGACCCAGACAGTCATCAATAAACAGAAGTGTGTCAACATTTATATCTTTAAACCCAGGGTTATGAGCAACCTACTGTTCCTCCAGTGTCATTGGAGGTCACCCAGAACACACACCACTTTAATTAGGTGCTTAGTTGTTCCTGTGTCAGCAAAAGTTGGGAATTAAGGTTTATATTTTATGTACCAAGCATTCCTGCAGATTCATAGAATCACAGACTGGTTTGGGTTGGAAGCGACCTTAAAGATCATCCAGTTCCAAACCCTTGCCATGGGCAGGGATGCCATTCACTAGATCAGGCTGGTCAGGGTCCCATCTAACCTGGCCTTGAACACTTCCAGGGAAAAGCTAACACAAGATGCCTCACCAAAACATAGGAGTTAAAAAAAAGGAAAAAATAAAGAATCATTAATATATTTAATATGAACTGAAATACTAGAGATAATATCACAATTTCTTCTCAAGCAAACAGGAAAACAGAATAAAAAGAGGTATTATGTGACATTATCTGTCACATATTTAGAGATAGTGTCACTGGAAGGAATCAAAAACTCCCTTAGGGAGGCTTTTGCAACACAGAAACACACAACCAGCTGACACAAGACACGAGGAGTGCCCTTAAGTGTCTAAGCTGGACACAAGCTAAAACCTTAGTTAACTTAACAAGCTCCATTCTTGGGTTCAATCTCATACAGGTTAGTTTTACTTCACTTCAGAAATCTGTAAAATATAAATCTGACTTCGATCTTACAACCAAGTCTGCATAAAGTGACAGGCTGGCTGCTTTTCTTGTTGGAAACACAACTTGAAATCCAGTCAATTTAAAAGTCTATGTCAGAACGTCAGAAGTTCTACAACTTCTGAGATAATTTGTTTGCCTTCAGTAATTATTTCTTAACCTACTTATATTTTTCCTTTCACTGCTATGCTGCCTCCTAGGAAACCCTACAAATCTAAAAGCAGAAGCTTTCTTCAGACTTTGTTATTCCCTGTTTTCTTTGTAAATAAAAAAGCACCATTTGGACTACCGCTTTTTCTAGTGGTAACACCATCAGGTCTATTACTGCAGCAACTTAAGTAAAGAGTAACATTAGCAGAAGAACTTCTACAAATACATTTTTTTAAGTAGTTGCACCTGATAAAACGAAAAATATTATAATTAGCAAACCCAGTGCTGAGGATACAGATTTACAGAATCACCACAGAGAACTGCTAAAGCCAAAGAGGAAAATGAAGTATTCTGAAGTATTGGTAACATTTCAATATACCTGTCCAGAATTTTTCTGATTGATAAGTTGGTCTCCTGCTATGAGGGGATCCCAGTTCTGTTGTCGTATCAGCTCCTTCACCTCCTCATTGGGCATATCTATTCGATAATTGAAGTCACCACACCAGAAAATATAGTCATGGGAAAAGAGCATCCTTCCCTGGAAAGCAGAAGCACACAAGGAAGATAAAAACAACCAGGTGACAAATTTACTACTTCTCGGTGCAGAAGTTCAGTTTTCATCTGTAAAATACATATAATTTCCAGTTGATGAGGACAACTGAAATACATCTTAGTGTTTGGTATGTTTAGAACAACACAGCCATGGTATGGTGTTCACATACACAGAACATGAGAGAAGGAATGTTTCTTATATAGTTTATGTTTCTGAAGAAACATGAATCATCTGTATTGGATTCTAAAATTTTTCATCTTCCTACTCCTGTTTCAGAAGTCAGCTCCAAGGCAATGACTGCTGCCTCTGTCACAAAACCAAAACACTCCCCTGGGATTTTGTGGCACAGTCTCCTGACAAACTGCAAATCAAGGGCTTTATTATTTAGATTTAACTGAAGACTTTTCAGTTACATCCAGTTTTCATAGCTAGAGAGAGACATAAGGGCTCTGTTACTTTAAACAAAGCCTAAGGTCTGATGGGAGAACTTTTACTTCCCCTCTTGTTTTGATTTTTCCACTGCCCATAAATAAATCCAAGCAGATGCACTGGCAGATTAAAAGAGCACATTTAGGAAACTGATGGATGCAGTACTTTCAAGGAAAACTGAAACATGACCATTGGGATAAATTTAGAAATTAAAAAAAACCACCTGTAAAACTGCACAGTGCCATACAGACTAACAAAGGACAATTTGACTACAAAATTTAAAACAGGTTTAAGTCTCAAGGAAGCACTTTGTTGCACTGATAAAAATTTTAAGTATTTACTTGGTATTTGATAATCGTTTATGAGAACATGGCATGGAATTGTTAGCAAAAATCATTCCCGTGTACTGAAAACAGTGCTGTTTCCCATGGATTTTTTTTCTCATAGCTGATTAACTCCAGTGCCTACAAAAGTTCTACCACATGTCAGGGATCTAAAAGGCCTCTTTCTTAAGCTGAGTTCTTGGTTCCTAACGCAAGTGAACTTATGCTTCATCACTTCTCTCAGGCATTGCACTGGAAAGGTCTATTCTTTCTGCAGTCTCCTACTTTAATAAAAGTTATAGGAACTCTTAATTATCTCTGAGACCTCTAACCCAAGGAAATCTGATTTTCACAGGAATCTGGGGAGGGAGAAAAACATAAATGGAGGTTTAGGATGACACTGCTGGAGCCCCAAGCATTTTACTTCTCATTCGTTGTGGAATTTGAACACTGTTGCTTACCATTGGAAAACCAAGTTTGCGAGAAATTTCTACAAAGTCTTCGTTTCTCTCTTTAACCTGGGACTGCCCTGCAGCAAAGTGGCTGCAGACAAAGCAGAGGCTGGAGGTGTGGAACAGCATCCGAATGGCCACAGCACCTTTGTTCCCAGTGGCTCCTCCCATACCTGTCTTCACAGTATCGACAGCAACATCCCTGAAAGAGTGAACCAACTTTCAAAAACAAGGTACACACGTGTCTGAGTATGACTGTGGGCTGGGAAATGAACATTCTCATATCGTTCTTTCAGCCACAGGGCTACTTTTAAGAAATGCCAACAGCTACTGAGCAGGTAACAGGACAAAAGTTCAGCTTTTCAAGCTTTCTTGGTGACTCACAAGACATTTAAAAGCTAAGATAAAAGAACTTAAGCAACTACTTCCCCAGAAGATGGAACAACTCCTTCAGAGCTCCACATGCTCCTAGGTACATTTGTGTGTTATCCTGCAACACAAGGCAAGCTGGAGGTGACCCAGCCTGGGGACAGCTGTGCCCACTGACCTGATAAAAGGGGCGTGCTGGGGCCTGATGAACACGAAGAGGCAGACACCCACCAGCTGCTCAGAGGCCAGGAGCACGTACTTGTAATCTCTTGAGATAGTCTTCTGCAGCTCAGCAGCCCAGAGCTTCTGGTTGGTTGTGCTAAGCAGTGAGATGAAAAATGCCAGTTTTAAAATAAATCAAATTAAGCAGGTTTCTAACTGTTGATTGAGTTGAATAAACTTCATCCAATGATCTCAACCAACGCTTGGGGCAGTAAGCCTAAGCCAAGTTCGGAATGGTGCTCAAATGCCTCCCAGCAGAGACATGGGCTCTAGACTGTCATGACATCATCATTCAAATTCAGCCTCTACAAATGCTGCTTCACTTTTTCCAACACACAGACAACATCATATTTCCTGTATTTCTGAGCCTAGATTAGAGGAGTAAAACCTAAGAATTTTCCTAGGGAGTTACTTCCCAGCCTACAGCTCAGTCAATACTGGAAAAAAGTTGTCCATGGTCTGAGATCCAGAAGAAACCTGCTTGGAGGCATAACAAACCCCGCTTTTTAGAGCTAGCACTGGATATAAACGAAAAATATCAGGCCTGGAAACAGCATTAAGTAGACACAGTGAAATCAGGGGATGACAAGCTGCTACTTGGTACTCAAGACAAAAGCCCATGCAAAAGTTACAGCATTGTGGGCTTTAGGTGCTCTTCCCAAGGAGTTAAAGCTTGCCTAACACCAGTAAACAAGCAATGCAGGCAGAGAAAACAATGGGCAAAGGGAATATGGCCCTAGGACTACACACACATTTATCACTGGTATCACCCACCACTGGGAAAAATGTATTTCCATAACCTACTCTGCTAGGGGTGAAAAATCCCAATCAATTACAATTCATGTAATTAATGGAATGGCAGTGAAAACTGACAGGATGAAAGGAAGCCTTGCTTTATCCAGATCACAACCTGGTGCAAGACACTATATAATGATACACCAACAACACATGTTTTTGGAAAGATTTTCACAGGATTTGCCATTCCCCAGCAGTACAAGAACACCAGAGCTAAATTAAACACAGGAAAAAGCTGAGGAGCTGCTGGAGGTGCAATCCAAAATATAGTCAAGTGCTGGCTGTTTGGATCCGTGAGATTACATTATACATGATCTAAGTGATCACAGCTTTGCTAGGGAAAGCTGAGATGAAGTCTGCAATCCTGGCACAGAAATTGGAAGAGAGAACCAGAATAGGGTAAAAAACTAATCGAGACTAATCCAAACTAGCACAAAACAGGAGAAAACAAAATTTTAAATAACATTTTACTCAAAAAACACACTTATCAACCAAACTAGTACTGTATGGATTGTAACACCCACCTGGCATTCACAATGTTTCCTGCATTTAACTCCACCATTTCTTCAAACCCAATGGCAAATATGTCCACAGGCTTGTTTTTGCGATCTGCAGGGAAACATGAAAATACCTATTTGTCCTTTCTAATTAACTGAAGAAGCAAGATGTTATATATATATTAATTTCAGTAAGAAATTCTTTACTTAGGAAGAAATGCTTCCCTGTGATGGTGGTGAGATCCCGGCACAGGTTGCCCAGAGAAGCTGTGGCTGCCCCATCCCTGGAAAGTCCAAGGCCAGGTTGGATGGGGCTTGGAGCAACGTGATCTAGTGGAAGGTGTTCCTGCCCATGGCAGGGAGTGAGACTGGATGGTGTTTAACGTCCCTTCTAACCCAAGACATTCTATGCTTCTGTGACATCTATTTTAATGTTCATGATCTAATTAGGAAAATCAGAGTTTTCAAGGAAAAAAAAGACAGAATAAAAATGCTACCTTGGAATTCATGGATCCCAGCTAACTTTGGTGCATCCAGCAGCCAGTCAGTGAGGGTCTGATTTCTGAAGGCAATACTCCGGAACTGCTTCCCCCCGTTGACGTTCCACGTCCCAACACACACTCGGATCTTTTTCGGTTTTGCATACTTATAAAAGTTCTCACACATACTCTTCAGCACTTTTACAGATGCTGCAAAAACATTTGAAAAGATGTTGGTTTTATACAGAATGTTTCTTCAGAAAACTTGGCAATGAGAGCTTTCCCATATACATGCACAGACATGGAGAAAGTTAAACTGTTGAAGGAGGAGGAAAGTAGCTTTCCCAGAGGAAAATGTCCCTTACAGACATTCCTGGTCTGAGTAGGACATTGACTGACTGAAAAACAGCAGCAATTTGTTCAAAATAGTATGTAGATAAATAATACATGAAGGAAACATAATTTTCACGTTTTATAAATATCTGTCATTCTTCCACCTTATCTGTGATTCTCTAGGGAAACCATTATTTTTCATACATACCAATATAATTTTCACAGATTACATTTATGAAATCCAATTTCTATTACAGAACCAACTTGCAGATATATTCATTTCTGGAAGCGTAGAGTATGTCTATGTAAGCCACAAATATGAATTATTTTTTAGGTCAGTTGAATTCCTAAAGTTCTGTTTTAGTGAGGAAGGTAGGCTGGAATTCAAAACAATTAAATTCATTTCTCTGTCCCACCAGGCTTTCCCTGTGCCTTGTTTTTATCTGCCAGACGGGAGAGAGAGGAACGACACATGTGTAAAGGACATTGTGGGAAACACAGAAATGAAGCAGCTGATTCAATGGTCAGGTAAATTAATATCACTTAGGTAAAATACCTATTTTGAATGCTCTCATGGTTATGAGACTCCCAGAGAATCATATAAACCATATTAGATGGAATTCTTCCCTTCACTTGTTGCTGTCTTGCAAAATAGTCAGTTACTGGGCACAATATTTTCATTGAAATCCCTCAAATAAGATGATTAGTGAGCTGCTGCTGTCTTTTCAGTTATTCTTTTTATGTTTGCCACCTTTAAATTTGCTACGGAATCTTGGCTATCTGGGTAAAACAAAAATCACGGATTCTCTAGCTCTTATGGGTTTGAAACAAACTGGAAACAAGAGAAGAAAATATTGGCTGTGAGCTCTTTCCCTGCTGAACAAACCATATATCCATAGAAGGGTAATCATAGAGAAAAGACAGCGAACTGGTTGGTGTCTCTTGGGGGTACTACAAGCAGACCATGCTTGGGATCATGCTTTCCTCATCATAATCCAGGGAAATGAAGCCTAGAAAACAGCAAGGAGCCAACAGAACACTTGACAACTTCAGGTGAGAGCCAGATACTGAGTCTACTTCTGACTGGGCCTACATACGAGGTAACTCAAGCCAACAAGTCCAGCACATGCCTGAAGAGCCTGAAGGGTCAAGGACAGGAGCAACCCAGGACCTGACCACTGAGGGGAAACCAATCTCAGCAGTGTTGTAGCCACAACACATCCAAGCACCCAAAGAAATCAAACAGCATCGCAGGCAGCTCTGAAGGTTTTCACAGAGTAGCCTTTGTAGTACTCTGAGAAAGTTTTAGTATCAGAGTTTGGACTTATTATTCTCTCCAGTTTCTTCTTTTTCTTTTGAAAATTTAGCACTTTTCAGCTTTATTTTAAATATTTACTCCAAATCATTTAGAGTTGCTACCCAGCAGCTTCTAAGAAAAGCTGTACAATTGAATTTAACTCCTGACATTGTCATGAAGCCCTAACGTGAAGAGCCTTACCACATTAGAGTCTAACTTCAGGAGGGAACTGACAACATGCTTATTACAAACAGGCAATTCTTACCTTTAAACTAGTAAGCTTTCTAAATTGTAAAATGGCACTTTTTATAAATCAGCATAAAAAATTTTTTTTAAAAATCATCTGTTTTCCCAAATACTGAGTGAACCAGTTGCTTTTCAGAACTCCTGAGCCTCCTGCAAGTATGATTTTCCTACACATTTCTAGCTATTTATCTTCTCAGAAAAATTGTGCCTCACTCTGTCAAAAATCCAAGCAATTACACTTTCTGTTATTTTGCAGGAAAAATAACTGCTGCTCTTACTAGGCAAACAGACATTTGGAAATCAGTTCTACAAAGGGAATGCCAATTTAATATTCTGTGGGGGATATTCTGTGCAACTGAACTTGATGGAATTACAACATCCAAATTCCTGTAGTAATGTTTCAATATATGCAATCTGTATCCAGGTGAAATCTTGAAATGCTAAAAAATAGTTGACTTGTATCACTCTTCCTGAGTTATAAGCTAGAAGGTAACACCATCAATGACAATGTGACTGGTTATTTCAATAAACACTTTGAACAGTGACAAAATGCCAGTGAATCAGATAATTTCAGGTGTATATTACCCGTGACTCGGATTTCATTCTTGAGGTACTCACTAAGAGTTAAGTAGGTAGAGAAAAACACATAGAAAAAGCAAAGTTGACAAATGTAAAGGTCATTTTAATTTCCTCAAAATTATGCAGTAAAATCTGCATATAGGAGCATTAGGAATATTTTATTTTAAATAATAGTTTCTGGGAACAAGGAGATAATGAAGCGTTACACAGCTGACAAGTACTTGCAGCTCTTCCTTCAAAATATGGAATATGTATATATCCTATCTCCCCTAATGGAGCAGCTTCAGGTAAACAGCTTAAGTAACATCAAAAAGGAGAATTTCCACTAAGAATCAGAAAATTCAGAATTTCTGAATCCTCCAAAGCAGGTCTCTCATATTTTAAGATCAACATCAGGGACATTGGTCAGGATATTACTGGCATGTCTACAAGTAGGAAATGAAGAGTTACCTAAAAAGTTCCCTCCTCAAGCTTGGCCTTCATTGAGAGTTTAACCTAAAGAGATGCTCAAACATTTTCCCTTTGTGTCACCTGAGAGGTGACTAAATCTCAGGGAATTTGACTGGACTTCTGCTCCTCAAAACACAAGTGCCAGCAAGTTATTTCAAATCCTTCCAGCGCAGCATTAACCTTTGCTGGGAGATAGTACAAAATCAGCCTGTCTCCTGCAAGAACACAAGCAGATGGAGCATTCTGACAGCAAATAAAATGAAGTTACAAATTGTATTGAAGAATTTTACCTCTTATCCTAAACAAAAACACAGAAGCTCCCAAACCAGATAAAAAGGCAAATTCCTCTACATTTGCAAAAATAAAACCCAAAGAATTGGTTGCCTCATTTCCAACTCACACCCAAGCACAATTGCAATATTTTTCACCTCTTATATTCTCACTTTTCTTGGACTAAAGGGCTTTTCTTGGATTAAAGGATGTTGGGGCACAGGACTGCACAGATGCAAACAGTACCAGGAAAATATGAGCCCACAACCAAATATTACACAGACATGAGAAAGAAGTCAGAGAAGAAAAACAGCTGGTCAGGTATTTACAGTTTAATTTACTATACTCTACCTGATTGTAATGATTGCTCTGAAACTACGGGCGCAGCAAGAAGAAAACAAGAAAAGATTAGTCAAATAAGTTATTGCTTTTTAGAATTTTCCAGCAATACATGAGAGAACATGCCGTAACACACAATTTATCACACATAACTATTTGCATCAGTTAAAGCACATCTTTTATGCTGCAAAATCTACGAAGTTTCACAACAGGATTAACAAATTCTCTTTTCTTGCTTTATTAAGAATGGATTTACACATGATGAAGTACCCTGCTAGTTAATTTGCCACCTAGCAGCGAATGCAGACACATTCTGTTCAGTGAAAAGGGATTAATGCTCCTCAGCTGCCAGGAGCTGCAAATATGGAAAGGACAGCTTGCATTCCCAGAGAAAGTGAGAAGAAATGAAAACAACTTTCAACCAATGCTGAGGTGAGGCCGATTTAGCAGGTTTCAGATACAAGGAAAGTTACAATAACATGAAACCTTGTGCTAAAGAAATGGGAGAAAAACACCCTTTCAGGTTCCACATTGGATGAAGATGTGGGCCCACAAGATAAAGACTATGATTGGGCAAGGATTTTTGTCTTGTGCCAGAGATTTGCACCAAAGCTTTGACACACTTTTCCTCATTCTAGGTGGAGAAGTGTCCAGGAGAAGGAAAAAAAATTAGAAGGAAAATTTTAGAATGTTATTGATCCCTAAAACATTGCAATAACCCACCATTTAGAACACATGGGATCTTGGAAAGAAGACTCAAATTTCAGTTCCTTCTTTGCCCAACTATGAGCTCCTCTGTTTTTATATCCCAAGAGAGTGTTCTGACCACAGCCCTACACCTGACTCACTACTTCCTTGCCCATCAGACCTACAGAAGGATGGGACTGACTGTAGTCCTGGGGACCATGGAGGCTACACACCTTTTTGGGGATGCAGGATTCTGGTTCAGCTCCCTGTTCTGAGGAGGGGAACCACTTTCCTGGAACCAGAACCTCAAGTCCCACATGGCTGCTCTGCACAAGCAGAATTTCTTATGGATCCCGCTCTGATTTTGACATAGAATTTCACCCACAAATAACAAACAGGTAAAGAAATTACTGCAGCATGCTAGTTTGGCACTATTAGTAAAGCAGAAGTAACTTTCATTGTTTAATAAGCCAAGAGAACATAAAACAGCATTTATACTTCCAATAGTGCTTTGAAAACAAACTCCATACAGCTTTCTTACACCAAATAGTTACGAGACAGATTAAAATCCTGAAAGACACATACCGCGTAAACTGCTGGTGGTTAAGAGAGCCCGTGCTTTATCTGCTAAATCACTATTTAGGGTATTTCCCAATAACAAAACATCAATGGCCTCCTGCTTGGAGCTATCAAAAAAGTTATTTTGGATCGTTCTGGTCACAGAACGAGCACCATCCTTCAGCTTTCCAGCCTGTTAGGGAGGAACATGTATAAAATATTTTATGTTGGACACTGCTCACAATAACATTGGCAATATTCAGTAGCATATATGTAAACTGAGTTAATGATTTTAAAGCCTAAGGCAATTTCCTTCTTTAAGTGTTAAATAAAGTTTCCTGAGCCTACTCTACTATGTGTGCTGTCCCCCCCGCCCCCAAACGCTAAACAACACAGTAATACCTTCAAGGCATATCTAACAAGCAGATTTAAAAGAAATTAAATAAAATACTGCAGGGAGGGGAATAATTTTTTTTCCTAAACCTTAGGTCTTCAAAAATTAATTTCATATAGTGTCACATATACACCATAATAGGGATTTTGGGCTTTTCCCCAAATAGTGAGAGATGAGCACTTGAGTCCAAATGCCATGATACATGAATATATATGTATATGCACATATACATGTTCAGAATTCACATTCTGAAATATCCATGTTAAAAACAGAGATAGCTTCAATTTATTAAGACCCTGTAACTTTTGAAAATAACATGCAAGTCTCATGCAGTATCCCAGAAGGAACACAGACACGAATCAATGGCTACAGACATTGTTCATGAAGGCCTCTTAAATGCTTAAGGAAAAAAGACAAAAGCTTAAAAAACTACCCTAGGATTTAGTTGTACAAATTCTACTAGACAACAAGGAAGAAACTACTCTTTTTGCAAGGCTAAATAGAAGTAAATTGGCATCATGAGTTTTGGCAGACAATGTGGATGAGGCGTAGGGCTCACACTATTGCAGTAGGATTTTGATGGGATGTGCTCCCTTCCGGGTAGACAACATACAACTTATGATCCAAAAACACACTCACCGTTCACAAATCAGGCAATTAATTGAAAGGAACCCAGAGAAAGCAAAAGAAAGAGCAGGTAAGGAGTTAGATGTAATGAGTATTGTAATACTTTAAAAGGGACTGGTTTTCAGAATAGAAATGTATATTAACACATTTAAGGTTAAAATAATTTTTCTCCTATCTTTAATTTTCATATTTTTACTTCTAAGTACTCTTGGACTTTGAAGAATCAAACTGACGAGTAAGAAATGGAAGAATTTCAAGCATCAAACTTTTCATTTGAAAAATGAGAATACAACTTAAAATCTACATTTTAAAATAGATTACCAGAGTACTCAAGAGCATATTGAGTAGTGACCTGGTCAGGTTTCATTGAAACTAGAGCAAGTATCATATGGCTTTGCAAGCATTAAAGATCCTCTTTAAACAGACGGGACTTGTGTCAGGGATGCTGTGTTTGACTTAGGAGATGTGATACTAATTACAGTTGTCCCAGAGCAGGGATCCAGTGTTATTCTGAAGACAGCAGAGTATATGGACTGTCATGGTTTAACCCCAAGCTGAAACCAGGACATCTACTCTACTACTCTGCATTTTAAACATTAAAAATGGACATGGAAATACAGTAAGTGCATTTTTCAAAGTAGAAAATTTAAGTAGCCACGTGAACAGCAGAAAACCATTAATTTAGGAAAAGAATTAAGGAGAGTTGGATGGGAAAGTCAAGAAAAGGGGAGAAACTCCATAAAATACTTACTGTAGTTTTCCTGACAGTCTGGGTGACATTTTTGTAAGAAAATAAAACTAAACATCTTTAACCAAATTCCACTCTACAGTAAAATACAAGCAATTCCCAAAATGAAGAAGTCCTGCATGCACCAGTCAAGGGTTGAACAATCAAAAAGTCTATTCCACTTATTTTGTTTTTATATATCCTGCTGTGGGACCTCTCACATGTGTAGAAAAGAGCCCTGGAATGGTCTGAACGAACAAGTGATGGAAAAACCAAAACAGGTGACTAAGAGTACATAGGATGTAACACAGAACGAGGAGCAGCACATTCTTTGACAATAAAAATGGTGTGAAAAGACATTTTTGAAGGAACTAAGGGCAAAAACTGCTATGGTTCATCATTTGTTTGTCGTGATAGGTATCACCTGGTAAGAGAGAGAATTATGGAAACAAAAAAAAGCAACATTGTGAGAAGAAAAATGACAGTGTTAGAAAATGTGAACAACTCAGGCATCAACCAAGACAAAACAAGCTGAAAAGAAACCAAGCATTACAGTGTCATGGAGTAGGGAACTGTTAACAAAACGATAGAAAGCAGGGTAGAAACTGAATTTGGGTTTTTTTTCAGTAATTGCAAAACTAAAAAGAAATAGCTGGAGGTACATGCAAACAAAAACGACCCAGCTGCAACCTACTACCAACACTTAAACACTGAAAGCATGAACAACAACATCCAGTCAAACACATCAGAAAATAAAG
Organism: Neopelma chrysocephalum; assembly: GCF_003984885.1. Lineage (NCBI taxonomy): Eukaryota > Metazoa > Chordata > Aves > Passeriformes > Pipridae > Neopelma > Neopelma chrysocephalum. The sequence goes on from NW_020897715.1 coordinate 5,941,191, forward strand.
AATAAACAGTGAATGGAACGGAAACAACAGCAGGAGAGGTAGAGAGAGAAAAATGAAAATATTCAAAGAAACTAAAGCTGATTTGAATATACATTTTTCTGAACTATGATCTAAAGAAATGGAAGATTTGAGCCTTATCCTATCACACAGAACAGTGTTGTCTGGGAGGCAGAAGCATGGCTGGAAAGGGATCTACTGGAACAAAATCCAGTTATCAACACAACCAATAGTTTTACGTTAATTGTTTTGGTTGGTTAGGTTTTTGGGGGATTTTTCTTTAGGATTAGCAAAAGAAAGGGTACATTTTTAAAAAGAAAATCTCATTGTTGCTATATTAATGACAGAATATATTAAAACCCATACTGAACACTGTTAAAACGTTTGAGAAAATGTACTTTACCTTCGCTTTTCCTTCAAGGGCTCCAGTTCCAGCATAAATTTTACTGACAGAATCACCATTCACAGACCACATGGATCGGAAAACTTCCTGAAAGCGAGTAACTAACTGAGGCTTCTCAGCTAATCCTAATACCTCCAGCTGTTTTGTTAGCATCTGCAACAGTTGAAGACAACATTTGTAAAAGGAAAAATCTTTAAATGTATTTATTGAAAGGCACGTTGTATTTTTCAGCACATATGCATAAAAAACCTCAAATCCTTGGTTCATATTTATCATTCTGAACAAACTGACACCATGTCATGCTTGTAAGGCTGCATCATACATGTAACTTAGCACCAGCACTTTGTTTTCTTTAAAAGATAGGAAGTAACAAAGGAAAAAAATTATGTGGTTGATTTGTAAATATTTTCATCTAAAAATTCATCAAACTAAATAAAAAATTTATTTTCAAGAGTTTTTAAAAATCTTTAAAAGCTTGAGGTGTCCAATGGCAAGAAAAAGGAGCCTAAAACAATGAACACAGAATGACAAAGGCAAAATTCTGAAGGTTGGTCAGGAATTAACAGAAGATACAAAAGGAAACTTGCACATAAAATTAAGAAGACATAAACAAGAAAAAAAGCTTCAGAAATTGGGTGCTTGCTCTTACAATTTTAGGTGGTCATCCAGAGCTCAACACTTGTTATTTGAAGTATCTACCATGCTAAATAAAGTAACAATTCATGTATCTCATTTAAACAGAATATTAAATTTAGGTAAGCAGCTCTTCAGGTTTTACCACTTCCCTTCTTATTAATCAGCTTTATACTTTTAGTTCTCATATTTTAGCTGAAATCATAATTAAATCATAAGTTAGTTCTCATCACTTAAAAATTTGGCACACATTTCACACCTAGCCTGAAAAAAAAAGTTACATTAATCCAGTTCTTAAAAGGTAAGAAAGGAAAAAACAGAGCTGCAAAGCTAAGTTTGACATATAAGTGCTGTATACATTAGGAGTGGATAAAGATTTGTTCTTATTCCATTGAAAACCCTTGTGTTAATGCAGCAACAAAGCACTACATATTCTAGGATCGGATATGTTTGTTCTACAAACAGTTCTCACTGAAGTTCCTCTTATAGATGCTAAAACAAGAGCATTTTAATTATACAAAATTCAAAAAAAAGATTTTCCTTATTTTGACCTTACAGCACCCATGATTGTTCATTTTTAAACATGCTGAGGATCTCTAGAAGTCAGAACAAGGAATATAACACACTATAAACCCAACTGCCATCTGGGAAACATGTTAATTCACTTTTCTTAGGGAAGTTAATACTGCTTTTACAGCTTAAGTGCCACAGAAGCATCAGCTGGATGTGGTTTTCCTACCTCTAAGCCAAGGAAAGCCTGGACGCTGTTTGTTCTATCCAGACAGTCCAGGCAGTTGGTTCTGACAGTACCACTCTGGGATCTGTGCCAAGGACAACGGGAGACAGAGAGAGAAAACAACTGAAATAATTCATTTAACACATTATCTCCTCAACAAAGACAGGGACATGAAGACCTGAACCAGGACAACAAATTAGGGTATTGTTGGTTCGTGCCCCGAATAGAAGGTGAGCTCCCAAGAGCAGCACTGCTCACTGTACACAACATTTTCTGCAAATAACATTTCTGCTTCAGTTTTTTGCAATCCTCCTCGCTTGTTTGGTTAAAGTGTTATGCAGGATTAGGCTTCCCTTTCAAATAATTCAGCTAACATACTTCCCAAGAATCTCAGAGGGAAATAACTTTTGTTAAAACAAAAATGAAATATATAGAGACACTACTTGGTTCTGTTTAAATAAACTAAAAGCAAGAAGAATTTGTGATAAAACTAAAGCCAATTTCGACCACTCTACTTTCTCTTTCCTCCCCAAATAAAAATGAAAAACAAGCCTTTCCCCCCAAACCACGAGGGAGATTTGAGGTCCTCAGGCCCTCAGAACTGCTCTGCTTTCTTTGGGAGAAGCCCAGTAATTCCTGCTAGAAAGCTCTTGAAAGGATTATGTCAGGCAACATCCATGCACTGCTTGCTTGGCCAGGAGTACAAAATTCCTATGACTCTCCCAATGACACCCACTTATTCCTTACTTCTGTCATTCTCACTACACGCTTCGCCCAGTGAAGTCAGTACAGTTTCAGCACATGGACTTGGAGATCTAACCATAAACCATACAAAGGTTTGAAGAGCTTTCTCCAGGATTTTTTTTTTGCATTACCATCTCCACATTTGACCTGAAATACAAAAAAACCCTGACATTCCCCAAAGGAGATGGTCCATGAACTCACAAACATTATTATCGTGTCTTTCATTAATGCAATTTTCGAAGTCATTACAAGCCACGGCCTATTTGGCTTTCGGCCTGTTGCCAGTCTTTTTGATATGTGATTATTTGAATCTCCATCCCAATCCAAAGTGTCACACCACTTTGAAAGCTTTTTGGAGTACAGTCAGTGACATTTTGAACAGCAGATGGGGACCTGAGCACCCTCCAACTAAATCTAATCCTATTAAGGCCTACTAAACCCTGTCCCCAGGGGATTTAATCTCACAGCAAGGCCAGAGCACAGAGTGGCACTGGAACTCTCTTCTCCTCTCCCACTGCACGAGGCACAATTGCCTCATCACTCAGCAACTCTCTTTCTCAGGGAGAACCTTGTGTGGAAGGGAGAAGAGCAGGAATGCTGCCTGTTTCCAGCCCTACTCCCCTTCTGCTGAGACAAGCACAGCCTTTGCTCCAGGAATAAGGACACAAGTACAGAGCAGGACAGAAATCAGGCATGTCATTCCCTCTTTGAGAGAAAGGAACCACTCAAATGGGGAACCCAGGTACAAACAAATTCAGAAAAGGACTGCACTAAACATGAACTTTTACAGCACACAGAAAATGGAGCGTTCCATCACTGAGGGAAATACAGAGAACGTTATACTGGAAAACGGAAAAATATTCATTCTTTAATCTGGCAAGAAAAATGACAATTGACCATTTTGACTAAATCATGAGGTCAAAGGCCTGAAATTAATTCTTGTCCCTTCAATGTCTCAGAGAGATCATCTATGAAGATTTTTAGAGTATACTCAGAATGAGAAAAAATTTTAATGGAGTAAATAGGTGACTCATAATTCAGCTGTTAAACATCATCTTGGATACAATAAAAAACACCATAACAGAAATTAATTACCTTTTTTCCCTTAATTTATCTCTCTTTTATCTTCCTGCTAAGGGGTGAAATCCACCCCAGCAACACAATTTAATTTGAGGAAATATACAGAAGTTATGCACACAAACCTTTTTACTTCCTTTCCATCAAAATAAAAAAATCCACACTCCAAGAACTTCTGGACTTGAGGTTTAAGCACACTGTGCAGTTTTTCTGCCTTTCCACCTTTAACCATCTGATGATAGTCGAAGTTCACCATTTTGATATCAGCTGAATGTTCAGATGCTTTCAAATGGCTCTGGTATTGTAAAAAGATAATAAAAACTTATAAATATACCAGTATTTGAACACAGAGTAGTATAAGCTAAACAAGAGGCTACAAATTTTTTAAAGGCTGTTTTATTAGCCATCTTGTCTATAACATGCTTTCTCCTAGGTAAAACTTCCCCTAATATTCACTGAAAAATCCTGAAGTGCTCACACAGTGTTTGTTGGCAAAGCGTTGAGCACCTGGGAATGCTGCTGTCTCCTACCAGGAGAGCTGGACGCAGCAAATATCCCACTGAATGCCCTAAGATATTCTACCACTACAATACAAAGGGAATAGGAGAAGGGGAGAGGGAAATAACAGATGGTTATTGACATGTTCTCTGGCTTCAGACAGAACTCCTCAAACTGTCAGTATTTACGGACTGTACCATGACAGTTATTTTTAACCTAACCAGTGGGAATTAATGGAAGTGGCCACTTATAGTTAACATCTTCTGAAAAAACATTTCCTTTTAATCATGAAGTAGTTTTCATGTCTAAATTAATAATTAATTTGTGATTTTTAAAAAATGTTAAGGAACAGATCCATTAATTCCAAGAGAAATATATTTGAAAGGAACATCACAGTATTAAATATCATAAAGTATAATTTTATAGTGTAAAAAACATTTACATTTTTAAATAAATATGAAAATTACTGAAAATCCCTCAACATTATGTTGCTGTTATAATTTTTCAGCACAGTAACCAATCTGAACAGAATCAAGCACAAACTGTACAGAGAGCTCTTAACAATTTATTTCACATTATGTATCTTAAGCAGCGCTGTTATGATAAATCAAATTTGAACTCCCAGTGGTAGTTGCTCCAGAGCACAGCATTTCTGGTTTGGCTTTCAAAGGCTGTATAAAAGCTTCATTGCAAACTAGCAAACTCCAAGGATATGCACAGTGAGAGAACTGTCACACTCACCTGAAAAGCTTTGCTGAGCATGTGCTCCCCTTCTTTTGCCCCAAGTAAATTAACAATAATTTGCTTGCCATATAAATTTTTAAGAGTTTGGAAATGCCTGTTAACAGAAGAAAAATTCCAGAGTCATCTTCTGGCATGCAGAAAATGAACAGGAACACCTGCAACACCGACTGAGATGCTGCAAAATATTTCACTATAAATTTAATTCACACTTTCCAACAAAACACTCGAAGGTATAAGCAATCCCCAGAGAGTTCTCCGCTTTGCTGAATCCCACATTGGGATAATGTCTGTTTGGAATAATACATCCCATCTCTGTGATGCAGCATTTATCAGAGATCTGTGGTGCATTACCAAAAATCTAAGATGTTCTTTCACCTGTCAAAAGCTGGTGCATTCGCCTCGAAACCCCTTGACATTCTGACACGATGGGATCCCACCTATGACATGAAAATTACATTAAATTATTTGTCTTGGTTTGAGTAAAAGGCATGTAAATGTTTCATCAGTTCTATTACAAGATGCTGATATGCCTGAAGAACCTGGAGTCCCTGTGAGGAACAAGCTCTTTTTAAATTTTCCTGTAAAAATTGTGTCACAGCAGTAGCTGCTGAATCAGTTCCTCTTTCTAGAAAACTTGGATGAAACCACATTACAGTAACTCTTGATCCTTATTGACTTCTTGAGAAGACTTCTCCTCAAGAACAACTCAGAAGAAAACAGTCTCTTTGGATGCCTTTAGACAACCTACTTAAAACAGGAAAAACTGAGAACTTCAAAGAGAAAACACCTAAAGAGTAATGGACATTCAAAATGTATGCAGAGCAGCATTCAGAGACTTGAGAGAAGCAGGCTGAGTGAGTCACACCACAGCACCAACTCGCTTCCAAAGAATCACCTCATCCTGAAAGGGAACTGTGCAGAAGAACCCAAAGGCTACTGTATTCGTGTATTTTTAAACATGTTAGGAATTACTTTTATAATTACATCTATCTCCTGTTTACCTGCAGGCCTGGCTGTTCCCAAAATAAGGGAACAGATCCTCGAATCTGTATGAAAGATGACACAGAGTCATCTAAATATATCACCTGTTAAGGAAAAAAAAAAAGCATAGTGTTAATAGTGATCACAGTGTAATCTTTTAGATTTCTTAGCTTTAACTAAATATGGAGTAAATAAAATATATTTACATACTACATATTCCACTAAAAAAAGCTAAAACATTTATTGTGTTCCCTAGACTGTTCTCTCTATCCCCTCTGAATAATTCCTAAGAGAAATCGTGGCACTCTCACGCTCCCTTGCAGGATCAAGATTCACACAATGCGTTGGGAAATACAGTGGGCTTTTATTATTTGGGCCTGAGTAACTCCTGTGCCACGAGTAAGAGGTTTTAAACAACTTGGTAAGACTTTCAGCTCAGGAGGCTCAAGGGAAGCACAGCCACCCACAGCAGTTCAGCTCATGGATAACAGCTTCTTAAGCTACTGCAACCCAGGCTCCCGTGTGCCCTTACCCTAAGCTACACTAAAAACCAAGATCATTGAATTATGTAACCTACTTAGACTCCTTATTTAGCACCAAAGGAACTATTCCAATATCTGTTGGTTACAGGCTTGACTTGTGATCTGTCGATCTAGAGTAAAAATCACACCACGCACGTGCTAACACTGGCTTTGTCAGCCAGGCAATGTGCACTGGAGCTTAACATACCTGCTCCGTTTCCACAAAATTAGCAACATGACCGTCATCATTTGTTCCCCGGACATTAAATCTGGTGCCAGCCCGTTCACAGCTTAGTCGTGAAATGAGACAAGCCTTTGCCTGCTTGTGAGCTGCATAAATTGTCCTTATCTCTACTCCTCCACACATGAGACGTAGCAGCCAGTCATCACAGTTCACACCATAGTGCTTCAGATGTAAATGCAGCGACTGGTTCCTATCAGGGACAAAATAATCATGTAATAACTGGGAAGAAATAAAATCCAGCTCAAACTGTTAAGCCCACTACTAACTCTTTACATTTTACATCTACTACCACAAATAAGAAAAGGAACGTAAACATGCTACAGTTTTGTGATATAGCTCTTTTTAAAATATACCTGAAATAGCAAAGTTTACGTGAGAACAGCTTAAACATTTGCACAATAAGGATATGGAGAGAAGCTATGAATTTTAGTGACCTTAAAAAATAACCCTTATTGCCCCTGCTCATCACTCAGTAAAAACCAACACTCAAAGCTTGTTTACACTTCTCTGCTCAGCCTTGCTTTGAGAAGCCAAACATTATAGACTCTGGAAAAAGCAAGTCAGAATTCCAATGACAGGGTTACTTTTTGTGGTGGGTAAAGCACCATTCAGTTTCACATCCCCACAAAATAAAGCTAGAGGAAAAATACTTGTCAATATACATTGATTATTTCCATTATATGTCATCATATCACATCACTTCCCAGACAAGCTTCCAGGAATACATTCACAGCCAATTGATTCTCAAATTTCTGTAAATATAAATTTCAGGGTTAAGTGTTGTTATATACTGCAGAGACAAACAGCAAGGTTCCTACAAGTCCTATAAACCTACATCAAGGGAGTAGTGTTTCTGAAGACCTGAGCTTATTTTCTGTCTTAATACACATATTTTGTCTTATACTTCACTCTGATCAGATTCCTCCACCTGACCGAAACAGTGGCAAAGAGTAGAGAAGCATTGGTTCATATGCCAGAGCTGGTTTGGTGTCTTGTCTTTTGGACTAAAGAGGGGGGAGGATGTAGCTTTTCAGGTGTTCTAACAGGATACTGCCAAGTTTTCAGTGCCCTTCCAAGGTTCATGGACACATAGACCATTTTTAACAAAAGCTGAAGAGAAGGGAGCAGAATTTCCGCCATGACCATGTGTGTATTTCCAGCATTATTTAAGCTGCTTATTGGCAGGAACAGTAGCATTCCTTTTACCAAAAATCCTCTGTGTGAAAACCTATACTTTATTCAAAAATACCCAGTAAAATGATAGCAAGTTCAGCAGCCAAGCAAAGTGCACTTTGTAGCAGAGCCTACCTGCTGTGTCAACAAAATCAGCAATATCAATGTGCTGTGAAATAAAACTTTTGAAGTGCTTTCATATGTTGGAAACCCACTCGGAAACTATATATTAACACCATGCCATTTTAGAATCCAGAATGTTCAAAAATAGGATCTTTTTTCATTTAAGGCTTCATTACCACGTTCGTTTAAAAAAGCTGACACACTTGATGAAGAATTATGAGGAACTAAAGCTGAAACACAACATCACGACAACTGTTAAGATCAAAGTATAATATCAGCAGTGAAAATCTGTGTCTTCTCATTATGAAACTCTAAGTGGCCATGGAAACATCCTGTCACTAGTAACATACTTATGCCCTTAAAGTAATGCTATTGTATCTCACCAAGATTTGTGGGAGAAAAGTGTACCTGTGAGAGCTGGGAAAGACAAGGATAAAAACTTCTGTAGAAGGATTCATTACTCTAATGCCTGCTGAAACAACTACGAACTCACCAGAAAAACCTGTTGTCAGTGGTGTGCTCCTGCATGCTGCGGTGAGCACTGAGGCTCAGGTCTAGACTGACACCAGTTGCAGACCAGGCAAAATAGAAGTTTCCTGAGTTCAAGACTTTGCGCACTTCTGAAATACGATCCTCGTCTGTCGGGTCAACTCGCAGTGACACAAACTCCGTGGAAGTGACTCGGAACACTTCAGAGTCCTGAATCTTTCCCACAGACATGCACCCTGTTACTAGAACCAGGTAATGTAACAGTGTGTCTCCTGTAAAACAAGAAAAGGCACAGGTAAGAGAATGGGTCTCAGTGGAGTGGGGTATGGTTGCATTTACATGCTCAAAGGCACACAGACAACCCGTTTGCCTGAAAAAAGTACAAAAAGAACCAACACCAAGAACATGTTCCCAAGTTCTACAGAAGAAAAGGAAATACAAATAGGCGAAACTACGCTGCAAAGAACAAGGATTGCGAAAACGGAAGTTATTTTTGTCCCCTCCCTCATTTCTGGGAGTGCTCCAAACTTGTAAGTTACTCCGAAGAAAAAAACCAAAACAAACAAATAGAAAAAAACCAGCCCAGTTCCTGTTACAAAGATTCAGTTTTACAGGAGCAGCATAGCTTTCTTTCCCAAATGAAAAACTGAAGTTTTACATATTTGACTCACCGAGGTTTAATCTTAGCACACCCAAGAGCCCATAAGCATCCATGACTTTGGAGTAGGTATTCTTGATTGTGTCTTTTTCTGCAGAAGCTGTGGAGAGAAAACATAAGATCTGATGATGTAAAAGCCCCTACACTGTGGCAGGGAGAAGGAGCCACTCCAAACCGAAAATCCAAGGGATTACAAAAGCAGAGCTTACATGACACTTCTGGAAAGAAATCAAAATGTATGACCATCTGGCACTTTATAATGGAAAAGGAAGATCTCATGACAAAGTACAATCATGCTATGTTTTTAAGCAAATTGTAAAAACTCCAAGTGATATTAAAGGAGAATGTTGGCATTTTTAACAGCATCATCTCTTAATATAAAAAGAATCTACAACACAGGCAATTAAGACCCATGAGAATGCCCTCCTCTCAGGCACAAATGGTGTGACTCTTGGGGATGGTCCTGTGCAAGGCTGAGGGTTGGAGTCAATAAGCCTTCTGGGTCTCTTCCATATTCTTCCATATGATATTCTGTGATTCTGTCATTCTATAAATGCTGCTTTTTTCATGAAAAAATTATCTTTTTTCTCCAACTACAAAACCCTGATGTGGTAGCATTATCTCCAAAGAACTAAACAAGAGTATCAAAAGTGCATTTAAACTATTTTTAGATATATTCCAAGAAAAGCAAAACTCTGGCAGGTCCACAAAAAATGGTAATTAAAAGAAATAGATTAAGAAAACACAGTTTTCACAGTTAGTTTTGAAAAAACACCCTGTAATATTTTAGAAGAAATTAAAGTATATCTGCCATTACTCACCCTGGAGTTAATGTAACACTTCAGCCTTTTAATCAGCACTTAAAAAGCCAGGCCCACAAACTTGGCAGCAGAGCCAGGTGAGAGATGCTGCAAAGCAGCAGGATCCAGCTTTGGCAGTGGATCTACAGGGATCAAGATTTCTGGGTCACCAATGATCACCATTGTCTCCTTCCTCAGAAATTATCTGCTTTTCACTTTGACACTAAAAAAGTCAGAATTTGACCTAAAGAGCCAGTCAAAATGCCTACTGCCCTGGCATTCTGCTATGCTCTCTCTCACATTAGCTACATGTTATTTAGAATAAAAAAAGCTGTATTTTATCTAGAATTGCTCTTCCTAATGACTATTCCCTAAGCTCAGCATAGCCCTGCCTGTGCACAAGCCTTCTGTTCAAATATCCGCCAGCTCTCTTAATCAAAGTGAATCAGAAAATCCAATATAGATGAAACAATTATTTAACTGCAGTTTGAAATCTAACCCTATTCAATGTTTTATTACGTGGATTTTTAAGAAGTTTCTTTACCTATTTGTACTGACACCCCGTATTCCTGTAATACAGATGCTAAAGATAAGAGAGTTACAGCAGCATGAGGATTTATTTCCAAAATCCTCTCCCAGAATAAGTGTTAAGAACCTGCAGCCAATCTAAACACATTTTGTCAGCATCACCAAACCATGTTTTTCTTAACCAGAAGACCACCAGGCTGGAAAGAACTTCTAAACTTCAAAACCTGGTTCTTTCAAACTGTTTTTCAGCAAGGGTTTAGTGATATCAATGTACTCTTCTAAACTCAACTTTGGTTACCAGAGAGCTGCCACATTCTTCCTCCACATTTCAAATTGTTAATGAAAGATGAGGTTTAGTTTCAAACTTCTTGCAGGATTTTTCTTAAAGGTGCCTGCCAGTATTAAATGACATTTCAGAACAATAGCCTTCCTGTCTACGATGGATTTATTCTCTTTTTCCATTGCAGAGAATGCCGGTTATCCTTGCTAAGCCTTAATAAGTAAATTAAGTAACATGCGCTTTGCAAACTCAGAACAACTAAGAAAGGCCACCCCTACCAAAGCACCAAAGAGTTGCAAAAACAAATAAATGGAAATAGAAAAACTTACTGTGGCCGGTCAATTATTATTTTCTTAACAAAGTGCTCAAGCACCAACTAAAAGCATTTCCCATGATATTTTTCAGTGACACTGGACTTATTTCAGTGTGAACTCAGCAAAGCTTTTCCACAGCAACCATATAGGTATTTCTATCTGGCATTGCCTGCACTTTTCCCTTTTTTTTTTTTAAGGTCAAAATTCACATGGGAAAATGTCAAATGGGTTTTCATCCATCTTGCCCTGGTCCCTGCTCGCCCACCCCCAGGATCCTGCTTTTGGGGCAATGCACAACAAGGAACTTCCCATCATCAGGAGTGTTACAACATCAAGAAAAAGCATCTGAGATTTCTGAAAACCAAGATGAAATCAGGAAGAAGACACAGCTCCACCACACTCCTCCCCATCCTCTTCCATTTGAACTGGGACAGCCTCCCAAGGGACCCTGCACAGCCTCCTCAACAGGCCAAAGTCTTCCCTCCAGAAGCCCAAGGCAGTTCTACTGACCCCCTCCTTACTCATCCAAGAATTGAAAACTTTTTATCCTTTCACAATTGTTATTTAGCAATACCAAAAAAACCAAAACAAACCAACAAAGATCTCCACAAAATCACAACATTTTTTATGTGGTTTTCAAGTCAAATTGCAATGCATTCTTGTAGAAATCCAGTAAGCCCCACTTGCAATGTCACAGAAAAAGAGCAAAATAATTTCAAGTCAATATTTATTAAAAATTAACAAACACAGTATTTTTAAATGTGCATTGTAATAATCACTCCTTATAAAGCATGGACTCATTTAAGGTAACTGATTCAATTATTTTAAAGGCAATATGTCAGCCCTCCCAGCGTTACACAAATGGAACTCCATCAACAATTCCATCTTTAAGATAACTTGGTTCAACATGTATTCTGCTTAATTCCAGATTAGAAATTAGTTTTGCAATTTTAACAATTATAAAGCCCAGATCATATTAAAAGTTACCATGTAGGCTTTCCATATTTATGTTCTCGGTGAGTTCACGGACTGCCATGACCACACATTTTAAGTTAGTGGCTACAACCTCCATCTAGAATATAAGATTGAGCTGGGAACAAAGACACAATATGCAGTTCCTTCAGGCACAAGACTCCTCATTTACATCAGACAAGAAAAAGTTCATGCTACTGTCACTTCAAAAAGTTTAAAATCTAAAAAACTTACAAACTATTCTTACATAGTTTGATTTTGCGCTTTTAAGACTGAAGTTTTCAAGCTTTTTCAAATTAGGATGGTTAAACTTTCAGGATTTAAATTAAAGCTAACACTTGAATATTACCACATAGGTGACATTAAAATCAGAGTGGAGTCACCACTTTCATTTATAAATTAACCAACTGAAGAACCATTTCATTACTTTTGCTACACCTCTTTTATCGACACATTGCTGGTACTAGGTCAGCTCAAGATACTGCAGTCTGAGGGGATCCTGCCAACTTGCTTCTCAAGGCCTAGTAAAAGCACTTGGATTTAAATGTGTGGGAGAATTTTTGTTTCAAGAAGTGTTACGAGTAGCAGTGCTAATCATGAACACCAGACGCCTGCTGCACACAGGTTACTACAGCTCTCCTCCAGCCCCACAGAAAGCTCGGGGTGGGCACAGTGCCTCCTGCTCACACCTGTCCTGCTCTCAGTTCTACCACAGGACTGGAGTCCAAGGATGTGCACGATGCTCCTGCTCTCTCCACTCAGTGTTTTCCCAGATGACAGAACTTTCTCCTTTACGCCTGGCAGGCGACAGGAGTAAAGGCAGCTTCCCACTCCTTTTGGGATGACTCATCAGCAGGAACAGGGAGAGAGAACACACTCCTACCCAGTCAATGAAATCTTTACAGGTAACATATCTTATTAGAGTCCTACTTCAAGGAATAAATATACTGTCTATTTCATATGGCAAATTAGAAAAATAGATCTATGACATCCCCCCACTAAATTCTAAACAAATCAGCAGTGAGGGTGCTGACATTTAAACCCAACTGCTCTCACCAGCCTTTGAGAAGCAAACTGGCAGAATCCCCCTCAGACTGCAGTGTCTCAGGCTAAGGATACAGTGCTAGGAGTGTGTGGATAAAAGAGGGGTTGAATGTATAAAGGCATGCAAAGTATTGCTCAGCTGTTTTGGTCACAGCTGATCCGCACAGGGCACTTCGAGTAGAAGCGTGGCCTGGGCTGCTCCCACATTCAGGCAATAATTACACAACCACCTCTGAACTATCCACCTCAATCCTCTTCCTGGCTTCCCTGTGACTTTGTTGACTGGAACAACAGCACATAGAGCACTCACTGAAAATCACCTATCATCTGAGCTGTGCAGCATCTCATACCCAGGCCTAACTAAATCCTCTGAATCATCATCTTGCAGTGCCTCACTGAGTGCACAGCGGATGAAGGTTAACGCAGTTATCCTTCCCTCAGCAAAATGACAGATGTGCTTCCTTTGAGATGACATTTAAAGGATCAGTAAGCTTTCAGTCCTTTCTCTTAGCCCATTTCAAAGCCAAATTTCTATACATGGATATTCCAGGAGGTACAGCTCACTAAGGCCCTCAGAACTGAGACACAGAATCAGTTTTAATGGTAAAGTGCATTTCACTAGGTTGTGCACATATTATACATTCTACATACTGGTAATAACTATGATCAGGTATAAGGTTGACAACTTTATTTAATTTCCAGTATTTATTAAAATATTTGCAAAAGTACCTTACAGTTTGAGATCAGTATTGTCAATTTTTTGTAGTTTAAAAAGGGTTGGCACCATCAGCAAAACCCACAAGTTTGTAGCAGTTTAAAGTGATGCTGTTATGGATTTAAATTGATATATGCTTGATCAGACTATTCTTCTATCTGTTCACACAGATTTTACAAACATACGGGAAATCTTCCCCAAGGAGCAGTTTCTCATTACTTTGTCTTTTATTTGTACCAATAGCTGGAAGTTTGGCTACAGACTGGAATCTTCTGGCTGGGTTCTGTGGCATGACAAGAGAGATGGAGAAGTAGCAACTTACAAATCTTTCCTGAGCACTAATAATTGTACTCATTTAAATAAGTATTAAAAAGAAATGATACCAGACAGGAACAGCAAACAGAAAAAGAGGAAAAAAAAATCCTGAGCTGGGGAACTCCTGGGCTTTTTCTGCTGTCAATTTAAGATTGTCATCTTCCAACCACTAGCAAAAGTTCCAGTACCTAAAGAATTTAGGGAATTAAACACAAATTAAATAGAGAGAATTAAAGCAAAATGCCACTGCTAAATATTCATTGGGAGAGTGTGCCCATGTACCAGACAGAAAAAGAGTAAGCAGCTTCCTGATTAAGGTTCCTGAAAACAATATTCAGAGTAACTACTTCCAGCTGAGTATGAACGTTTGCTATGCTGTAACCTACCAATTAGAATTTCAAGGACAACATTTTACAGATTAATAACATCCTATCACTAAGTGCAGAAAAAAAGAGGAGAGAGGATTTCAAGCTTCCTTCAGGTCCTGCTTTCTCGGTTTGGTAACAAACTGAGGCACAGAAGAGGACAGGACCTTGGAAATCGTTTTTAATTTTTAGGGAAGAAAGTTTATCCAGGTGCCTGCAGCATAAAAAGCAACTGACTTACTGCCCTTTTTGAGCATAACTTTCAGGAATAAATAATTTTTCATGCACTGGCCCTTAAGCAGCTTAAGCATGTTCCCCAGTTACTAAATACATGCTAAAATAACATTTTCCACAAATCTTCAAAGCACTTTAGGGCTTGCACTAACCCTGTTCAGTGGCTTTATGGCTGGACACTTACACCCAATCCACACCATACAGTGCCTTGACTTGCCAATACTGCTACTAAAGTCAAAGATATTCCTAAATACATAGTAAGAAGAAACTGTATCGGAAAAAAAAGAAGATAATTACAAAAACAGAGAAAAGCACCCCTTGTTCTTCACCTAGACCAGTCACAGCTACCATGCCAATCACTGACAGGCCTCTAACAGGCATCAGCTAAAGAGAAAATGACTTCCATGGTATGAAAGCTTTCTACAAAAGAATCAAAACCAAGCTTAGAAACCCTGTGCAACCAGATGCTCTGACTTCCTGAAGAATTCTAACCAAACGATATTTTAAAACCCTATGTATAGGCTTCATGGTTCTCATCTGCACTTCTCAGTGTCCACCAAAAAAAAAGGGGGGGGGAAAGAATTTAAGGGAAATATTTCATACATTTATCACTTAAAACATGTAAAAATAACTTTGCAATGCAAGACACCTTGCTCCAAATATTACTCATTTTATTACAAGACAAATCAATACAGAGTCTCAAGATGGGTTAAAAACACAGGGACAAAATAAAGCTAAAAGTCAAAAAGCCATCAAAAATGATATAAAATGAGATAAAAACAAATTACAATGATGTAACATTTAAGAATATAGAATTTTTTAATATGAAATACATCACAGAGAATTAGCTTGTCAATGAGTTATCACATATTCAAAAGAAAGTTGTTCAGAAGCAAAGAAATAAGCAGATGTTGTTGGAAGCAATTAGAAGAAAATTTAGTGGACATGAAAATATATATGCATGATGAAATGCAATTAACTGTGTAAAAGTCTCAACAGGTGAAGGTAAGAAAATGTCTCTCTTTCTTTTCCCATTTAAATCACAAGCCTCTCCATTAGCAAATAGGAAAACAGAACAGTTGCTTCTTTATATTCCACAAATAAACAGCTTACACCATGTCAAGTCTGCCACCTTTCTGCACTGTAGTTATCAAAACAGATGGACTTACAGAGCACAGCCACAGCTCCGGATTCAAACATGAGACATTCCTCTCTGTTCCTAGTTTCCACGATCACACTGAAGGGAAGTGGATCCAGCTTGTGATAGACACGGTATCCTTTACTGAAAGCCATTTTGCCCCGATCACAGGCAGCCCTGTCCAACACAAGATGATGTCTGTTAGTGAAACCTCCCCGTGCTTCCAGATACCTCCTGCAAAGCAGGTCTGACCCGCGTCGTTCCTGGGGATTTTATGTTTATCAAACAACAACAAAAAGACCTGCTCCCTCTTTCTACCTCATGAGACTTATTTTATCTCATGTTCCAAAACAAACGTAAGGATTATCTGAAGACGACATAACAATGTTTCAAAACCAGACTTACTCAAAGAAACACCTTAAAAATTTTTAAAAGCTTCTTGGAGACAATGAGAATTTCATAGAATCCCAGACTGGTTTGGGTTGGAAGGGACATTAAAGTCCATCCAGTTCCATCCCTTGTCATGGGCAGGGACACCTTCCACTAGACCAGGTTGCTCCAAGCCCTGTCCATCTGGTCCTGAACTATTCCAGAGATGGAGCAGCCACAGCTTCTCTGGGCAACCTGTGCCAGGGCCTCACCATCCTCACACGGAAGAACCTCTTCCCAATATCTAATCTAAACCTGCTCTTGCTCACTTTAAAGCAATTTTTTTTCACTCTCTTTGAGTTTAAAGCAATTTCTTTCGCAATACTTAGTAAATAGGATTTCTTCCTAGGGAAAAAAAAGAAAAATAAGCTTTTCCAGCTACCACCAATATGGAAGGAAGAGTGGCAACTACGTTAATGACAAACTAATGCCTAAAGCAGAGGGGCAGAAGTCTGGGCAGGCCTCAATTTTGTATCTATTTTACTAATTCTGGCCTTGTACAGAAAGATGATATATTTTAAACACTGAAGCCGCCAAGACATCTTAAAAGATTTTACAGAAACGTTAACCTATTTTTGTTTTGTTGTTTGTTGTTTCTTTTTCCCTTTTTTAACTGAAGGCAGGGTTTGGTTTGGATTTAAACCCTGCCCTGCAGCGGCTGAAACATCGCAGTACCACAGCAGTGACGCTGCCCGTCAGCCGCGGGGGTGAGACCTCAAAAATAATAATAATTTAAAAAGCAGGCACCCCACGCAGCAAGAAACTAAACAAACGCGAGAGCAGCGAGATTCTGAGGGCTGAAGGTCAGGAAGCACACAGCGAAGGAGGACTGCTCCCGAACGGCAGAAGCGGGGGTTTGTACCCTCTTTTCCCGGCCGCTCCATGACCTCCAGGGCGGACACGCATTTCCCGGCTCGGGGCCACCAGCCTCCCCGCGCCGGGCCGGCACATCCCCGGCACATCCCCGGTACATCCTGGGGTACATCCCCGGCGCGGCGCGGGCAGCGCCTGCTCCATCTTGCCTGGCGCCGGCGGCGCCCCCGCCCGAGCCCCCTCCCCGCGGTCCCGAAGCCCCCCCCGGTGCCCAGTCCCGGCCCCAGCCCGCGGCCGCAGCGGTGCCGCCCCGCTCACCGTCGGCCGCCGCCCGCCCGCCCCGCCCGGTGCCGCGGAGCCGGCGGGAGCCGCTTCCTCCCGGCCTCGCGTCCCTTCCGCACTGCGCCGCCCGCCCCGGAAGGCGGGGGGCGGGCACGGCGCGGAGGGGCGGGCGCGCGGCTGCGCTGAAGCGATGCCGTGTGGCGAACACGGGCGGTCCCCGGCCTTGCCGAGTGCTCCTTGCGAGGAGCAAAACCCGAGGGCCAGGCGCGGGAGCGGCCCTGGGGGCTGGGGCGCGGCGCTGTGTGAAGGGCGCCGGGCACAGGGCTGTGAGGGCGGGCGCTGCGGGTGCCCCGGGGTCGGGTGGGAGCACGGAGAGCCGCCTAAAGCCGGCCTCTTCCCGGCAGCGGGAATAGAACCACGGAATGTCCTGAGCTTGAAGGATGATCCACAGCGATCATCGAAGTCCGACTGCTGGCCCTGCACAGGACACCCAAGCAATCCCACTGTCACTCCAAATAGTCGAAAAGAAATTAAACCCTCCAGCACTACCTTTTAAGTGTTGGTGAGCCAGGCATTACTTTATTCTGGCCAGAAACAGGTAGCGAATCATCCAGCTACCTATGTCCATTTCAAGACTTTTCATGTATTTATACATTTTAGCAAATAAATTAACGTTCATTGGTTCTAAGTTACACGATTCTCTTCATTTAATTAGTATTCTATTCTTCATTGACTAATTTTGGTCCTCATTCTTTGGTCCTCATCATTTTCCTTAGAGAGTCTCCAACTTGCAGGCTGTAATGTCTTTGTTATTGCCCTCTGAATCTTCTGGTTACTCCAACATGTCTTTGAAGGACCATAAATTTAAGATCCCAGGTGTTCAATCCTCAACTCCCTCAAGCTTTTGTTTGTTGAAGCTTATTAGAGTTTCAATAGCTTCAATCCAGAGAAACTCGAAGCTTTGGTGATTTAAAGATCAAATCGACAAGAGTCTGTAAGAGGAAAAGAACCTAGCTACCTGCTACCATCAATTAAAATTTTGGGAAAGTTGTATAATTTCCAACAATTCACCCCTTTGGAAGTGACCTTAACTATTCCTTTTAAGATTATTTCCACTTGACTTCACTGAGTATTTAGTAAGACTTAAGACACTAAAATACAATAATCATTATCAATAATTTCCAACACAAGCAATCTCTGGATGTATTAAATTTTGGAGCACAGATTCAAATTTCAAAGTTGGCCTCCTGAAAGTGGATGACAGCGCTTTTCCTTGTGAAGGAAAGCACCTACACCGGTGTTGATGGTGCAGATGAGAGGTTGCCCAGGGAAGGTAAAGGGAAGGAACAGCTTTCTCTTCTGGCACCTTTAGGTGCTCAGATCTTATTGGCTCCACATTGAATTCACATCCCTTGTATTGCACCACACACACCCTGGAGCTCTGCCCTTTCCTTCTCAGCTCTCTGTACCATCGTAGTCTTTCACTATCACAGAGCCTAGCTTCAAAACTGAAAATATCCAGCAGCTGCTCCCACACAAAAGGTCCTGGAACAAAAAGCTGGCCTTCACCTTCCCCTTGTGGCCTGTACACTACAACAAACACCCTGGACCCCTCTACTTTCCCTCTCAGCTATAGACACCATCACATTCTCTCAATCTCAAAGAGTCTAAAACTAAACCAAAAAGTTTCCATCTACATCTTGCACAGAAAAATGTGCCAGGACAGGAGCAGTTGCTGGACCACCCCACTCCTCACAACCTAACACTGGGGCTCTGTACTTTTCTTCCCAGCTAGAAGTGCCATCTCATTCCTTACAGTCTCAAAAGTCCCCCTCCCAATTTGAGTCATCAAGCCACTGCTCCCAAAAATAAGGTTCTAGAATAAAAGGACAGTGAAAAATTATGGCAGTACATTTATTTACGCAAAGAAAGCACTTGGCGCTCGTGTTGTTGGTGCAGATGAGAGGCTGCCCAGAGGATGTAAAGACCAGCTTTTTGTCCTGGCATCTCCAGTGTGGGAGCAACCACCTGACATACTCTATTTGCAGGTGCCATCCAAATTTTGGATATGGGCTCCTGAAACAGAATAACACTATGGGTGCAGCCAGATCCCCCCTCATAGAGCTGTCCTGCACCATCACCAGGGCCAGCACTGGGGGCAACAACAGGTCAGGGACCTCCAAAACCCTGCAACCCCCAAAATGCACTCAGGGAGCTCCAAACCTCCCCATGTCTCCCATAAAATTCCTCTCCAACCCCCAACCTCTCCCATGTACCCCCAATCTCTCTTGTCCCTTTCCTCAGCCTCACCCAACCCTCCTGCTCAGGACACATCCAAACCCTTTTATGCCCCTGAAGTACCCTCACAGGCCCACCCCAAAGCCCCTGTGGCCCCAGATCCCCTCTCAGGACTCCCCAAACCCCTCTGTGTTCCCCAAATCCTCTCTCAGGACCACCCTAAATCCCTCGATGCCTCTCAAATCCTTTCTCAGGACACCCCAAACTCCTTGGTTAGGAGGTACCTGACAGCCGCCCCCCCCGAGTCTAATGGGGTTGGGGGCCCTGGGCCTTACAGGGGGGCCTGACACTCCCCCCAGGGGATATGAGGGTCATATATATTTTATACAGAGGGTCATATATAATTTATATAATCTCATCCCTACGGGGCAACCCTGGGTCCCCTAGGGGGATTGGAGGGTGTCCTTCTGGGGACCCCACATCCCTATAGGGTGCCCCACACACCCCTCCCCAATGCTTTGTTAATGACTCCTCGTTATAAAATAATTACAGCAAAATCCACAGTGATGGGGGCGTGGCTCCTGCCTGTCTGTCATAATAGGGAGATATGGGTTGGGAACCTCAAAATACCCTCTGGGACCCCCGAGATCCTTCTGTGCCTCCTAAACTGTGAACTGGGACCCCTTGGGACCACAATCCCAGGTCTGGGGAGACATCATGGAGACATCATGGTGACATTGCCCTCCAATACTGTGTTGGCACATGTTGGTGATGATCCTGAAAAACTGGGGTAAATTTGACTATGTGACTCCTGGTGACCCCATGACCTGGGAGATTCTGCAATCACAGATAGCCTCGTTAGGAACTGACAATGGGGAAAACAGCCAGAAAATGGGTCTATAGAATACAACACAATTTTACAGTCGGTGACATTTTGTAGGAGGCAGAAAAAAATGGGATGCAGTCCCTGAGGGAGATTTTTTGCTTTAAAAACTAATTGGGATGTAAGGAAAAATGGGGCCATGCTGCAGGAATCCCAAAGGAACGCAGAGTGTGATTAAAACCGGGATAGCAATTTGTCATCCCAACTGGGGGCACATTCAGGCTCTTGTGTCCTAGCAGAGTCCCGTGAGGAATGGACACAGTTTAGAAAAGGCTCAGGAAGGAGGAGTTAGGAAAACAGAAGGGTTAGATCAAAAGAGGCAGGAATTGTGGCAGGAATTGGGCTGGACTGAAGGGGACCTCTATTTTATGTAAAATGCAAAATTCCCTATTCCTGAGAAACTCTAGGTGCGCAGTCTGCTCCAGGGGCTTTCAAATAATGGGAGGACAGAAAGTGCTGAGCTACAGCTGGGAGCAGCAACAGGTGGAATTGCTGCTCCTGCCTCAGGGATAGTGGAAGAGACTCCAGGGGTGGCAGGGTGTGGTCAGCCAGGGATCTCAATTCAGCCCAGCAATGCCAAATGCTTTGGTATTTAAGCAGCCAAACCCAACAGCCTCCATCCCTGCTGGCCTGCGCTGGAGGGCACCTGGCCCTCCAGCCTGGGGAAGGTGCTTTTGGCTCCCACCACATTCCCAATCCCTGGGACCAGCAGGACCTGTGCTGTCCCCAGCAGGTCAGGCAGAGGTGCCTTTCCTTCCTTACCTGCTACAGTTTGGCTTTTTGAGGGGTCTCTGGTGGTCTGAGGGAGAAGTTCATGGAGGAACCCACTGTACTCATCCCACTCTGCACTGCATGTTCAGAGGGACACGTTTCTCTTTTCCTGTCTGCTGGGATTAACTCCCTGGGAAATGGCTTTCTTTTACACTCCAGTCTGGCCCTACATGTGTCTGTTGGAAAATGGTGGAGATGAAGGGGTGAATGGCCAGGTTAATTTGGGATAACAGAGCTGTGGTGTTTGGCTGTGCTGAGAGGTGCAGGTCGGTCATTATTTGTGAGTCTGAGGATTGGTTTGAGTGTTCAGGACCCCAGGGAGCCGAGCTCTTGGTGTATTTCCAGCTCTCCCAGGGATGGAGCTGATGCAGGGCTGGGTGACAGCCTTGAGCTGGGCTTAATGCAGGCACTGGCCCCAGCTCAGATGCAGTGGAGAACTGGGAGGATTTGGGATTTTTTAGTCTTCTTTGGGACTTCTTGGACATGAGGGGTGGGCTGGATGGAGTGATGAGCTTATGCTCATGTTCACACAGTTGTACAGGTCACCGGGATCTGGTTAAAACTCCAGTTACCCTCATGTTCAGGAATGCAGGGTCTGAGGGATTGTATTTCCCTGTGGGTTTCCAGGACACCAGGAATAAAGAGGAAATGTGGTGCCAGACTGTGTGTTTGCTCCTATTAAAGCAGCATTGTGTTTTCACCTTGAAATTTGGGGTAGTTTTGTTTGGTTAGGGTTTTTTTTTTCCCAATTGAATCAGGCCTTCCATGAACAGTCCATGTTGTCCTACATGACTGCTTTGGTTATGGGTGTAGGAAGACATTCCCTCTGGAAGTGAGCAAGCAACTCATTAGGACAATGCCCTATTTGCAAATCTATCAGTGGGGGGCTGAGAGGGGCCAGGTGATGTTGAAACCAGTCTGGCTTCAACCTCAAATTAACGTCTTTTCGAAATGGTGGAAACTGGTTTTATTGAAATGTCAGAGGTGCCACATGCTTTCCTCAGCAAGAGCTCAGAGTCAGCCCCGTGGGAAGTGGTTTAGTGCCAATTTTCCTGATCCCTGAAGTGCACCAGTGCACTTGCACCCAAACATGCCCAAGGAGGCAAATACAGAAGGTGCACAGGAGGATTTTGCACTGAACCTATAATCCCAGACCTGGAGCTGTGTTTTATACATCCCAGCAGATTCTGCCTCACTCAAACACTGTTTGAAGCTCAGCATCCCTCCTGCTCCCTTGGACTTGTTGCTCCCTTTGTTGCTCTTCCCCAATATTATTATGATTATTGTTGTAAGGACGCCTCCTTTTCTTCCGTAACCCTTTGCTTCCCAGAGATGGTGCTTTAGGAAAGACTCTCCGGCCTGGGGAAGGTGCTTTTGGCTCCCACCACATTCCCAATCCCTGGGACCAGCAGGACCTGTGCTGTCCCCAGCAGGTCAGGCAGAGGTGCCTTTCCTTCCTTACCTGCTACAGTTTGGCTTTTTGAGGGGTCTCTGGTGGTCTGAGGGAGAAGTTCATGGAGGAACCCACTGTACTCATCCCACTCTGCACTGCATGTTCTTCTCAGGTAGATGTACACTGAAGCACTTTCAGTCTGGCAGAGTCCAGAGTGTCCACTACAGCTCCTGTAGAGTAAAACAGGCCAAGGCAGAACCAGTTACTGGATTAGCTCTTCTCTTTGCAACCTTTCAACTACACACTACACCCTGGGGCTCTGCTCTTTCCTTTTCACATAGATGGACTCTCACCTCCTCTTGCACTGTTGCACATCTGACTTGCTAACCCTAAGGAGTCCAGCAGCTGAGCCCATGCCTGTTTTTTCCCTGTGCAGTGCAATGTGGGGTGTGTACAGTTTAAAGGCTGCAAGGGGAAAGTGACTGTCACTTAATTAGGAGTGCCTAGAAATTTGCAATTAGAAGAGGTAGGTCAGGGAAATCTTTCTCTCTTGGTACACTTCTCTTTTTTGGGCTGTATCTGGAAACTGCTCAGTTTTGATCTAAGCTGTAAGATTGAGAGTTTGGATGGTAGGAATAGGTGAGAAATGTCTTTGGTTTCTGGGAAAGAGTAAAATCAGCTGTGAGTTTTCCTTCTCGGACATTTGGCGTGGGCTCAGCTGCTGGACTCTTTATGGTTAGTAAATGAGATCTGTGAGAGCGGAAGAGAAGGTGAGAGTCCATCTATGGGAAAAGGAAAGTACCTAAACCTATTGTCTTAGTTTAACAAGACAAAAATGTTTGCTAAGAAGGGCAAGAGAGGAGAAAAACCAAGCTCCTCCTTCGAAATTAAGAGGCTCCAGTCAAAGAGGTGTGGAAAATAACAGCTCTTTAGTAAAGAATAAGCATATATATATAGGTAACACCACAAAACAAGCAGCAGCCCCGCAACCAAACTCCCACCGAAAACAAGGAGCTGCTTTTCGCCCCTCGGCGCAGTCACAGCCACGCCCAGCAGGGGGCGCTGTCGGGCCCCGGGAGGTGCCGGTTTTTGGGGCTCGAGGGAGCGGTTCCCGAATTCCAGCCGAGCCCACGCGGCAAATGGCGGATCTCAGCCGCGGCAGCGGGGCTGAGACCCCAGGGCGAGCCCCGCACAAGGACTATGTGGCTGCATCGCAGAGTGGGGGCGGCTGAAGCCCCTCCGCAGGCAGCGCCAGCCCCGGGCAGTCCGCGCCGCGCCCGGGGCTCTGGAGGCGGCAGCCGGCAAGGGACGGAGGTGCCAGTCCCTCCGGCGAAAAGCAGGGAGAGCGGGGGACGAATGGGAGCTCCTTTGGTCCTCAGCAGCTCCGAGGAGGCGTCCAGGCAGTGGGCAGCGGCGAACCCGGGACCTCCCTTGGGGCTTGAAGAAGCCAAAAATGGCCCGGCCGAAAAAAAAAATAATCCGAAGACCCTCTCTCCACACCCAGGAGGAAAATAAAGTGCAGTCCCCTGAAAAAAAACCCCTCTCCCGAAGCCATTATAAACTGAATCCAGGTGGGATTGCAGGGATTGACCCCAGGTAAAGGTTTGATCCTCCGTGTTCATTAAAGATGTTGAAATATTTCTGCTGGGATGCAGTTAGGATTCCAAAGATCAGGAATCATGCTGCTTCTGGTATGTTTAAGGAGACAAGAAGGGAGAACACTCCCAAGCGAAGATAAACTCACCCACTGACCCCAAAATAAAGGGATATTCGCTTTAAAAATTAAAGGATATTTCTATAAAAGGGTATTTTGCTGATGGAGAAGGTTTTTCAATGAGCCTTCTGATCGCAACACTTCTCTGGTGTGGTAAGAACTGGATTCTTATCTTTAAACCTGTGAAGATTTAATTGTTTTATTCTGATCATCATGTTATCAGGGACAGAAACCCATATTCCATATTTTCATTGCAGGAAATGCTCACACCGACTTGTGGGTGGGGGGTCACCTCCTCTGACCAGCTGCAAGGTCTCTTTCGCTTTGGATAAGGTTTGGCTATGGATGTGGCAAGCTTCAAAATCCTGCCCTAATTATTGCCACACTCGTTAATAACCTGTGACGACCTTTGGCAGCCTCTAGGTAGATCCAAACGGCAGGGGCCAGCGGGAGGCGCGGGACGGCAGGAAACGGGGGAGCTCCGGCGGGCGCGCAGAACCAGCAGGAGCCGGCGGCTGCAGTCCCGGCGTGGAAGGAACGGGGCCGCGGCAAAGCCGGCCCGGGCAGGGCGCCGGGAAGCCCGCAGGGGCTCAGGCGAGCAGAGCCGGCGAGAGCTCCCGCAACCAGCCCGCAGCTGAGAGATGCGAACGGCGGAAATGGCTGCGCTTTTATTCCTCCAGTTCTCACGCAGTTCCCGCAGGATCTCAGTTCCAGGGGTCCCCCCCTGCCCCGCCCCGTCCACTCGGGACCGGCACCCCGGGCACGGCGCAGCGCAGCCCCGTCCCCAGGCGGTTGCTTGGGTTTTGGGGGGAGGCTGCTGAGCTCCGCCTTGCGCCTCTGTCAGCGAGAACCCTCTCATGGTGGTATGGAAAAAATACAAGAGAATTTAAACTATAACAGCTGGTGTTGGTGACTGTGACTGACCTGAATAATTAGAGGTTAATGGGGAATTATTCAGTGCACCAGAAGTGAGAGAGAAAATCAGCTTGATCAGACCCCATAGGGGTGGTTTATTGGAAGTGCCAATAAGGAATAACAGGAATTGCCACAGCCCCCATCTCTTGGCTTGGTCCCACCTGCCCGCACCGCTGCCCCTGGGAAGCGCTGCTCTTCCCAGCTGGAAAACCTAGAAACATTTCTTTTCTTACTTCCTAAAACTCCTCTCTGGAAACTTCTACTCTCCCATATTTCTCCTCAAACAGCGTCATTTCTCCTTCCGTCTCTCCAGAAGTGGCATTGCTGCTCCCTGGCGTTTCCACAATTAATATAATTGATGCTGAGCCTCTCTGGGATGGTGAGAGGGTCCAGAGTGGGGTCAGGCCAGGGCTGGACTGAGATCAGGCCAGGGCTGGCCGTACCAGCACCGCCGCGCGCTGCAGCTGCTCATAGGACACGAACATGACCACATTCCAGGAGCCCAACCGCAGGAAGGATGGGATGAAGCTGTGCCGGGAAAAGCAACACTGAAGAGGATGTACCAGGGACATCCCCCTCCCCAAAGCCCCGCTTGTGGGTTGGGATATCTGGAGTTCAGTGCCATGTGGCCACACGGCTGTCACGGCGAGTTTGTGGGTGTTCAGTGGGGTGTTCCCAACTCACCCCTTGTAGAGGCCGGCGAGGCCATCCTGCTTGAGCAGAGCCAGGAGGCAGCTCAGGGCATTCTGGTACTGCCCGGGGCTGGCGTTCATGTACCGTGTCTTCACCACATCTACTGGTGATGCCACCACCGTGGCGCAGAACCCAGCGCCGAAGGCAGCCACAAAGTGGCATGGAACATTGTCTAAAGGCGGGGAGGAGACAGGGTTGGATGTTGTGGGGACAGGGAAGGCCCTGCCCGTGTCCCCCCTCATGGGATGTTGTCTAAAGGCAAGGAAGAGCCAAGGGTTGGATGTTGTTGGGACAGGGATGGCGCCTGGCTGTGTTCCCCCTCATGTCATTGAGGATGTTGTGAGGACAAGGATAGCGTCTGGCTGCATTCCCCTGTCACGGGACGTTGTCTAAACATGGAGAAGAGCCAAGGGTTGGATGTTGTTGGGACAGAGAGGGCCCTGGTCATGTCATCCCTCACAGGATGTTGTCTAAAGGCAGGGAAGAGCTGGGGTTGGATGTTGTGGGGAGAGGGAAGGCCCCAGCAGTGTCCCCCCGTGCCATTCTCACCTGCCATGAGCCCTGTCCGCAGCAGGACATCCTTGAGGAGGTCGTAGGTGACGAGCTCCCCGCAGTTGATGATGGCATTGCGGGCAATGTTGGGCAGCGTTCCTGGGTAGGAGAGGGGGGGCATTGGGAATGGGGGTCACAGCTCCTCCTGGAGCACCCTGGGCGGGTGCCCCAGCCCTGCTATCCCCATCCTTGTCCCCTTCCTCATCCCCATTTTCATTTCCATTCCCATCCAATCCCTTCCCATCCCCTTCCCCCGTACCTCTCCAGAGCCCGCGGATGCCTTCCTCCCTGGCGATGGTGCGATAGGCATCCACAGTGCCACTGTACTGGCGGGCCCTGTCCAGCAGTGCCCCGTTGGCTTGGAAGCGGACCTTGACCACATCGGTGGGCTGGGCACAGGCCACAGCCACGGCCCCTGTGGTGCAGCCTGCCAGGAGCCGTGCAGCCAGGCCTGTATCTGGAGAGAGCAAGTGCTGGGATCACTGGCCTTGCGAGAACCCCCAACCCCGTGGGGACCCCAGGGCAAGGAGGACCCTGGGCTGTGTGGGAACCCTGGACCTGCAGGGGTCCTAAGCCCTGTGGGCACCCTGGGCTATGGGAGGACCGTGGGGCAAGTGGGGACCCCAGCGCTTCACCAATGGTCATCTTGTGGGTTTGTGCCCCTCCAAGTGGATTGCTCACCCCGGAGTGGGCTGTGCCCCTCCAGGGTAGGGTTGTGCATTGGGATGGGGGGGTGCAGGGATGTCTGGACCACCTGAACACTCACTCTCAGCACCCTTGGGGGTGTAGAGCTGCTTCACGGAGTCATAGAGCCCAATGCGGATGGAGGCGAAGCTCATCTGGCGCTGCAGCCCGGCTGCCAACCCACTGTACAGGCTGCGGGGTCCCTCTGTCCTCACCATGGTGCTCAGCGTCCCCAAAACACCCTGGTACTTCACAGAGCTGATGGCCCGGGGGATCTTCACCTCACCCTGGATCTGCAGGGTGCCAACCGTGTCACCGCGCCTTCCGTTCCCCTCCAAACGCCACCAGCTCTGGGGTGGAGCTGGCATGGGGAGTCCCACTGTCACAGGACAGTCCCTCTGCCCATGGGATTTTGGGGGGCCCGGCGGGTCATACCTGCAGGCGCACTTTGGCGGTATCCAGGGGGAAGGTGCAGAGGTCAGCGATGCATCCGGCCATCCCCGCGCTGACGAACTTCATGGCGGTGGTTGGGGGCACCTCGGGGGGCTTCAGACCCACCATAGTGGCAGAGGGGCTGGAGGGAGGGGAGGGGTTTATGGGGGATCCGGGATGCTGCGATGGATGGGGCTTCACGCAGGTTTGGTGATGATGTGCCGGGGTGGTTTCTGCTGGCTTGGGACAACCCCAAAACCCATATCCAGCCCTGTTTCCTAGCTTGCATCCCCGGGGAAGTTGAGGCATGGAGCTTCCTTGCTCAGCATGGGATTCACCCATTCCCACCCTCCCCTATCCCGCCCCAGCCATAATGGGGGTTGCTCAGTGAGATCTTCTCCCGTGTTCCCCCCATGGCCTCACCGTAGGGACCTCGGCACTGCTTCTTTGCTCCTGCCTTGCTCAGGCAGCACCCTGAGAGCCGACTCCTTGGCCCCACCTTATATAGCACCCAGGATGACATTCCAGCAGCCACGGATTGGATCGGGTGACAGGAAAACTGAGTTCCCCCCGTGGCATTTGAGCTGATGGGAGTGGGGTCACCTGGTACCCATGACAGGGTTGTTGTTTCAACCCTCTGCCCACACTGAGGGCTCAGGCATGGGAAGCAGGGATCCTGCCCAAATCCCAGAACCCATTGGAGCAATGCTGTGGGGAAGCACCCAGCAATGTCCAGGTGGCCACTGGGACTGCAGGGATTGGGGAGGAATGTCAGGTTTTAACCTAAAAGTGCTCTGGGAAGAATGAGATGTAGAAAATGCCCAAAAAAACCACCATCCCCACAACGCCCTTCAGAGTGTGGCTGGGCACTGGGGCTGAGGCTTCCGGGGACGACAAGGCTCCAGACAAGAGGCTGGAGGCCAAGGTGGAGTGCAGAAATGCCCCTTTAACTCCAGTTTTAAAAACTTCCATGTGTTTAACCCTTGGTGTTCCTCAGCACCACACTCACAAAGCCTGAAGGGATGGGCCACATCCCTCTGGATGTGCCAGGAACCTCCATGCTCACACCTGAGCTTCCCTCGCATAAGAGGGACTTTGAGTGGTTGTGATGTCCTGAAACCACTTTTGCTCCATCCCTTGGGCTCCAGGAAAAAGCTGCCTGGCACTGACACCCTTTTCCAGTTGGCTCCTGCCTTATTTTCCTGCCCATCTGCACAGCTGACCTAAACCCAAGAGGAAGGTGCTGTTTACCTCATGCCCAAGGGATCAACACTTGTCACCTCCTCTGTGACAGTGTTCCCAGCCCAGCTGGCATCCCGCCTGGGTTTTTTTGGGAATGCAACTGGGAGAAAGCAGCCTGCACGTCACTCCTCTCCCTGCAGGGGACACTGAGCATGTTTACCTCCCATCCCGACCCGGCAAGAGCAGGAGGGAAATGGGCCGGGATCACAGGGCAAGTTGTGCCAGCAGTGAATTACACATTTAGGGTGTCCCCTGGGAAAAACAACACTACAGAGGGAGGAGGAAAAGGGGCTGCTGATCCTTTGGCTCCTTTAAATCCTGAAATCCGTGTATGGTTTGAAAAGCAGCTTGAATTGGGAGCAACTTGTCCCATGCAGCTGTGCTGTACAGTGATATTGAGTTCCTTGGCAAAGCAGTGACCTTTCCATGTGTCCCCAGCCAGCCCAGCTTCCAGCAGCATTTCTCCACCCTGGAAGCTTGTGGAGGAAGGAGTCCTATTCCCTTTTGAGGGGGACACTTCACACTAGCTGACAAGAAACCAGGGGAATTTTATTGAAACACAAAGACTAGAAAGAGAGTAGTACAAAAATAACTGAGCTCTGTTGGCATCAAAGTCTGTTCTCCAAAAGGTGCAGGACATAAAAATATACAAAAATAATTTAGGATAAAAAAATTTCATCTTTCTAGTCCCCCCCCTTTTGTACACTCAGCAGTGTTTTACAGTGCCCTTGGCCTGTGTTCACTCAAGCACTCTGGGCATCTCTAGAAACTGCAAATTGTGCTGCCCACCAGCTATTTTTGAAAGGGTGATTTCACAGGAATATATCCCAAAATTAGACTATGTGGAGAGCTCATGGGTCACCCACAGGGGTGCATCTCTTCGGGGACCTGCCCCTGCAAGACACACGGTCACGTAACTCCCTGTGGGTGATCAAAGGCTTTAAGCCCCTCTAATTAGGGGATGCCCAATTAACCAACCAATTAGGCAAACTAAAAGCAGAGCCTGAAAGCTGTGGCTTTCACCTGCCCTCTACTGGAGGATCCAAAGGTTGGGATCGGGAAGCTCCACTGTTGATGGTCTCTCATGAATGCTATTCCTTCTTGGAGAGCTGAGCTGAGAAGATCCTGGCAATTCTTTGGGCTTCCTCTTCTGAGAGGTTGGGCGTGGGCTTGGGATGATTTGGCCTTCGGTATGGGATGCCCCCTGGTACTGCTCCGCTCCTTCTCTCCTGTGGAGAGAACGAATCAGGTGTGAGAACTCTGCCAGCACATGGATTTGGGTTGTGGCAAACCACAGGGAAACCAGTTGGATGCACAGGAAAAACCACCACAATGAGAAAGGTCCCAACCCTTAACTCTGACTTTGTTAAAGTCCATCCTCAGCCAAAGCCTCCCTCGTGAAGCCAAAGGAATGACACTGATGTAGTCACTGGGATCTGACTCTCTGTGTTTTGGCTATCAATTATTATTTCATTTCTTTAATTTGCAGAACCCTAAAGACCAAACCCCCTTGCAGTGGAGAGGCAATGCTCTGGCACAACAAATCCAAGCTGGCTGACAGTACAAGGCAGGGAATGGGTTTAAACTAAAAAAGGAGAGATTTAGATATTGGAGAGCGATTCTTCCCTGTGAGGGTGGTGAGGCCCTGGCACAGGTTGCCCAGAGAAGCTGTGGCTGCCCCATCTCTGGAAGTGTCCAAGGTCACGTTGGACAGGGCTTGGAGCAACCTGTTCTAACGGAAGGTGTATCTGCCCATGGCAGGGGGGTGGAATGAGATGAGCCTTGAGGTTCTTTCCAACCCAAACATATGATTCCAGGACAAATGGGATGGGCCAGTGTAATGGACTGATTAAACGATGGAGTCTGCTTCTCCACCGTCTCGAGCATGGAGCTAAAAAGCCCTGATGCCACAGCCGGGCTGCTGCAGGAGCTGAGCTACTTGCCAAAGCTCCAGGAGGCAAGCCAGCAGAGGCAGGTAGACGAGCGAAAAAAGATATAAACTTGTTACAATCAAGAACACGGCCAGGAGTTACTCTCCCAAATAAGGTATGCCAGGCAGATCTTGCTTGGAGACTGGGGAACCAGCCAATGGACACTCAGGGCCCATCTTGGTACCAGGTGACCTTTGCTGGGATACTGCTGAACTGGCCAGCGGGCATCCAGGGGCTAGCATGGTGAGGGTATTTAGGGACATGCCCGGGGCCTGCTGGGGGAGCTGTTTGAGGACTGCTGTGGGAGCTGCTGCCAATCTGTTACTCTGCCAGTTCGGCTCCTTCCTCGGAGGCTACAAGGCAACTAGGGAAGAAGCCCAGCAGAGATCTACCAGCTTGCAAGCCAGAGGCACTTCATGGTGGTGGTAACTCCTGTCCCCTGTGTTTTTAACAGTTACCCTTAGCTTTTCCTACTTTTCTGTTTTCCTTCTTTCTCTCTGCTCTTTTGTGTTACAAAATAAAGTTGAATTATCGTTTTGGGATCCAGCATCTGGCCTCGTTTGTGCCTTAATCTTGCTTACAGGAACGTTTTAGAACCTGGTTCCCCTCTGCATCTAAGTGGATCAGAACAGCCAGGCTCAGCTGAAGGGACCCCAAAGGAGCATCCCCCAAGAGGAAAACCCCTGGATTAAGCAGTGTCACCTCCTCTGTGGTTTGTTGGCAGCCTCCCAGAAGCCTGGCTTTGTCCCAGATGTTTCTGTAGCACTAAAGACAGGTAATTTAGCTACAAAGAAACTCATATTTCTCCCCAACTAGAGCCAGCTCATGCATATGAAGCACTGAGAAAGCCATGATCTGGCTCCAGGAGCCTTTAGAGAATGAAGCTGCGGGGCCAGGAAAGGCTCCTGGAAAGCTGATCCACCAGTCTGGCCTTTCACCTAGATCCCTGCTTCTCTGAGACCCAGGAAAGGTCTTTTGAGGTGACCAGCTCCCTCCCAAGAGAAACAGCACCAGGATTCTGTTTCAGTGAGCTCCTCTCTGATGTTTAGAGGCAAATGGCTTTTTTAGGAACAAGCGAGTCCTTGTGTTTGGTTAACTGTACATTACAGGCTCAGGTGACACTGTGCAGATAAATATACTTTAAAACACTTCCCATTTTATCACACTGAAATAACATACATGGATAATTAGGAGAATCTTTGCTTTGTTCTTGTTTCTTAACAATTCTCCAGGATGATTTTCCTAAAACAAAATGTAAGGAGCCAAGAGAGGTTAAATGCAGACCTGGCAACAGCAGAAGCTTAAAATCCAGCAGAGAGAGCTGCCCTCTGTAGAAAGCACCTAGCACAGGGCTGTCCAGAGAAGACCAAGTCAGTAGCTCATTCTCCCCACACTGTTTTCTGCCCATGTGTCCATGAACAGCCAAAACATCAGGAGTGGCTGCAGAGGGGCAGTAACCAGACTCAGTGCTGATCCTGGAGTTCATCACTACGCAGCTCTCTAGAAAATTCCCCAAATCTGCTAATTAACCCTATTTCAGAGGTGCATGAAACTGCACTTCCCACCTCTCACAGTTCCCCTTTTCCATGTGCCACACATGTTGTTGTGCTCAGCCAGGGATGGAGAGCCAGCACCTCCCATTTTGAATGTGAGGAATAGAATCCCAGAGTTGTTTGAATTGGAAGGAACCTTAAAGATTACCTTGTTCCAACCCCCTGCCATGGGCAGGGACACCTTCCACTAGACCAGGTTGCTCCAACCTGGCCTTGAACACTTCCAGGAATAGAAACCACGGCACAGGAGCAGGTGTTTGATGCTATTTGACCTCACCAAGGTGAAGGAGAGCAGTTTGTTTGCTCTCGAAGTCAGTAAACAAGGTGTGCTTGAAAAACATGTCACTAGCATGTTGTTTCAGATAGAAGTGGCTAAAATAGACCTCCTCCCATTTTCACTCCTCCGTTCCAATGTGCAGGATGCAGAGGTGTTAGGATGTGTGTATCTATCCCAAGGATGTTCCTAAAAATGAACTTTCAGTTGTGGGAAAGATTTAGCAGCTCTCCTTGCTGCTTTTCTACATGTCCAGGCATGAATCAAAATGAGAGAGATTTAAAAGCACTCTTAACACTCCCAGCTCGCACAGATAACCAGAGTCATGGATCATGCAATTGCTGAGGTTGGAAAAGATGCATATCATCATTGAGTCCAACCATTCCCCAGCATTGCCAAAGCCACCACTAACCAATGTCCCCAAGTGCCATATCCACATGGCTGTTAAATCCCTTCAGGGATGAGGACTCCAGCCTGTGCCAATGCTGGACAACACTTTTAGGGAAAGAATTTTCCCAATATCCAACCTAAACCTACCCTGGCACAACTTGAGGCCATTTCCTCTTGTCCTGTCCCTTGTTCCCTGGGAGCAGAGCCCAACCCCCACCTGGCTCCATCCTCCTGTCAGGGAGTTGGAAAGAGCAACAAGGTTCTCTCTCAGCATCCTTTTCTCCAGGCTGAATTCCCCCCAGTTTCCCCGCTCCTGGTGCTCCACACTCTCCCCCAGCTCCATTGCTCTTTTTTTGGACATCAAACCTCCCTTTTGATCCATCAAACAGGCAGTTTCTACTCATCAGTTTTCGCCTCCTGCATATTTTCCAGAGCACACATCCAAAATGTTGTGTTTACACCATTCCTCGCCCCAGGAAAAGGCTCATCCAGACTCCGACCTGAGCACACACAGAGCCCATCCCAGGATTCTCCCTCTCTCTCTGTCGGAGTGTCTGGTGCTCAGGCAGGAAGCTCCCGCATTCCATTGGGAAAGGGATTGTGCACTGAGGATCATGCTTCACTTTTCTTTTTATAGGAATGGCAGTGACACTGACACCAGCTGAGGATTATTCAGGGGCTGGATTAAAGCAAACAGATCCATGAGCATTTTATAGGTCATGGAGATGGTAGGGTTTGGACCCAGGGAATATTTCAGGACTGTGGCTCAGCAGGTTTGCTGGTGGTTTTGTTTGTGCCCAGGGATGAAGGAGGGCAAACAGATGTGTGTTAACAGGCTACAACCTCCCCTGGGAGTTGCACCTATTCCTGCTTTCCACGCAGGAAATCAAGTAGAGCCAGCAGATCAAGAAGACACAACACAACCAAAAAAGGATGTTTCGGCTGTTGCTGCCATCGACATTTTTAGAACATATAAAACCTGTTATTGTGAATTTGCTCAAGGCTGTGTCTAATTCCCACTGAAGGTAAATCTATCTATATACAAATAAGAATTTTTCTGAGTAAAACTGTTTTTTTTTATCCTTTTGGAATATTCCTAGAGGTGAGGGGGGAAAGAAATAAAAAATATTTGGAGTGGGACTTTTAGCAAGGGCTTGGAGTGACAGGACAAGAGGGGATGGCTTCCTCCTGCCAGAGGGCAGGGTTAGATTGGATATTGGGAAGAAATTCTTCCCTGTGAGGGTGGTGAGGCACTGGCACAGGTTGCTCAGAGAAGCTGTGGCTGCCCCATCCCTGGAAGTGTTCAAGGCTGGACAGGGCTTGGAGCAACCTGTTCTAGTGGAAGGCGTCCCTGCCCATGGCAGGGGGGTGAGATTGGATGAACTTTAAGGTCCCTTCCAACCCAAACCACTCTGGGATTCCATGATTCTTTTTCAGGCTGTTTGTTGATCACTCCCAGATAAGATGATGCATTGATTTCCCTCTGTATGACCTACAAAACAAACACTCTAAGGAACCTTTATGTCACTGGAAACAGCTTCCTTGACAAATCAGAACAGAATAAGGCAGGATCTAATAGCTCTGTGGAACCCTGTGGGGTTTAACACTAATATCAGTTTTAGTTGAATTCCCTCTCTGGGCAGTTCTGAGCTGAGTGGCTGGAAATACAGTCCTGAAAATGATTAATAATTAGGTAGACTATTAGCAAAGCACTATTTGGATATAGCTAATCTCAAACCAGCCTGATTCCAGGATTAGCTGCAGCACTTGTAAGGTCTGCTGAGACAGGACTCTGTTGTGCCTTGTGCTCCATCAAACACCCTGTGTGAAGAACATTTGCTGCTGCCAATGGTAAAACAGAGTTCAGCAAAACTGCTTTCTCATAGTTTTCATTCTAACTGGCCTTGGGAACATCAGTTTCTAAACCCGGGCTGTTTGGTTTCTGCACAGTTCAGCCAACACTGAGCGTGACAGCATGGCTGCAATCTGAGCTGCTCTCTGAGGATCACCAGACTCCTCTCGCTCACGTGGCAGCTGGCAAACATCTCTCCTGGCTTTTCCAGTGCTCCTGCCACCCCTCTCTACCTTGTCTGACTCCCTGCTTTCCCAGTCTTCCCTCACGGAGTGATTTTGAGACAAAAATGCTGTCTCAGCTCCTGCTGTGAGGACGTGAGGATCTCAGGAGGTGCTGTGGCAGCTCAGGCCTCAGCCTGGATCTGTGACCACCTTTCAGGGGTCCAAGTTCTGCAGAGCCTCATGAAACTTAGATTTTTTTTTTACTCTTTTTCTTCATCAGACTCAGGCTTCCAGTTCTTGAGGTCCTCTTCCACACTCTGCTCTGAGGGGGGGCATGAGGATGGATTTTAAAAATGAGAGAGTTAATAAACTTTTCTATAAAATCATAGACGCACTGAATGTTTTGGGTTGGAAGTGACCTTAAAGCTCATGTCGTTCCAACCCCCCTGTCATAGGCAGGGACACCTCCCACTAGACCAGGTTGCTCCAAGGCCCATCCAACCTGGCCTTGAACGCTTCCAGGGCTGGGGCACCCACAGCTTCTCTGGGCAACCTGTGCCAGGGCCTCACCACCCTCACAGCAAAGAATTTCCTCCTAATAACCAACCTAAATCTCTCCTCTTCTAGTTTAAAACTGTTCCCCCTTATCCCATCACTATCTCCCTCTGTAAGAAGTCGCTTTCCCTCTTTTTTTGAAAAGTACTGAAAATAAGATTAATATGTAGACCTCGAAATGACTGAGCCACAAACCTCTTGCAGTAAATAAATATTTACGCACATAAAAAAGTGAAACCTCAGCAAAACACAGCTTTGCTGCAGGAGGAACAATCACGCCAGTTATTCTGCTATTTATTCCCTGTGTCGCAGAACAGTTACTTGATGCCTCTCCAGGAAAGCCTCTCCTGCTGCAAATTCCCTCATTTCATCCTGATGAGCACAGACAACACCCCTATGAACACTGAACATTAAAAATGATCCTGACAGAGAGAAAAGGGATCAGGAAGATTCTCCTTGACATGATTTGGAAGCCACCAGCTCTAAGCCAAGCACTGGCAGGCAAAAGAAGAGAGAAGTACCTCTGTTCCTGCTTTAAGGAATGGACTTAAGTTTGACAGTGAAGGAAATGGCATCCCATACTTACTTTCAGAACTGTGGAAGCATGAGAAGAAGTGCTGAGCAGTCTCATGGAGGCTTCCATCTCCTGGGGTGGGAGGAAGAAGTTCGGAACAATGACAGGATCAGATCTGAGCAGAGCTGTTAGGGAACAACCTTTGGCAGCGAGTAGTTGCACACAGCTCCAGATGTGCAATAAGCTTGTTAATGGATCCCAGACAGTGAATCTCATTCATTTAAATCAATATTCTATTGTTCTAAATGCTTGGTTCTCTCACAGAGCGTGGAACACCGACCTGATTTACAGCAATACATCACAAATCTGTAGAGCACTTCATCCTGCAAAAATTCCAAGACTGCTTAGTGGAACTGATTGCAAGATTTGGGATCTGTGCAAGAAACGTTGGGAAGTATCTTAAAAGCAAAATAAATCACATCTCTTTTCACACAGAAGAAACACAAGAGCTCTTTTACATGGAGAAAAACAACGTGGGAAAAAATGCAAGAAGACATATTGGAAATACCCAAAATGAAGATCACAAAATATACTGGTTAAAAGCTTCAAGAGAGTTATCACTACACTGTGTGAAACATAAGTAACAGGGTCTTAATTTTCCAGGGAAGAGCTCCACATAGTGAATTTCTCTTTCCCGAGGCCAGGGACACTCTAAGTAAGCAGGAAGACACGCTCTGGGAATGCAAGGAGTGTTTAAGGAAAGAGTAAAAAGGATACGAAGTGATTTTTGGTTTGATGGAGTTTTCTGACCCTTCAAGTGGGTCTTCACTGGCGTCATCAGGAAAACTCTCACTGTTTCTTTCTGAGCCAGCTTGGGTTGATACACTCCTAACACAGTTCTCATCAGAACCACTTCTTTCCTTGTCATGATGCTCTTCATTTAAATCCTCTGCGTTTTCCTCCTCCTCTCTCCTTCTGGTTTTTGGATTGATCAAATCCATGTCTCCTGGGAACGGCAGTAATTCCTTGGAGCCTGTGTGGACCTCAACATTCTTCTTTCTGGGTTCAGAGTTAAATGCTCTGTCCCAGAGGCTCTGTCCAGCAGGCTGAAGAGGCTCCTTCTCTGCTGTTTCCATGCCGCTGTTGAAGCTCTGGAAGCCTTCCGTTGCTTCCCAAGGACTCTTGCCATTCCCACCAGCATGGGGGCTCATGGATGGGCTCAGGGTGGTGAGCTCACTCTGGTTGTCCCCTTGCAGGATGCTGGTGCTGCTGTTTTCCCTTTGGAAACAACCCACATCCATGGAGTGCTGATCTCCAGGCCTGGAGTCCATGGAATGCTGCTCAGCCCCTTGCCCAGTTTCAGAGATCACACTGGACCAGGGACTCATCCTGTCTGTTATGGTTGTTATTTCATTGAGAGTTTGTGGCTCTATAACATCTTCCTCATATTCCTCTTCACTGTGTGGCTGGATGTCAAAAGCACCTTCATCGTCCTGGATATAATCCATTGGATGCTCATCTTCAGGGACAATGGGGTCTAGGAGTTTGTGCAACATGTGTCTCTCAAACACAGGTCTCCCAGAATTGCACGGCTGCTGTGGATCACTGGAAATTCTGGGCGGGTCCAACTCTAGCCGGCCTTGATGGACTTCGAGTCTGGCTCCTTCCTCCTTCCAGCTGGATGCATCCACAGCACCTGGCTTCCTGCTACTGTCTGGATGCACATTAGAAGCTTCTTTGCTATTTTTAGTTATGGTCTGTAAGTCTGGTTAACGAAAAACAGCATCAGTGAACGCATGGAGCAACAATTCAGCTTACAATTGATTTATTTTGCCCTTCTCCAGATAATCCCAATGAAAAAGGCAAATTACTGACTCCGGGGAGACTTTAGAGTCCCTTCCAGTGCCTAAAGGGGCTCCAAGAGAGCTGGAGAGGGACTTTGGACAAGGGCATGGAGTGACAGGACAAGGGGGAATGCCTTCCCATTGTCAGAGGGCAGGGTTAGATGGGATATTGGGAAGAAATTCCTCCCTGTGAGGGTGGTGAGGCCCTGGCACAGGTTGCCCAGAGAAGCTGTGGCTGCCCCATCCCTGGAAGTGTTCAAGGCCAGGTTGGATGGGCCTTGGAGCAACCTGGTCTAGTGGGAGGTGTACCTGCCCATGGCAGGGGGTGGAAGAACTGGATCATCTTTAAGGTCCCTTCCAACCCAAACCTTCTGTGATTCTATAATTCTATGATTCTGTTGTTATTTTGGAGTGGTTAAATCCAGTTTGGACAGTTCACAGCACATGAGAAGGAAAAAGAAATAATCTAGACAGGAAAGGTGGATAGGATAATCTTTCCACCTTTCCATTCCACAGGTTCCCCAGTTTTATGCACACAGTTGTTACTGATATTTTCCAGCTTCCAGTCGAATTTCCCAACTTGGATCAAGCGATAGACAATCATTAATGAAATATTTGTAACACAGGAATTCACTGTTGCTCAGTTGTGGTGGTAAAATTGTCAGGGCTGCAAACAACAGGGCTGTGTTTCCTAACACAGACCCTGGAAAAGGGGATTGGAATTAATTAAATCTATGCAATCCTAAGAATCTCTAGGGATTTTACAAATTCCTTAAAAAGCCACAATCATGGTTTTTTTGGTTCCTAGTGAGCAAATCCTACTCATAGCTTGCAGTGTTACGTAAAATGGGAAACTATTCTGAGGCAAGTCCTGCTCCAAGGGAATGGTGGAGGACATTTGGGAAAGGAGAAGGAAGAGTCTGAGGCAGATTGTAGAGAAGAGCACGTAAAGAAGCAGAAAAACAATTACTAAGGATAAGAAGGGAAATAAAAAGAGCAAAACTTAGAGAATAAAGAGAAAAAATAATAAAAGAGAAGTTTAAGGCGGTGATACAAGAATAGCAAATCCTGGCATAAAAGGGATGTGCCCTTTAACTCTATCTCTTGGAAGGTCTGCTTCCCTGTAGGGAGCCACTGGCAGAAAAAGCATGGAGTAACTTTTCCACTGGCAGCAACTATAGCTCTGAGCTACAGTTTATTCTCTATTCTGATAAATTATTTTAAAAGCATCAGCTTTTAAATTGATTTCCATGTCATTTTGCTACTCACAGCAATAACTTACCATTGATTAGACTGCTGACCTGAGACACCAACTGACTGGATTTTTCCAAAAGATGGCATCCTTTGGGATCCACTTCTCTGCTCATGGAGCCATGATGGTCCCTCTCCTGCTCCTCATGGCTTGGTTTGGATGTGTTGCCGTAACTGAAGTCAGGAAAAGACCTGGTCAGCTTCTGGCTGAAGTATCTTTGAACCTCATCCAGCTCACTCAAGTTTTTTCTGGAAGCAGTGGTAAGAAATTTGGTAAGAATGGGATAAAAAAGCCTGTGGCAAATGGGCTTTAATTTTATCTTTCTAGTCAACAGCATGTAAATATGCAAATACAAGATTAAAGGTTATTGAAAAATAGATCAGTAGGTAAATGCTGAGATTGCTCTAAGTAAGAAGATAACACTCATGAACAAATCCTGAGTTAGCTATGAAACTTAGGCTGGAAGTTAAAAAAAGAGCTAGTTTTAAACTTATTTAATCAAAGCAGTTGGATTTGAGATGACCTTCCAACAAGTCATAAAGTCAAGAATATTAATTGATTTTGTGTCTGAGCTTGATAAAAATCTGAGGATTCCTACCTGCATAAGATCCAAGGATTTTAAGATACATTGCTTGTGGTAGCAGGGGAAGAGATCAAACACCTCAGAAAGTCTCTTTCAGTCCTACAGACTTTAATATTCTTCTAAATTTATACCTGATTTAAACCTAGAATATAGTCAGGAGAAAAGTGCTTCTAGCAAATAGAAATGCATCCTGTTGGGAAAGAATAACCTGCTCCACACACCATAAAAATGCTTACAGGTTATCTTTGTAAACCAGTGTGGTAGTTTGCCCCCTCCCAGGGGGGCAATCTCAAACCATAACAACCAGTTCCGTGGACTGTTGGCTTCATGGCATGTGTCGCGTGACAGGACAGAAAAGTCCAGGCACTCTCTCCTGATTTGGAAACACTGCTAATGCTGTTTCACTCCAGTCCTTCGAAATTGGATCCTTCACTTCCAAGCTCTGCTCTGCAAACCCAAGGCTTGGCATTCCCTTGTAATTTTACCTGAGGGCAGTGAGGAGACCGGCACGCGATGCCGAGTCCAGCCTTGCTGCCCGACGCGTGTTCCCTTCCTGCTGCAGGGATTCATGGAATCTGCGCACATTCTTCATGTGCTCTTCATGACGAGGTGTGTGTGTTCCAGGCGTACTAATCCTGCTAAAAACAGCCCTATGTTTAACACCAAAAACCAGGCTGAAATCTCTAATTGTGAAGAGTCCGCCAACTAAGAATATTCAGTGTCCTGAAATCCTTTAAAGAGCCACAATTAATTCTTTCAAATGTCTATGGGAATGGCATTTACACCAAAATCCAGTTAATGGTGTGGCTGGGAATTTTCCATGCCCACTGATAGCTCCCACGCTAGCTCAGATCCCATAACAGTGGAACCATGATCCCTCTAAACTTCAAAGATACATGTGGAAAAAGGATCATCTCTGTAGGCTAATTAAACAAATCATGAATTAAAACACTCTCTCACTAGTTAAATATATTTGGTGCTTGTTTTAAGGAACAGAAAGCAGGAATTACTGCAGGATATCTGACAGTCTTACTCCTGGAATATGTAATACTACAGCATTTTACCAGCTGTCATTAACTGGTCATAGGCAGAATTTATGGCAAAATAGAGGGGATATATCAGGAATACTCTCTCTTAACTTATTAAAAATAAAAGCAAAGACAGATACAATCAGAGCCTGGAAGAAGAACCTGCCAGTTTTAGCAATGGCATCATGTAAATCCTAATTTACAAGGGTGTAAATGAAAATATCAGCAAGAAGAAAAAGAACACCTGGGTTGTGTCGAAAGGAACCTGTCCCAGAATTGCAATCTCCTGGCTGCCCTCTCACTGGTAAGGGGAATTTCCTCTAGTTTTTAAGAGCAAGACCTTTGACAGGGTTTGCCTTTTTCATCTGAGCCCTGAAAATAATCAAGAAGGTTGATGGTCTGTGGACTCACCACTCTTGGGTAGAAACACTCACTTCCTTTGACAAGGAATTCAGCATCTGCTTGGAAAGGTTTGCAGCATTACCAGGGAATGGTAGAAAGCTTGCCTTCCCCTAGAATGAAGAGGAACACTGTACATGAGTCTTCCACAGCGGGAAAATAAGAGAAATTAAAGTATTATCTTGCTGAACTAACAAAAACTCACATTTTCTAAATAGCTTTACATTTACAGTGGATTTTCCAGCACCGGGCCAAAGTACCATTTTACAACACTCTCATTTCAGACACTTTCGTTAATTCCTCCCATGTATCGAAGAGGAAACTGATGAAAAGTAGGATAGGGGCTTCATTACATGTGTATAACACACCCCAGTGTATGTGGAAAGTCCAGAGAAAAAAGAAAAACCCAGAAGAAATGACAAATCTTCCAGAAAAACAGATTCCTGCCAAATTAGAAATGAAAGGCTGAATTTATGGTATGTTTTTGGCCATCAGCTGCCACCCAAAGCAGCAAACAGAACAGAACAATGGCAGGCTCCCAGACATCCAAACCCACACTGTTTAGATTATTACCCTAAAAAAAATTCCAAACAACAGAGTGAAGCTACTGGGAATGTCCATGACTTGGTCTGAGTGCTGTACCTAGTCCTGGTGTGAAGCTCCCATGGAACCATGGAGCAGAATTCCTAAGGAATTAAGTGTTTCTGATACCTTTACACAGACTGGCCCATGAGAGTGCTGTGAATTTGCTCAGAAACCTGGAGACTCGGTGCTAATTAGGAGGAATCTGATTAAATATCAGAGGGGAGGAAATGGAAGCACGTACGGAAGAACTTTCCGGCTGGGTTCGGGCCCTGGCCTGTCTTTCTTCTTTGAGATAATTTATGTTTTGGAGAGGGGAAATGGCTACTTTAATCTGTCCTCGGCACTGCCCACTGAAATCTGTGATGTTGTACCACCCACACACAAGCTGGAAGCCAGAAAGGAGAGGGGAAAGGTCCACGGATGCAAATCCAATCACTCGCTCCGTCTCTGGAGAAGAAGGATATAAAACACATATTCACTGAAATGAAGCATTTTCAGGAATGCTAAAACACAGTCAGCTATACAGCCCTTATATTATGTCTTGGAAATAGACCCAATTTCCAGAACAACCAATCCTATCCAAGAAGAGGATATTATTTGGTTATCTTATTTAACTAAAAATGTCCCTGCAGAATCAGTGAAAGCCCAGGGAAGGGAGAGGGATTGGCAGGAGTATCACTGTAAACACACATTACTCTGGCTAATACAGAGGAAGGCTGAGGAGGTTTATTTTGGAAGCAAAAATCAGACAGCTGAACTTTAATATTAAAAAAAAGAAATAAAAGTATTTGGTTACAACTGGTTACGCTTCAACCAACTGCAGGGACAACAAACAGCATGTTTGAAGAAAGAGACAGTAAAGAACAGAGTAAAGAGTTTCTTTGACAGAAAGAACACAATAAAGAATTTCCTTCAGTAGGCAAATCTAACCTCTAAAATATTGTCAAAATAAAACCTGAAAGAATACAAACAAACCAAACCTTGTAAGATGATTAATGGGGAGAAGGAGGATGCCAAGGGCTAGGAAATCAGTAGGTATTTATCTTCAGCATTCTTCTCGTGCAAGGTAAAAATGTCATTACAATTCTAGTCTTCGATTTATTTAATTTATTTTCCTTGAATTAAATACAAGTAACCCAAGGAAAGGGATGCAGAGAAGATACTCCTCTCAATACTGTACCACAAACTTTACCTGCTTTGTGCCACACTTTGAAGACCAAGGTTTGCTGTGGATCCAGCAGAAGCTCTTTGGATAATCTGTTAAGAACAAAAATCATAATATTTTATGCAAAACAGGAAAAAGAAGGAATACAGTAAAATGCCTCTGGAGTTTCAATGCCACTGTATCTACCCAGTTTTTTTCTGAACTGACAGTGGCAGGAACAAAACAAACCCCAAAATTATTGAGCCCTCAAAGCATAACTATCTTTACTTGGTTTGAGTTTCTG
This sequence comes from Neopelma chrysocephalum, assembly GCF_003984885.1. Classification (NCBI taxonomy): domain Eukaryota; kingdom Metazoa; phylum Chordata; class Aves; order Passeriformes; family Pipridae; genus Neopelma; species Neopelma chrysocephalum. The sequence continues at coordinate 5,984,330 of NW_020897715.1, forward strand.
CTTATTTCCCTCTCCTCACTCTTGCTGCATATTTAAAAAGACGGGACAAAAAACCATGAAGGAACAGAAATATGCTTATTTCACAACTCAAAAACACAGTGACAGCAAAGTACTGAGGTCATGGTTGAAAGCTGTAATGTTTGAGGTTCATTTCTGGAAATAAAATAAACCCAAACTGAAAATTGAACTGTCAAATTGTAGAATAGTTTTTAAGTTGTTTGAAGCAATTCAGGTATTAGAAACGCCAGAAGAGCCACTAGATTGGAAACACAGGTTTATTCCTGAATATGCATGACTTAATCTGCTGAGGTCTAGAGGAAGGTGTCCCTGCCCATGGCAGGGGGTGGAACTGGATGAGTTTTAAGGTCCATTCCAACTCAAACCTGTGATTCCATGACATGTCCTTTTCACACTTGGCCTGGCTCTCAGATCCAGGGTGTTTCTGTGGAGTTCCCATTTCTTACCTGGCTTGTTCCTGGAAGTCCCAGACTGGTGAGTCTGTATTTTCTACTACTGGAGTGGTTATTGGAGCATCTGCACCAGCAACAGCAAATGATACACAGCTACTGGGGGCTGTTACTTCCCGTTCTGTCAAAGGACTTCCTAAAATTACACAGAATTAAATACTAATTTGTTATCAATAGTCATAATAAAAAAAAAATCTAAAGACAGTTCAGCAATTAAAACCAGACAATCAGCAAAGAAATCCACTATCTAGAAAATACTTCTTTTCATTGGTGGAGCCAAAAGCCCTTTATGTTTACAATGGGAGCAAATATTACATGAACATTTACAGAACAGAAACTGGACTATTCAAGGGAGAAATGGAAAAATCATTTGCCCAAGATCATCTGAGAGGTCAGAGGGAAAGCTAGGAATAAAATCCAGGTCCACAGGACCCTATTCCAGTGCTTGAGCTACTCTCCCTGCTGAACCATCTGTTTGACAGTAAAAAGGAACAAAGTTTCTTCTTGAAACCAGCTTATATTTGTTTCGGTGTATCAACTGTCTCTCAATTAGTTACTTCCAAAAATCCCCTAAAATGGTAAATTAAAAGCAGAAATATTGCAATGTTTCTGCAATATTCAGAAGAAACCTCCTTTATCTCATCAGAAACTTTGCAGTAGCAAACAATGTCACATCAGTTTCCCAAAGACTATGAATTCCAGAAGATTCTACAATCATTACAAAAAAATCCATCCGCAGGGCTCAGAATCTTTTGGAATTACACACACTTATATTATGGTTTATATTTGACTTTTAGTTGTGTTCTCAAGGGCAAAAAGCTGAATTTTCAATTCATATCATACTTTCATTCATGCCATATTCATGGTATATCACCTGGAGGGTGAAACAGTGGATCTTAACAGAGATGTTTCCAGCAAACTCATCTGGGATGAGTTCCTTACTCCTATTTGTATTTTGGCCCAAGGTGAAGGGCAGAGCCCCTGATGTGTTTGAAAGAGTTTAACCCATCTTGAACAAAGAGATTCCTTTACAGACCGGGGAAAAGGCTCCATAAACCCATGAATTCCCCAACTGCTGCACATCAAAACCCAAACATCCACTGCCAGGAAGGAATATTTTAATACACTCAGCCTAAATTTCAAAGCAAAGAGCAAAGACAGGAGAGTCTCGGGTTAGTTATTCAGGTAAGGCTTAACTTCAGAATTCAGCTGTCATCTGTAACAGGGAACATAATGTTACTTATATTTTGGATTGTATTCATGGAGACAGGCTGAATAGTTTAATCTCCCACTTTTCCTGTACTTACACAGTGATTGGGGCTGCAAATTCCAAATTTTGCTGGAGTATGAACAGAGGAAAAAAAAAAAGAAAGAAAAAAGAAAGAAAAAAGAAAATAAAAAAGGGGGATGGTGATATTACCTTTTAAACTTAGATGCATTGCTCTTTCTACAAGGATATTGACAGCAACTGTGTTTTCCAGAAACATCACATCTTCTTCCTGTGGTTTGCCATTGGTGATTCCTGGACTTACAATATCCAGCTGCTGATTTTCATGGACCTGCTGGCTCAGATCAGGGGGTTTCCCTGTGCCTTCATCCTCACTGCTGCTGCATTCCTGGGCACAGGGAATTCTGCTGGGCAGAGCAGCAGGAGTGGGAGCGAGGCTGACGTGGACACGCACAGCAGCTCCTGCCAAGTCTGCAGCGTTGCATCTGAACAACGGATACACTCCTGCAGGAGAATCCACAACCAACCAGCTGAACAAACCAAAGGAAACACAGGAGCTTGGGAAACAGCTGGTATAGTTCACTACAGCAAAGATCTCACAGCGGCCCAGCAAAAGGAATTTTGATTTTCAGTGTAATTTCTATGCGAGGTGCCAGAAGGATCAGCTTGGAAACGCTAAAATCCATGACCAATCCCCCAAATTAGGTAAACCTTCGTTTTCCCCCTCGCAGCTCAGATTACTGTTTTAAAACACATCAACTTCCTGAGAGCCCTGGGAATAGTGACTCTGCATAATTGTATATACACCTATGGAGAATACAACACACATCCAGAATAAAAACTTGTTTTAACTCTTGTACCCTCTCCCTTTCCTGAGTGTATTTAAAACAAGAGCCAATGACCTGTCCACAAATCTACCTGGTGGAAGATGGGTACCATAAAGCCATAAACTAAAACACAAGTTCCATCTCAACATGAGGAAGAACTTCTTTCCATGGAGGGTGGCAGAGCACTGGAACAGCTGCCCAGGGAGGGCATGGAGACTCCCTTTCTGGAGACATTCCAAGCCCACCTGGGTTCCTATGTCACCTGCTTAGGTGACCCTGCCTTGGTAGGGGGGTTGGACTGGATGATCTCCAGAGGTCCCTTCCAACCCTGACTATTCTGGGATTCTATGGAGGACAAAGCAAAGCTGTAAACATTTTGCTTAAAGTGACTAGAGAAGGAACCAAATTAAATCACCAATAAGGAGGAATGAACATGACCCTGCTTCAGGAACTCACCACTAACACTTAGTGTTCTCCTTGATCTCTCTGCCAACGCTGCGAGGTCGACATAGGCAGATCCAATCAGACGATCTGTATCAAGTGGTCTTTCCACCTCATCTTCTTTGCCATATGCCCACCACACCTGGATTTCTAATTTCTCCTCCCTGAAGAACCACAGCAGCCCTTGGCTCCTTCTGAGCGTCACCTTGTTTGGCTTCTTAAAGTCCACTGTGACATTCTCTGTGTCGCTGCTCAATTTTGGCCGCCTAAGCCAAGTCCACGTGGCTTCCTGGTTGTACAGCTTATACCTGAGGTAGCAAAAAGTGCTTTTATCGAGGTGTGTCTGGCCTGCCAGCAGCACACAGTGGAGTGGCAGCCACACTCTTGGGGTAGAGATGGTCACAGTCACTGGGTTGGCACTCTGCTCCCAGTCCTTGGTCTCCTCTGTGCTGTCTCCATGGATCTCCTCACTGCTCCATCCCAGGAGTTTAGCAGTTTCCAAAACACGCTCTCTGTCACCCCAATGAGCAAAGGTAACAGAAAGTTCCAGCCCCCCCACAATGGCCTGTGTGACGTTTGTGCAGTGTGGAGGCATCGGATTGTTGGAGAGGGTCACTGGGAACCAGCCTGAAATACCTTCGGGAGGAAAGATCACCATTAGACTCATCCTACCCTTTGGAAAATGTCAGTGAAGAATTCTCACCTCTCTGGCCATCAGTCAAGGACCAGAACTTGAGGTGTTTATTTCTCATTTGGAATTTATGAAATAATTTCTAATCTGAAAAAGCAGCAAACTATTAGACCTCAGAAAATTTCAGTAGTTCCAATCCCAAAGGCACTTTGTTTTCCATTTCATTAACAACATCCATTTTACAATGAAGCTACATACCATGGATCTCCAATTATAAAATTAGGTTTTCTCATTTATTTCCTTCTCTCTTCCCATTAAAAATAACCCCAAAATTTTGTGTCAGAGAAAATGAGAACTGTACTGAACTTAAAGCAGAAATAACCAGGGCAATAGAGAAAACACCATTACTACAAGGCAAAATAATCCCAAACTAACACTAGATAGAGGAGATCATGAGTGGAAAGGTATGTGAATAATTTTTTCACAGATATTTCACAGAATATTCTGAGCTGGAAGGGACCCCCAGGGATCATCGAGATATTTTAGACCTTATTTAAAAAAAACAAACAAACAAGTTAATTCTACTGTTTTCTTATTATCTAACACCTTTGTTTCCAGCTTTGACATCTGAAAAGCAATCACTGATCCTCCACTAAACACTACAACTCTTGGACTTTCCATCTTAAAGGTAGAAAATAAACAAAATAAACAAACTAAATAATATCCTAAGGATTGTAGGTGAGATGTGGTTAAATTTCTTCATAGTAGCCTCAGATTATTCCTTCAGCTACTATTCATCCTACATCCTGAAAAAAGATCTTCAAACAACCTTTATGTGAGTTTTCTAATACAGGATTTTTAGTGAACACATGGTCTGAAAGAACTTTGGTCTAAAAAAACCCCAGGCAAACCACAAAATGGGTTTGATTTTATTTCATTCCAAAAATGGAAATGAAATTTGTTTTAAGAAATTCCAACAGCATTTGAGCATTTGCACAGAATGTCAGCAGTGCAATGCTGCTGCATTACCTGATCTTCTTGTCAGCAGGTCTCTGGTTGGAATTGTGACTGTCCCAAGGAGATAATCTCTCGATGCCCGATCAGCCAATCTGTCAGTGGCTGGAAAAGAAATGATTTTGTAAATATACCATACTGGAACTCAAAATTTAGTACCTCCTTTCAAAGAAAAGCTCTGTTGCCTCAACAGCAAATAGCTCAGCTGTCATCCGGAAAACACTTTTAATCCTTTTAAATGCATTATCTCTTCATCTAAGAAATGATCATGATCACCAGGAGTCTTAAAAACTTTGCACCAGGGGAACATTCTCTCCCAAAGCCAGTTCAGATACTTACATCTAGTAGCACAGAACAGGCCCTGGGAACATTCAAATTCAGGTTGCCCTAGTGGCGGTTGGCCCTGCTCATTGCAGGGGTTTGGACCAGATGGTTTTTGGAAGTTCCAACCCAAACTATTCTATGATTTTATGACTATTCTCTTTTCCATACTAAAAATTAAGGGGATTTCTGCAACAGCATTCAGTCCTTGTTACCACTTGTACTCCTCACCTGACTTGGTGTTCTGATGGTAGATAGAGAAGATGATGATGCCAGACTGCAGGAGTTCCCCCAGACTAGAGGATTCTCCACTGCTTTTCTGAATGATGAGGCTGCAAAGAAACTCTACATGATGCTCAAACTCTGGGCAGAAAGTACAAGCCACGGTTTGTGTGTTTTGTGTCTCTGCCTCAGGCAGGAAGGAGAGGAGCACAGAGACATAAGAATTCACTCCCACACCTGCATAGTACTGGACTGCGGGGTTTTTTTGTGCCACAGCTCTTCATTTAACATGCAAAAAAAAAAAAGAAAAGAATAAATAGAATTAATATAATGTACAAAGAATCTAGGAGTCAACACTATTAAAGCAATTTTTCAAGGCCTCATGGTGAAAAGATGAGACAGAACAGTGAATGTTTAAAGTCCAAATAGATGTGGGTTCTGGTTGCATATTATTTGTCATCTTTTTTTTCATCTGAACAAACTAGGAACAGATAGGAAATGGGAAGAGGAACTATCGCGAGGTCCATCGCTGGGGGCTGTCCTCTTACCTGTCTAAGTGGTTGAGAAATTACTCAGCATCCTTAGAAATACACTGTACTCTAGAATAACTTCCCAAGGAACCTGCTCCAGAAGGGAGCCAAAGGCCAAGCCAAATTATTTTTACAGACTAGCAAAAGGAGGGGAAATCTGCAGATGGAATCATTTACAAGTAAACCAGACTCAGATATTACTGAGGTCATACACCTGAAGGATGAGGAGTCTGAGGTCATCTCCATCACTTCCCTGACTTCGGCAGGGATCCTCATCTTACTTGAATTAAGAATAGATCAGGATTAAGATAGATCAGGAGCTCAGCAATACTGAGAAAGGGTCAGAACATTGCTCTGGAATGAAAGAAGCCATCCTTCTCTTACGGAATTGACTCTAGTGTTAGCTTTTCTCTAATTCTTGAAAATCACATATTGGAACTAAATCCAGGTGATCCTATGCACTTTGAGCAGCAGCCTTATGGTGGAAAGGAACATGTTTCATTTACTAGTTAGTTTACTGAGGTTCTCACAGTGAAATGCAAGAAAACAGAGCTCAGCTAACTTTCAAATATCATCAGTAACACTAAGATCCAATGTCCAAATAGGTACTGTCTTATATCAATTTTATATCAGCCTATGGTGTAGAAAAGTGTGGAAATGTAGGAAATTGTGCCCTTCCAATCCTCATCCCTCACTGGACAAATGCTACCACCCTGTACTGCAGCTTCAGCGGCCAGAATAACCACTGATAGACTTTATAAAGGTAATTTTCCTTCAGAGCAGAACCCACTTTGAATCTTGGTCTCTGCAGATGGAAAGCTGTTCAGTTACAATTTGTTCCAATCTCATGCCTCAGCCTGCTGCCTCCAGATAAAGCTGTTTTAAGTGAAAAATGGTCCTTTTTGAATGAGGCTTTACCTGGCTGCTGCTTGCAAACCTGCTGCTCTGTGTATGTGTACAGAAAGTGAAACAGCTTGAGCAGTTATTCCTGCTTTTTTCATGGATCGTTGGTATCTCACACTCACATCGAGCAAACCTGGATTAAATGGAAGAAAGGAAGGAAAAAAGTGGTCAGTTTTTAATACTGTTACGTCCAATACAATCAATATTTAGCTATACCTCTTGATACAAGCCCTCATATTTGCACTCACTATCAGAGCTTTAAAGTACCCTCCTCAAGCATTTCAACACAACTTTTTATAGCACTGCAGTGACAAAATCTTCCAAGAGATGCTGGAATGAACAGATGTTCTGCTGCTGCACTTGACTCACCTATTACAAAGTAACTGTGGCACAGTGACCTCACCTGTCTGGCCCCAGCTTGTTTTACAGACCTTTTTTCTAAGAAGCTGCCTCATAATTCCTTGTGGCCTTCCCAGAGCTGATGTTTGTGTTATTTGAAAAAGCTACGAGAGAATTTAGAGATGTCTCTGCTCACACCATAAACAGCCCTTCTTCAGATCCCCTTTTCCCCGCCTTACATAGGAAGTTTCACTACAGGCTGTAGCTTGTTTGTCAGGAAAGCATTTTGATACAATTTTTTGGGCATTTGAGGGTTGCCCATGCTTAATCCCTGATTTTTCACTCATTATGGCAACAGTGAAAAGCTGGAAGGAAAACCACTCCTGGTTGGCTTCACTTGCCAACAAAAATACATACTTTTATTTGTCTTGGAAGCAAATAGACTTTATTTTTACACACAGAATCAGAGAATTGGTTAGGTTGGAAAAGACCCATAAGATGATGGAGTCCAACTGTTCCCCCAGCACTGCCAAGGCCACCACTAACCTATGTCACCCAGTGCCACATCCATATGGCTGTTAAATCCCTCCAGGGATGGGGACTCCACCACTGCTCTTGGCAGGACAACTCTTTTGGGGAAGAAATTTTCCCTAATATCCAACCTAAACCTCCTCTGGCACAACTTGAGGCTGTTTCCTCTCATCCTGTCCCTTGTTTCCAGGGAGCAGAGCCTGACCCACACCTGGCTCCACCCTCCCATCAGGGAGTTGGAGAGAGCGAAAGGGTCCCTTCTGAGCCTCCTCTTCTCCAGGCTGAGCCTCTCTCAGCCACTCCTGGTGCTCCAGACCCTTCCCCAGCTCTGTTCCGTCCTCTGGACACGCTCCAGCCCCTCAATGTCCTTCTTGCCATGAGGGGCCCAGAACTGCCTCCAGGACTGGAGATGCCTCAGCAGTGCCCAGCACAGGGGCACCACGTGCCCTTGGCCTCTTGCCCAGCTGGACACACCTGGGCTCATGTTCAGCTGCTGTCACCAGCACCCCCACGTCTTTTTCCAGCTTTCCAGCCACTCTTAGCACTGCATGGAGTTGTCGTGAGCCAAGTGCAAGATGATCTCTCCCATGACCTTCTCCGGCACTGAGGTCAGGCTGACAGGCCTATAATTCCCTGGAACCTCCTTCCAGCCCTTCTTGTACATGGGTGTTACTTTTGCCAACTTCCAGTCAGCTTGGACCTCCCCAATATTCCTGCTGCACAGTGAAATCAAGCTCCTCCTGTTTGCATCCTTCACAGGTGTAGAAGCACTTCAGCTCGGCTGTTGATCTTGACATTTTTGTGGGAGAAGCTCTAATTCTTATGTGACTCTGCTCATGCACTTCTGTGGTTCCTAATACATCCATATCCCTTGTGTCTTTGCACCCACATGGATCTTCATTTCCTGCTTCTCCTGAGGCAGCACAATAAAGGACTTTACTAACACACACTGCCCTAGGCTTCTCTACTAAGCCTGGTTTTACCACATGAAGTGAAAACCCAAAGGCTTCCTTACCTGAAGACCGTGGATGAAATTCCTCTGAGGTATCAGTCCGGGGGACCAATGGAAGATTAAAAGTCTGTATCCCTATTTCTTCCCGATGCTGCATGGTTACCATGGCACAGAGCCGTGACAAAGGCAAGGTCCCTTTTGCCACCAGCTGGTCTCTGACATTTGGGTAATAATACCTGAGAAGACACAAAGAAACAGCATCAACATTTCTCTCACAACTGCACAGAAATCAACTTTAATTTGTGTGTCTTCAAACCCTAATTAGTCTCTCAATAGCTAAAATCTCAAGGAAGTGAATTCCCACGGGAAGAAAGAATCAGTAAGTGCTTAAGTTAATGCTATGAAAGTAATCAAATAATTTCATATGAAAGTAAGTAATGAATAATAATGAAAGGGAGTAGATAATGCTACAAATATATTTTTTCACTGGTTCTAACAGGTCAACAAGCAGAAACTCCAGTAAAAAATTGGCATCCCAAAGAAAAACTAGAGAAGGATCTGGCACCAAATATTCTCCGCTCTCAATTTCCATCAATAAATGAAAATGCTTCTTGAAGAACAGATTTGTGGTATCACTTTGTGAGTGTAAAAAGTTACTCCAAACCTTTTCTTACTGTGTTACATGGCTTCAGATTAATCCTAAAGCGAGTTTTGGCACTTTATCTAATGGACAACTTGCAGTAATTCTCATGTGACTTTGCAAACTTTAAAATGCTTGACTTGTTTACTACAGAATGAACAGATTATTGTGTTTTTCTAAAGCTATTTGTCTTCATGGCTTCTGCTTCCCGCTACTGATACTTAGCTTTGGTTGCCAAAGAAACAATTTGAACTTACAAAATATTTTATATAATTTCTTTTATAGTATTTCTTTTGTAGTAGGAAAATAATCAAACCCAACACAATGAAATTATACTGTCAGGATGCTATTAAGTAAAATGTAGATGTGTCAAGCCTTTAAACATTAATTTTAGATATTGTGCTGACAAAAAAGTGGAAGAAAGTAAACTAAGAACATACACTTTCTAAAGAAATTGTAAAAAGAACAGGGTAATTAGCACTTTTGGGGAGGAAAAAAGGCTTACAGGTTGGAGTTGCAGATATTTATCACCAAATGTTGATGACCTTTTAATTTTTTTCAGTTATTATTAAATAATACTCTGCAATATCCATTCCACAGCTTTTGAATACATCTCTACCTGTATTGCCGTGCCAACTCCAAAGAATAGGATGTTATTCTGTACCTGCACCAGACTTCAAACTGGATTCCTCCTCCAGCCATTCCTGGGGCCATAAATACACCGACCAGGAGCCTCTGGACTGGGACATCAGCAGGAACCACCAGGGAATGATGATGCTCATCATTAAAGACGGGATCAGGGACACACAAAGTGGTTGCTGTTCGAAATGGCTTCAATTTGATGCCTAAAAAATAAGCAGTGTTGGTTAAAAATGGTGGCATTTGGGGGTTTCAAACTTTTCCTACTTGCAATCCTTCAGGAGGCAGGACCCAAGCAATCCATGCAGCACCATGATCTGTGAGCCACAGGCTGAGAACTACTGCTAAATGTGGCTGAAAGCTGACAAATTCCACAGGATTTGCTATGGAACAATGCTACTGACTGTCATTTTCAGTGGGATTACATGTTAGTGATCCAAAGCCCTCAAATCAACCCTACGTTCTTTTCTACAACTGCAATTACTTAAACACTCTTTTATAATCTGAAAAATGGTGGGTTTAGATGGGATATTGGGAAGAAATTCTTCCCTGTGAAGGTGGGGAGGCCCTGGCACTGGTTGCCCAGAGAAGCTGTGTCTGCCCCATCCCTGGAAGTGATCAATGCCAGATTGGAGCAACCCGTTCTAGTGGAAGGTGTCCCTCCCCATGGCAAGGGGGTGGAATTGGTTGATCTTTACATTGCCTTCCAACTCAAGCCATTCCATGACAATCCTAATGATCTAAACCAAGCAAGTCTTCTCTTGGTGTATCCATGAAAATCATAGAATCACTAAGGTTGAAAAAACCCACTAAGGTCATCAAGTCCAGCCACTAACTCAGCACTGCCAAGGCCATCACTAAATCATGTCTTCAAGTGCCACACTCAGGTGTTTTTGAACATTTCCAGGGATGTTGATTCCACCACTGCCCCGAGCTTTTAATTCGGTGAGACAGTCCAAGTACAGCTTACAAGGAAAACAAGCACTGGCTGCATGAATGCTCAGAAAAACACCCCCCCTCTTCCCCAGGCAGAGAGAACATGACTAAACAATATTCAATTAAAGCAATGCAATAAGGAGGAACTACAGACCAAATTTACCATCCTCATGCAATCCAGAGCCTTGCAGTGCAGCACAACCAGCCTCCTGAACTGGGAAATGGTACTGGACGTAGCAGTCGGCCTCTCCCCAGACCGTGGACTGCAAGGGAGTGAGTCCTTTCACACTCTCCACGTGGATCTCAAACACGTGTTCCATCAGGTCTTCCCCTTCTGGGTCTATCTGCTAACAAAACAAAGGGAATCCACATGGAAAGGATGATCCTCTAGGAAAACTGAGAACATTTCAACAGGCTGCCCTGTTGAAGCAAGTGGTTGAGTCATCCCTGGAGGGATTTAAAAGATGTGTAGATGTGGCACTTGGGGATATGGGTTAGTGGTGGCCTTGGCAATGCTGGGGGATGGTTGGACTTGATGATCTTAGAGGGCTTTTCCAACCTAAATAATTATGTATGATGAGAATCTAAGAAGCCTGAGATGGGGGACAGAGCCATTATCTGCCATTTTCCTCCTCAGGGTCACAGAAACATTGAAAGCCTGAGAACACTTTTTTTCCTGCAAAACCCAAAACTCAGCACGTAAAAGTTCTTACACATCCAACTCAAAGGTAGTGGCAAAACCTCCACAATGAGGCTGTGAGAATAATGATTTTCTAAAATTTGTTTTTTTTTTTAACTGCACTTATACAGATAGAAGCAGTGGATATGCAAGGAAACAAAAAGGGCAATAATGTCAAGACTGGTGAGAGCCAGTTGGTAAGAAAAGAGTATAAACAATATAATTCTGTGTGGAATGTGATCATTTATGACGGAACAACATCAAATAGAGACTGGGGGCCACTCATCTGTTAATGAACCTACTGGTAAAACGCTTTTCACACGTCTCTAACATCAAGAATGAGAATTTACTGAACAATTAATAAAAAGGGATTTACTGAACAATAAATACCGTTGTGGGTTTTGTAGGAGGAGGGTCCAGAGAGTGGGAAGGACGTTGTGGGACAGAAGGTAACACTCCTTCTCCATTCTTTAACCTTTGCAGTGCCACTATTTGATCAGCTGATCCCATCGCCAAGATGACTCTGAGGCTTCCGCTTGTGCTGCCAGTAAAAACATCAACCACAGGCATGTAACTGTCCACAGCAACCACTGGGTACTGAGCCTGGAGGAGCAGGTGGGAAATCTTTGGGTCTCTACAAAGCATTAAAACAAAAACAGAACAAAAAAAAAAAAAGAGCCGTTTGAGTAGGAACAGGATCACATGAAGCTCATCTTAGTTGGGATTTTCAACACCACTAAAAACAATCTATCTCCATTCCTCCAAAATTTGTTTCACACAGCACAGATCCATGAGCTGCTGACTGAAAAATGTTATTTTCAGCAATGAAAAAGCACAACTTTCCAAAAACTAACACAGCCTCACCTATGAGTCAGTCTAGAGATCCATGATTAGATGGAAGAAGACTTCCATTTGTTAATGGGAGTAGCCATATTATACTTTTATGAGGTAGTTACATGCCTTTATGTATGGACTTGGGCCATATGAAAAGAAGGAACAGGAACTGTTCTCCCAGAAAAAAATCTCCTAGAAAAAATGTAAAAATCTCTAATAACACACTGAAGATATTCAAGGTCAGGTTGGATGGAGCTTGGAGCAACCTTGTCTAGTGGAAGGTGCCCCTGCCCATGGCAAGGGATGGAACTGGATGAGCTTTAAGGTCCCTTCCAACCCAAACCACTCTGGGATTGTAAGATATACACAAGTAAAATACAGTGGATTACTGAAAAAACTACACAAATGACACAGTAATAACTAACAAAGTTGTGTCCAGCCAGTACCAGCACCATCTGATTTACACTCACCACTAAATCTGACCAAAATAAAAGGAATTAATCCTTTGTGTCAGAAAGAATCTCTTCTGTCCAGTATTTCCATTAATTTTAACTGTGTTAAGCAGGTATATTTATTGACTGAACAAGAAGCCAAAAGATTAAACCCAAAAAGAACAAAGAACTCGTACTTCTGGACAAGGACAGTGTAACTTACTCATACAGTGCTCACTATAGGAAGTTTACCAGGGCAAAAATGCCTTTTGCTATAAAAAGTGTCATTAAGAACCCTCCCACGCAACCCTCAGATACTATCCATGACTTCTTTCCCTCAGCATCAGTGAGGATATTTCCCAACCCAATAAAATATGGAAAAAAAAAAAAAGATGTTTACTTGAATGAGATGTAAAACTGATGCAGAGGAAGTTTCACTAATCCCAGCAGTCTGTCACAGCCAGTGCTTCCCAGCTTGTTCCAGGCTTCAATAATCATGACATTGTCTTTCAGCCTCTCCAAACGTTTGGAACTCAGTGGAAAAGGCATCACCTGGAAGGGTTTAAGACAGAATTAGCATTCAGAATAAACTGGAAAATATTGGCTAAGTCAGGAGCATTCTGGTAACACTACATTATTCCAGTCTACAGAATTGTGCTTTTCAGAGGTGGAAATTAAAAATTAAATGTGCATTTGCCTAATGAAATTCAGAAAACTGGTAGCCTTGGAAAAGAGCTAGCCAGGAAAATAAATAATGGAATGGTTTGGGCTGGAAGGGACCTTAAAGGTCATCTAGTTCCACCCACATAGCAGGGACACCTTCCACTAGACCATGTTGATCCAAGCCCTGTCTGACCTGGCCTCGGACACTTACAGGAATGGAATATCCAATTTAGATAAAGTTTATCACAAGATCATGTGTAATGTTAAAAAACTTTGCTTTACTTTCAAATGCCTCTTTACTAAACAACACATAAATCATTTCACACAACTGTTTCAGATGTATTTTGCTCTGTTTTTACATTTCTTTCAGCTGAAGAGTGTCACAAATTGCTATAGTTAAAACAAATGCGTTTGAGCATCTTGACTTTTCCAAAGGAAAATATCAATAAAAATTACAAAGTCATAACATTACTGAATGCCTGAAATTCTGCTGGTTGCTGGGGGACAGCTCTGGCTCATGTTAGGCCAGTAAGCCACTGATATGTTCACTGAGAAGAACACAGTGCAACACACAGAAAAATTCTACATCTCCATATTAGAATGTCACCATCAACATGTTTTCTTTCTGAAATAAAAAAAAGTCAATTTTTTTCATTTTTAACCTAAACTTTTCTGACTCTTTCTCCTTCATACTTCAAAGGCCTCATTTATTATTTAGATGATTCAAGGAACTGCATTTCAAACTGCAACCCAGTCAAAACAATACTGAAAATACTTTCTGATATATTGAACAGAGTCCAGCAGAGATATTCCTACATACATAAAAGTAATTTATCTATGAAATGTGTTTGTCAGTGTGGAATCATCAGTGTGAAATGGAAAATGTGTGACTTGCCTGACAAAAATTGAAGGCAGGTTGTGTTGAGCCCCACACGACAGCGGATCTCGTTGCCCCCTCAGTGCTGAGCAGTTTGCAGTTTAAATACACATTGCAAGAACTGGGGAGCCCCTTGTCTCCAGCAACAAAATCCTTCCCATCAGGCACCATCAGTAGCACATGCAGCAATAACCCATCTTCCTCAGATGGGGTTATCTGGGTCAGCACATCCTGGGCCACGACTTTCCTGCTGCCCACTCCTCCCTTCTGGAAATCTTCAGAGCTTGTTCTCAAGCAGTGAGGGCCTTCTGCATTTGCACTCATCCTGTTGGACTCCTGGAATTCCAGCTGGGGACTTCTCACAGCATGAGCTAGGACTCGATGCCCAGCAGGAGCTGACCTGGCAGCTGTGCAGGTGAAGTCCTTGTTGTCGGCTGCAAGCTCTAAGAATCCCTGCAAGGTAAGGCCAAGTGGGCTGGTCGGGTGTGCCCCATCCCAAAGCAAGGGACTGCAACAGAAACTATGGAAAATATATCTCATGCTTTGCTCAAGAGCTGTGTTGTCTCACCCTAAGGCATGTGCTGGTTACAAGCTACAGCTGTTGCTGCAAAATAAACGTGTGGTTTTATTAAATAAAGCCCAAACTGGAGTTCAAAACCACACAATTACAGATGATTCAGAGAATGGTTTGGGTTGGAAGGGACCTTAAAGCTCATCCAGTTCCACCCCCTGCCATGGGCGGGGACACCTTCTAGTAGACCAGGTACCTCCAAGCTCTGTCCAATGCGGCCTTGAACGCTTCTAGGGATGGGGCAGCCACAGCTTCCCTGGGCAACCAGTGCCAGGGCCTCCCCACCCTCACAGGGAAGAATTCCCTCCTAATATCCAATCTAAACCTACTCTATTTCAATTTGAAACCATTCCCCCTTGCCCTGTCACTCCAGGCCCTTGTAAATAGTCTCTCTCCACATTTCTTTCAGGTACTGGAAGGCCACAAAGACCCCAAAGCCTTCTCCTTTCCAGTATGAACAATCTGGAAACAATTCTCTCAGCCTTTCCTCACAGGAGGTGCTCCATCCCTCTAATCATCTTGGTGACCCTTCTCTGAATAAAGTAAAAAATTAAACCAATCCCAAGCCCAAAGCTGGCTGAAAATGAACTCCTACCCAGCCAAGGTGAAAAGAACTGTGAGGAAGTATCACAACTGTCACTTGC
This sequence comes from Neopelma chrysocephalum, assembly GCF_003984885.1. Lineage (NCBI taxonomy): Eukaryota > Metazoa > Chordata > Aves > Passeriformes > Pipridae > Neopelma > Neopelma chrysocephalum. Next base: position 5,999,650 of record NW_020897715.1, read on the forward strand.
TCCACTTTGCTACAGCACATGCTGCTTGAGAGAAATTAGGAAAAATAAGTGTTTCTAAATGTTTTCTGTCACTGCTCTTTCACTTTTATGTTGCCTGCTGATTTTAGCTATTTGCAAGTGTTAATTGCTACAGAGCACCATAGATTTGCTGGATGCATTCAGGTGACAAGGCAGCAAGGAGAGGAATAAACTGAAGTCCAGAAGATAAAGTAACAGAATAAAGAAAAGGATTTGAGCCACAAAATGACCAAATAAGGAAAACAAAATAATCAGGTATTTCACTGTGCACCTGAAACCCAGGAGACAGGGCAACCAAAATCAGTTTTCTTGAAGTATTAACTTCCCCTTCGCTAAGTTCTTGCATTGAACTTTGGTTCATTAATTCCCTACAACATCATCTTCCACTTTTCATCTCTCACACGCTGTTGCACTCCATTCTCTCCCTGAATAAACACACCATTTCTCCTCCCTGCCTTCAACACTTCCCACACCTAACCCTACTTTCTTAAACCTTCAGCTGCTAATCTAGAGAGCTCTTTATCTTCACAACTGGCAAATCTGCTGTGCAGGAGTTTTACTCCTCAATGAGGAGCTGAGCAGAAACTTTGGCTGGAGAAAATAACTCCTGAAGTGACAAGGTGGTACCAAGGACAGGGAACACCAGGCTCCACATCAGCTCCTGCCACATGTGAAGCAGAAGGCAAAGCTCCCAGCCCTGTATATGTGCCCCTCAAAATTTGCCTGTGGAGTGGTTTCTGTATCCAAACCCCACCTTATTGACAACATCCTTAGACATGCAGGAGGTTCAAAATATTTCTCCAAACTCTCAAGGAACAAAAAAAGTTCATATTATCTTGTATTGGTCTAACAAACCTTCATATCCAAGACCCAGCAAATTAAAACAAAGAGAGAAAACACAGGAGGGAAAAAAAGGAGTGTGCAGCCAAAATTAGTAGTGAGAGGTTGTTTAACAAACTCGAGATGGTAAAACACATACCGTAAGTGGTCCAACTTGCGGGTGATCTCCCTCTTTTTCCACAGGTATTTCCCAGCTGACACTGAGCAGCTTGGCTTGGATGACCCTGCGGAGCTGAAGCACTGCTGAGCCAATGGCCACGGGCTGAGGACAGGCAAAGAATCAATTTTGCAAGATTTGTCAGGTTTAAAGGACTTCTGTGAAACAAAAGCTTTCTGGGAAGCCATGGGCAGCCACACAGACTCCTCACTCCTACAACATTAGTAGTACCAACAGGGATTTGGAAAATTTCCCCTAGTTCCAATTACTAGAACAACAGTAAGACAACTTCTCCCAGAATCTACTGTAAAGAATTCCAGATTAAGGCAAAAAATTACCATCCCAAATCCTAGTAACTGAGCAAAATTTCCATACTTAAAGATGCAATTTATTCACCTGTTAAAAGAAAAGCACATATCCTCAGTGCTGATTAAAATGCAACATAAGCTGAGTTAACCCCTCTCCCCTTTTCATCACAGGTAGATGATTATAAAAATAATCTTAGTAAACAGAAATGCACTTTTTCCTCCTAAATGCACAAGTTACATCAGTTTTTCACAACTCATGTTATTCCTCTTAACCTGGACAGGATAAAGATACAAACTGCATCCACAGGAATGAGCTGTGTTCTCACTGAAGAACAATGTTTATAATTGATCCAATGTTTTTAAAAACAAGAGATCAGTTTTAAAGATGAGGGAAGGACAATTTTTTTTTGCCTGTCGGTTTCGAACTCAGAAAATCCTTGAATGGAGTGACAGAGAGTGACAAGCCTGGAACAAGCTTTCCCAGGGAAGTGGTCACTTCCAAGCCTGACAGAGCTCAAGGAGTGTTTGGACAGCACTTTCAGGCACAGGATGGGATTTCGGAGTCCAGGAGTTGGGACTTAGATCCTAGTGGTCCCTTCCCACTCAGGATATTCCGGAATTCCATGATGATAGAACAGCAATCAGTTCAACTTATATTATCTGCACATAATGGCACTTCCCTTCTTAATATCTGGTTGTCTGCATTAAGTGTGTGTGGGAAATAAAAATGCCAGGAATTCTTTGTTTTTCAAGACACAAAATAGAAACAACAACTAATCAATACCTTTTTCTGGGTGCTTTTCCTCATGTAGATTTTAAAAGCAAGGTCAGAGTCCCACCAGTGCTCTATCATTGTTCCACCAAAACGGACAGGGAACACAGACCGCTGTTGGAATTTCACCCCTGGAAGATAGGAGCAACAAATATTCCAAATTAACTGAATATAAATAAACTTCCCCCTGGAGATCACTCTGTTACACACACAACCATTTAATTTTGCATAATTTATTAACACCAAGGTCAAAGTAAACTGTTTTTCATTTTCCAAGGCCCGAAAAGAACAGGAGGACAAAATTAAGATTATAATTAAGATTATAACAGCATTTAAAGGCTGCAGTTGACACCAAGTCTCTGTCATCTGTATACAATAAGTCTTGCCCTTTTTTCAGTGGGAGAACTCTGTATTATTTTGAGTTATATAGTCCAAAGTATTCATTGAGAGAGTCAAAGCTGAGCTGCAAGAAAAATCACAGCTTCAGGAGAAAAGGAACATCTGCAAGAAAATACGGAATGAAAGTCTGCAAAAAGAGTACAAGAAGCACAATAACAGTGTTCAAGTACTATTTTTCACTTGTTCACAATGGATAAAGAAGTACTCTTGTCATGACAAAAATGCAGATTAGACATCAGGAAACTTTCTCAATACAGCTTGTCTGGGACGGCTCTGGAATTTTTCTATTGGGCATCTTTAATAAGTGAGTAAACAGCTCTCAGGAAGGATAATGAAGTGGATTGTCTTGATGTCTTCTCCAAATTATTTTCAGCACGATCTGTTTTTCTAGGCTCCAAAGAGCTGGACTCCACACCAGGCAAAGGGCAGGAGGATGGGGGATGAGTTTGAGGTTCAGAAGAAACAGATGTTTTGTCTGGCCACAAATGGAGAATATACAAGAGAACTCAGAATCTCTCGAGTGCCACTCAGAAAGATGCAAAGTCAATGAATGACCATATTGGAGAGGCATTTGAAGGTCACTCTGGAATTCTAGTTTGTGGGAAGACAGCATTGCTTCTAAAGCATTCTCTGCTCAGGGGAAAGAGACAGGAATTGTTTTTGGAGATACAAACACTGGTGACTCTCAGAAAAGTGAGATGTCTGATTTGAGCACAGAACTCAGGATCCCTTGGATCCAACAGATTATCTGAGCTCTTGGAGATATTACATGACATCATCTGGAGAACTTTATTTGAGGTATAGGCATCTCTGATATTTCTAAAAGTAATTTATCTTCCTCTTATTATGGCAGAAAGGATATTTGCTTTATGTTGAAATGAAGGAATGGGATTATTGACTTGCTGTTCTTTCCCTAAGAAAAAATTTGAAAATCCCAATAGCAATACTTTTTGAAGAAAAAAAATAATTCAAAAATCACTTGGGTTCCCTCTCCCTGAGAGGACCATTCCACCACCTGCAGCACGGCAACTCTACACTAATCATGCTAATCATGACTTTCAGGCAGCAAAAGAAATAGAAAACACAACTAAATAATTTCTAAGAGATGAAAGAGTCAACAAAACTAAATATAAGGGGAAAAAATAATGCCCTTACCATCATCTATGATTTTACTTGAAGCTACTCGAATTACTTCTGTTTTTATGGAGACCTGTCCCTTATTATCCTTGGAGACTCCCATGGGAAAGTGGTACTCCACAAAGAAAGTGCTGTGAATAAAAAAATGAATGGATGATCACAATCTATCAAAAATCAAATTAAAAAAATAATTTAAAAAATAAAATCCATCAAATAATGTAATCCATCAAAATGTAATAAAAGTGAACAAAGCAGGCAAGTTTCATGTTCACACAGCCACTCTTTTTTTAGGATAACTGAACCATCTATTTCCTGATTTTTTTCCATATTACAGATTCTCCACCAATACAACCTCCTGTTTTCAGTGTACATTTGGACCTCCCCAAAGCCCCTGGAAAAGCACAGCCTGAAGTGAGGCCACATCAGAATAAATTAGTCACATCTTTAACAAGTTTACAGGATACAATTTCCTGAGAGAAACAGAGAAATAGGAAGACCTCGGAAGCCTGGAGAACTCAGGGAAGCTGGACAACTCAACAAACCTCAGGGAAAACTACGTTAAAGGCACAGGAAACAAACTTGGAAGACACAATCTCTCTCACCACTTATTGACAGATGCAGGTCGTGGAGGCTTTCCCATTAAATCTTTCTTCCTCTGGTAAATCTGGATGCTCTTAAGAGGGATTTTCAGTCTGTCAATGATGACTCTGGCCAGATGTATTTGCTGCAGAAATGCCAACCTGTCTGAATCCAACGATGTGATGCGAGCTGCTTCCCTGTGATCTTCTGGAGGAGCAGTAGGAGAGCAGCTGGAGAGAGGAAAATGAGACTCAGGATACAGAAACATCTTTAACATGACCACATGAAGGGAAAACTGTAGCTTGGTGGGATGTTATTTTAAAAATGTATGTTTCAAATGCATTTTTACAACAAATTTGGTACTCTCTGTAACAGAAATGTTACCATACCCAGGGTACATAACTGAAAAAAATCAACCCAGAAAGTGCATGTTCCACACTGTTGATTTGGAAAAATCTTGTGTTAACTCTTCAAAAAGAAAAGCTTTATTCAATGTCATGTACAAAACTGGGGAGATGACACAGTTATACACAAGAACAAGTCTCTGCTGCAGAGGAACAGCGCCAGGATTTTAGTCATAATTTAGAATCTCAGTTGTGTAACTTGTAAGACACGTAAATGGTTTTGGGTTGGTATCTCTGGAGACATGAAGTTGACCTGACTGTAAAAATAGCAGTATTTGCAAGAAAAAAATTCATAAGTAATTGTTTGGAGCTGAATTATTAAAAAAATGAGCCATACACCTTAATACTAATTGTATTATACAAATGAAACTTGATTTTTAGGGACACTTTTATTGGTTCTGTCATGCAAAAAAGGGAATACAATTAGATGACGTCAGAACAGAAGGCACTAATGTAACTATTTACCTGGGTTTAATTTCTATCACATTCTGATCAAAGGCATTAAAATCTTTCTGTGGATTTGCTGGATTAGCTTTCCTAAGAGTTTCTGTCTTCAATGCTTTGTTTGAGGATTTAACATCATCATCACTGAGGGAATCACTTAAACTGGAATCAGATTTCTGAAACAGAAATAAGGCACAGAAATAAGAAGTTATTTAGCATCGTCTGGAGAGATATATAATAGCCATGATACATACGTTAAAAAGAAAACCAACTTGAGGACTGCTTAACTTGAAACAATTGAAATGGTATCAAAATTTTTCAGCAGTTTAAAAAAAAAAAAAAAGTCTTCCTGGACAATTCTTCCTGAGGAATTTCCAAACTCGGTGCTTGACTCTGTAGTCTTGACAGTATTCTTTTAAAAATGCTAATTTTAAGCAAAGTACTCATGTACTCACAAGCCTTTGTATGATACCTAATGTTTATCCAGACTTAAAATCCTGAAATCTGCTGAATTTTTGATTATGCAAACTTCTGGTTTTCTTCCCATCAGGGAATGCACATTTTCCTTTGGATCTCCACTTACAGGAGTTGTGTAAAAAAGTCTCTCCAGCAGACTCTGGTCATAATGGGGATCCCCCAGTTCACTGTCATACACCTCACTCCCAAGAGAGAGGGAATCCCAAAGGGATCCTGTGCGATCCCACAAAGGCCCCGGAGAGAAATCAGCACTGTGGGTAAAAGAGAGAGAAACATAGCTTAGTTTTCCAGCTCTGGAGATATTTTCTAAGGAATCTGGACAATACCGCCTCTTTTATACCAGATGGAGCCAGTCTGTGACCCAACCTGAAGGGTTATCCTGTAGTAACATCTCTGGATCCAACAGGAAAAAACTGTGTGTGAATTGCAGGTTGGAAGAGATCCCTGGAGATCATCTAGTCCAACCCCTGCTCAAAGGGAAATGACACAAATAAAAATCATCCCATTGGATTTTGAATATCTCCCAAGCTGCAGGTTCCACAACCTCTGTGGGTAACTGACTCCAGCCCTTGGTGACTTTCATAATAAAATATATCTATTAATATCTAATTTATTAATCTAATTTTTATCCTTAACTGCTTTATAACTTTTGGTTTAAGGTACCAGTAATACTTGAGGACAGTTTATTTAGATTAAAAAAACCTAACAAACTATATCTGAGCAGGTAAATCCAAGTATTTTTCGAACATGGTTGGAACAAACTGGGGTTTGTTTGGTTCAAAAGGTTTTCTCTGTGCTGTGAGTTCAAAATCATTTTATGATCTGCAAACATTCCAGTGTTATCCAGTGATAAACCACAGGGAAAAAATAAGTGCAGGGCACAAGATACACAAACTGAAGTTCCGAATATCTGACCCAGAAACTGTGTTGTTCAGGATGCTTCACGCCCCTGATTTGGGCACAATGGAAGCATCGTTTATTCTACTGCTACACAAAATGAGAGAAAAATGTTACTTTAATATTTGGAGGAAGTTGAAAAATAACTATTGGTTCTCTGTAGTTTTAATTTACTGTTTCTTCTTCAAAGAAATGCTGTATTTGTTTTACATACTTAGTAACATTTTAGGATACAACAGTAACAACCATTGAAAAATTTAGTTTTATCAAGGATTTTGATTAATTTTTCTTTTAAATCAACATGACTTGAAGCTTTCTAGGCTGTCCTGCATTAAAGCTGAGGCATAAAACACCTCCATCACTTGCACATTGGTTACATTCCCAAAAATGTGGAGAACTTGAGGAGTCAAGACATATTTTTTAGTATAAAATGGTCAAAAAAGGATAACTTTGCAGTAATAACCCCCAGTGCATCACACTCACCTGCCCAGCAGTAACTGGATTGCTCTTTCTTCAGAGTTTAGATCAAATTGCTGCTCTGAAACTTCAGATTCAAAGTGATGGAAATCTTCAGGAGGGAGCACCAAACTGGACTTCAAGCCTTTGGGGCTCCTGGATAACAGTGATGGAAGCACAGAGGGTAAAAGGAAAAATAAAAATATTAAACAGTAAAAGGAATTCAAGATCAACCCATTAATCCATTAATTGGTCTTTCAATTTTTCCTGCAGAGTCCAAAATCATCTACTTTAAACAAATAGTATTAGTTTGAGCAGAAATAATTTAAATTGTGTTTGCAACAGCATCACTGACTGTCAAAGATAATGACATTACTTTCTGGTTATCACAAAACAACAGGAAATATTTGTATTTTTCCAGAAATAAAACAAGGAAATGAAGTTTCTCCTATTTAAAAAAATAAGCATTTGTTTTAATACTTTTAAATATCATTGAACTGAGAATATTTATTAAGTCTAATGCTAAACAAAGGTGGAGTTAGAAGTTGAAAAGGCACCAACACTTTTTTTTTCCAATTTGCTAAGAAAAATCTTGTGGAAGAAGATAATGACTAATAATTTTGAGAACATAGTTATATAGATGCAAATTTTCATGGGAATGTTGACATCAGGAGATACAAATTAGAATATATAACAAAACATATAAAAATAATATATACTATTTATATATATTATTTTTCATAATTGTATAGTTTATTATTTTATATTATTATTGTGTATTATTTTATAATATATAGAATAAAATATATAATAAAAAGTATCCAATTTACTTATTTGAAAACCTGTTCTTTGTGATGAAGTAACCATTTCACTTGCAATTCCTTACACCACTCTTATTCTTTACCAACACTTAATATTTCCTTATCAATTTCCTCATCATTAATATTTCCTTATCAATATTTAATATTTCTTATCAATATTTCCTTATCAACTAAATACAAATATACCACAAAACAAAATTAAAATCAATTACTTAAATCAAGGTTTACTACTTCAAGATTAAAATAAATTCACAAAATTTAGGCTTTATTCACAGGTAGAATTTAATTTTCCATTTGAATGAGAATCCTAAAACGCATCCCACGAATATGGGTATTTCAAGTTTTCCTGATAAGGCCTCAAAATGTATAGTTTGGAACTTAAATCTCACCTCCCCCATTCCAAGCTCACCTTGTTAATGCTTTAAAATCCTCTCTCTCCATAAGTGGAACCACTTTATTCAGTTCAATCTCCATGTCAGGGCTGGATTTCATTGCAGAGACAACCATGGCATCCCGGAGTTTCCTGCCCTGATCCAAGAGAGCTGGGAAACAAGCAGAAAGATTTATATTTCAGCATTCAAATGCGATTTAAAAGCAATACATAAACACAATAAATGTGTCAATGACAGTCAAGAAACTTCTGTTTTCTGCTGTTATAAAAAGATCTTAATACACTGGGGACTAAACATGTCTTATACACCAAAAAACAGCTCAGTGAGAGTGATCCTGCATCAGTTTCCCACTCAGAGCTGTAAAAACCACTCACCCACACACACCAAGTTGGGCATTGGAAAGGCATTATTAGGATATAAAAGCAAAACTAATTTAGGGAAGACTAGTTTGTAACCTTACGATGTCTGATTTTAGGTCTTTTCTGTGAATATGAAGCTCAAAACACAGCATATATGGAAATGTGTCCTACTCTGATGCTCATTTCAATCCAGTCCAGGCAGCCTGTGGTCTAAAAAGGATGGAAATAGTTTTCCACCCGAAAATACCAACAGAATAGGAACCCTCCCAAGACCCCCCTGAACAGGAGCAGCAGTTCTGACAGTCACTTCAAAAGACATCTCAAAGACTAAAAGCCTGTGAAGCTGAGCTTCTTTTTCTTTTACTCCTCCAGGCCCAGGAATCCTGCTGGGCCACCGTGTTTTCCCTGAGCCGGATACTGCAGTCACCTTCCAACAAGACTAAATCAGCAGTTTTTAAGTAAAGTAAAAAAATATAAAAATTATCTTTGACATACTACAGTGAGAGGGTGCAAAAAGGATCCCTTTTCCTTCAGAAAATCTCAGCTCTGGAGAAGCACTGGAAACATTATCAAGAGCTGTTTGTTGTGAACCTCAAAGACAATGCCAGTTGCACACAAACCTGACAGCAGGTCTTTTGTAGCTGGGTTGCTCGTGGAGAGCATCCGTGTGTTCATTCCAGTATTGGTGCTGGGGGGAAACAACAGGGAAGGATTTGAAGGATTCATTTTCCAAGGCTCATCTGGTAAACTCCCAGGGTGATAAGAAGCAGGAGAAGTGTCCTTTATGTTTTCAGAGTTCTCTTGGAAGAGCAAATGGTCCTTTCCTCTACTGAAAAATGAAATGTTACTTCAGTAACAACTCAAGTGGGTGGGTAAAGAGATTCCAAACTCTTCAAATGCTCCAAAAAGAAATGTGATGTTATGTTCATGAGTTCTCATCTGCCACTTAGACCATGAGAGGTACAATTCAAGCTGCAAGTAAAAGACTTACATCTTTTTAAAAGATCTTTTTACAAGAGCATGTCGTGACAGGACAAGGGGGAATGGATTCAAACTGAGATCAGGTTTAGATTAGATATTAGGAGATAATTCTTCCCTATGAGGGTGGGGAGGCCCTGGCACAGGTTGCCCAGAGAAGCTGTGGCTGCCCTGTCCCTGGAAGTGTTCAAGGCCAGGTTAGACAGGGCTTGGAGCAACCTGGTCTAGTGGAAGGTGCCCCTGCCCATGGCAGGGGGTGGAACTGGATGATCTTTAAGGTCCCTTCCATTCTGTGATTTGTTGCACCTCTTGTGTGAACCAGCATGGCTTGAACTAAGTCAACATAGGATGCAAATTTCTGCCAGATGACAAACTGTCCCTGTAAGCTCAGAAACCTTCAACACTCTGGATTTCATGTAACATACACACTCAAAAAGATTAAGCATTCCATAACTCACAAGTGTATAGTTATCACAAAAAAACCTGTGTGAACTGCAAAATAAACCAGAACTTTGCCATGGCAGAAAAAAAAAAGAGTACCTGGGGCTTGTGGCTTTGCTGTTGTCAACAGACTCTGGGTCAGCAACAGCCACCTGCGTGTGCCTGGGCTGCGGGGACTTGCTGCTTCCTTGAGCAGGAGCAGGGTCCAAACTTCCCTCTGTGGTGGTGCTTGTGTCATACACTTCTGGCAGAGGTTCTAGAACCAGCGAGACCTGAAAGACAGAAGGTGAAAATATTACTTTGTTCTTTTCTTAGCTAAGTGCAGCACATACTGTATTCAACTTTACTTGTCATGCCATGAAAAACTGTTGCTCTTCCACAGGAAGTAATATTTACATTTTGCATAACTCTGACACGATTTACAAGTACTTGTTTCCCACTCCATGTTTTCCAATCTCAGACAATTGTCTTTCAGCATCAATTTTCCCGAGCCAGGGCTGCAGGACAGAACTTTCCTCATTCCAGATTTCAAAATCTCCTACAATTCCAGCCCAGTGAAGTGTTAGAATTGAGGATCCATTTTTAAATCTACCTGCAAAAACTCACTCTCAGCGTACAGATGACATTTTCTTTATCAAGCTGAACTACCACAGATCCCTCTAAACAAAACAGACTCAACCCCACCAATATTTATTTTTCGCTTACTACCTTAGCTCAGAAATGCCTTGGACAGAGATTAGGTCTGCGGTGTGCCATGTACAGCTTGATCCTGGCACTTGATTATACACATAATTTATAATAACATAATTTATAATAAAGAGCACAGACATCAGGACTACCTGCAGCTCTCCAAGTTTAGCAGATGTTGGTGATACCACGGGGAAAGACCCTTTGATGGGATGGTTGGGAGAGAGCTGGGACAGTTTGGTGATCTGCACTTTGCCAATGGGGAGGTGGTCAAGCTTGGTCAGGACCTCCAGGACAAGCACACCCATATCTGTGAAAATTAGGAACAGTTTCAGGTCAGCCTCATGGTCACAATTAACACTTTTTGATTAAAATGACAGAGATGTCAGAGGTTGTTATGTTTTATATGGAAATGATAATAAAATGAGACATCAGGCAGAGAAGAGTCACTACAGATATTATTACTGCTATGTGATAAATAAACACAAGATTACCAGTAAAAGAAATGACATAACAAGGGGGAATGGCTTCCCACTGCCAGAGGGCAGGGTTACATGGGATATTGGGAAGGAATTCTTCCCTGTGAGGGTGGGGAGGCCCTGGCACAGGTTGCCCAGAGAAGCTGTCCCATCCCTGGAAGTGTTCCAGGCCAGGTTGGATGGAACTTGGAGCAACATGGTCTAGTGTATGGCAGAGGGTGGACCTGGATGAGCTTTACGGTCCCTCCCAGTCTGGGATTCTATGAGTAGCAACAGCCAGCACAGGTTTTACAGACAGACTCTGGACATCAGGCTTGCATTAATTTCCTGCATATCTTTCACTAAATTAAGTACTAAATTAACCTTACAAGCTCAGCTGAGTACCTTCCTATTTTCCACACCTTTAGACACTGAAATGCCTGTATGTATAATACCAAACCCCACAGAATCACAGAACAGCTGGGGTTGGAAAAGACCTCTGGAGACTATCGAGTCCACCCTGGGACCGATCCCCACCTTGTGAACCAGAGCAGAGCACTGGGTACCACATCCAGTCGTTCCTTGAACACCTCCTGGGATGGGGCTCCACCATCTCCCTAGGCAGCCTCTTCCAATGTTTAACAACCGTTTCCATGAGGAAATTCCTTCTGATGTCCAACCTGACCCTCCCCTGGCACAGCCTAAGCCTATGACCTCTTGTTCTAACCTACTCCTAATAAACTCCTCGGCTTTAGCGGGTCTCCCACGCGAAATGTCCCTACCTGCCAAATACGCAGCGAACTGCCGGGGCCCGCAGCGCACCGGGAAGCGGGCGGTGGTTCTCCCGGCGGGACGCCCGGGCCGGGATGCGGGCTGGAACAAGGTGCCGCCGGAGGTTTCCCCCCACCACCTCAGGCGGACGACGACGGGCGGTTTTGGGGCCGCCCAGACCACCCTGGACACGGTGCAGCGGAGGAAGCAGCGCGGCGGGCCCTGGACGAGCGGCGGGAGGCTGGTGGCGGCGGAGGGAGCGCCGGGACCTGTGGGGACAGGCGGCGTCAGCGGCCACCCGAGTTCCCATGCCGCTTTCCGCCCCATCCCGCCGCCCTTTCATCCCCCCAGGATCCCTCCAAACCTTCCCTCCGCCCTCCCATCCCCTTCCACACCTTCCCTCCGCCGCATCCCGCCCGCGCCTCCCGCCCGGCAACGGCCGCCCCGGCGGGGGACTACAGCTCCCGTCATGCACCGCGCCCCATAGAGACCAGCGGAGCCATGGACTACATTTCCCAGGATACCACGGGACTACATCTCATGCCCGCCCGCCGAGCGCCGCTGCCGCACCCCGGGGAACTACAGCTCCCGTCATGCCCCGCAGAGCACTGCGGCCTACATTTCCCATGGTGCCACGGGGCCTCCACCACCTCCCGTCCGGCAACCCCGCGCTCCCGTGCCTCCCCTGTAACATCCCAGAACCCTTCCATCCTTCTATTCCGCTCCACATCTCCCTTCTGCCGCGGTCCAAATCGGCCGCTCGTTCCCCACGCCCGTGCCGCATCCCTCCCCACAACTGCCGCCATGGCGGTAGACTACAACTCCCGTCATGCACCGCGCTCTATAGCGGCAGTGGAACCGCGAACTACATCTCCCATGACGCCACGCGGATGTTTCCCGTGGTGCCGCGCGGCGGCGCTGTCGAGAGAGGCCGCTTCCGGCGGGGCGGAGCGGGCGGGGGCGGCTCGGGGGGTTCCGGTGTATCCCGGTATTCCCGGTGTGTCCCTCGCCGTCATGTCGGCCTTGGAGAAGCAGCTGCACCTGGGCCGCCTCTCACCGCGGCCCCCGTTGCCCGGCGGCGGCGGCCAGTCGGGCTCCAAGATGCGCATGGGGTAGGCGGGGGAAGGGCGAGGGCGGCTGAAGGGGCCGGGGGGGGGTTAGGGGGGGAGGGTTGTAGCAGAGGGGGAGCTCTGGAGGCAGAGGTGGTCTTTTGGGGGGATCTGGAGGGAGGAGGATTCATTTTGGGGGGTGTGAAGGGAAGGGTGTTCGTATTTGGGGGGTGTGCACGGAGGTGGTGCTTATTGGGGGGTCTGGAGCGAGGGGCGCTCGTATTGAGGAGTCTAGCGGGGGCTCGTATGGGGGGGTCTGGAGGGAGGGATGCTTGGTTTTGAGGGGTCTGGAAGGAGGGCGGCTTGTGTTGGGGGGGTCCGAGGGGGGGGGCTCGTATTCGAGGGGTGTGGAGAGAGGAGTGTTTGTGTTTGTGGGGTCTGGAGGCGTGTATTGGGGGTCAGGAGAGAGGGGTGCTCGTTATTTGGGGTGTCTGGAGAGAGGGGTGGTAATTGTTGGGGGGTCTGGAGGGAGGGGGGCTCATACTTGCAGGGCCTGGAGGGACGGATTGGGGGGTCTGGAGGGAGGGGTGCTTGTTTTTGGGGTGTCTGCAGGGAGGGGTGGTCGTATTGGGAGGGGTGCTCATTATTTGGAGGGAGTGGCTCGTTTTGGGGGATGTGGAGGGAGGGGTGGTTGGTATTTGGGCGTCTGGAAGAAGGGGTGCTCATGCTGGGTGTAGAGGGAGAGGTGGTCATTTTGGGGAGGTCTGGAGGCAGAGGGGGTTCATATTGGGGGTCTGGAGGAAGGGATGGCCCTGCTTCCCAGAAGCAGCACCTGGATCAGGCTTCTCCAGCCACAGCAGGCAAAGGTGGCACTGCCTGGAGTATCCTCAGGGCTGAGGGGAGGTGACAAGTCCCAGGATTGCTCTCCAGCCCTTTTTTCCAAATCCGTTTGCCATCAGTTTTGGGAGGGAGTGTCAAGAACCTTTTCCATCTGGTACCTCAGAGCGTGGCTGGGGAAGAGAGGTGTTTTGGAATTCTTGGGAATTGGATTCCTAAGTCAGAGTTGGACTTTGATGATCCTTGTGGTGTGATGATCCTTTTTCCAGCTCAGGGTGTTCCATGATTCTGTGGTTTCTCAGCAGCAGGTATCCTTGTGAAGTAGGTGAGCTCTGCTGAGGGACTTGAATCCCTGCTCCAGGTGATGGAAAATCTGGGACACTCTTAAATCTTTCAAGCAGGAGTTGAGAGCACATTTTGGGAGCTGTGGGAGAAGTTTGACTTAAGGATGTGGATGGCAAGTAGAAAGGATAGAACGGGCAAGAACAACCCTTATTCCCTGAGTCAGGGGGAGAAAATGGGTTGCAAATGGGATACTTCTGAAGGGAATTTCATAATTCCACTTCCAAAGGTTGTGGTGTGAGGAGAAAAACAGGATCTTGCAGCAGGTTGGTTTGAAGGGAAGGGGGTTCCAGGTGCAGAGGGAAGCAAAGGAAGCTGGCAGGGATGGTGCAGATTTAAAACATGGAGGTTTTAACTAATTTAATTAATCAGAAAAACTGAGATTTTATTAAATCTGGAGAAAATGTGTTTTCAGGGATGTGAGAGTATGGAATTTGAGGTCTGGCTTGTGACAGAGACCAGGGGTTGGTGCTCTGGTCCCCTCCACCTCAGGACCTCTGCACGATTCCTGCTCCATTAGGAGGATAAAAATATCCTACAATTCTCCTAGGAAACCTGCTTTGATGCAGGAAATCAGGTAACTAAAAGAAATAATGGGAATTATTGGAAATATGGAAATAAACTGTTGGGGTATTTGTGGATGGGAGAGGATCATTTTCCTCTCCTTTAAAGCAGAGTTTAAAAAGGTTGGTACACATCTCATTATTTTTGGATTTCCATCCATATTTTTGGATATCCATTGATTATATTTGGATGGATGGAATGCACTTGGTGTTGTTAGGACATGAATTAATGCTGCCAAATCTTCATCAAACACTGCTTTATTTTAATATGAATTATTTTAAAGGTAAACTTCACCCAAGTGATTACTGGCATGGCCTTTGGTTAAGCAAAAAAGTTACGTTTTAGGATTAATTTAGGTAATATGCATAGAAATTAGAAAATAAGTGAGCTTGAATGACTTTCTCTCTTTCAGGACTGTTGTCTGCTCTCCTGTGGCTCTTGGTTACCTGAATTAAGAGTTTCCTTATGAAATGTGGGGTTGTGAACAAGCCACTAAACTCCAAATTCCCCAGTTTGTGTCATGGGGAGGCTTGGATTTCACAGTAGTGTGCTGAAGGTTACATGGACATACAAAGTTAGATTCAGTGTTAAATATATTATTTAATTTTGCTGGCTCTGTTCAGAACAGGTTTCACCAAGCAAAGTCTGCCAAGCACAATTTTCCTGGTTTAGATGAAGAAATTAAATTTTTAATTCTTCCTCTTGTTTTATCCTCTTTAACTCATCCATCACAGCTATTTTGTGTATTTTTTAATGTGCTTTATACAGTTTTCTTGCACTGTAAACTTTGTCAACACCTCATCCCTTGTGATAGTTTTTGTTAGAAAAACGGACAAAAGTAAAGACATTTAAGTTACTGACTTAATGAAGTGCTGTCAAATCAACCCCCCCATATATTTGTTGCTTCATTTGCTCATTGCAGGTAAAAAAACAACTTGTAACGGGCATTTCCAGGGATTTTTCAAAGGGTTTTATAGATACTTATGGTTTTTTTTTTCTATTTAGAGATATTTATGCTCATTAGTAGCAATTCAATATATTAATTTATACAATTCTTCCTGTCTTGCTGCACTTTGGAGGGTTTTTAAACACTGTTAGGGAATTATGAAGGAAAGTTTGCTTTCTGTTGTCCTATAAACCTCTTTTTTTCCTTTCAAATACTTCCTGAGAGCACTGATATGAAACCTGCAGTTGTGGTTAAGGATCAAGAATTTCCCTGGAATTCTTCCCCTTGGAAGCAGCAGGGAACAGTCCATAATAATGTTGTGTTGTGTGGCACAGTTGTATTTTTTGTTTTCAAGTAAATCCCTTTATGGTGGACATTCCTATTGCACACCCAACATGGAATGGCCTCATCCAGAGGGGCCTGTGGCTTGTATGGAAAGGAGACAAGAAAAAGTGGGATGGAGTTTAGCTTAGGCTGAGTTTATCCTTACAAGGTTCAGTTCAGTACAAACCAGTACTGCACAATTGGGATAAAACAGCTGCAGAAGGTGCCCAGAATGTGTTTTGTAATTCCAGTTTAATGTGCTGGAGTTTAAGGATCATTCCAGAAAAATTATTCTGTCACACCCATTTCTGATTTGGTTTGCTGGATCCTTTAAAAAGCACTAATTAGTTTTGTCAGTTCAAATATTTGGTCAGCAAAATGTTGCTTCAGCATAGGAAGGTGCAAACCCACAGCTGCTGTTTAATGGGTTTGCTTCTAATTTTGAATTTTGAGTGTGTGTTGTATTAAAAAAAGCAGCTCTAGATAAATTCAAAATCAAAGATACTCATTCTTTTCTTGGGAGAAATGTTTTCTACCCCCTGTGGTCACTTGGGATTTTGCAGAAAACTCCACGTTTATTCTGCCCTTTGAGGGGGTTCGGTGTTAAATCTGAGGTTATTTTATGTTTCAGCATTGCTTGGAGGTATTTTCTTTTAAATCATGTATTTACATCAGAGGTGACAATAGTTTTTAATTCCTGACTCCTCTTCACTTTCTGCTCCAATTCCCTTGCAAACATAGGAATTCTTGTTAATTTTTTTTCCCTCAGATATTCCACGTTTGTCACACAACTATTAACGTTTTCCCTGGAGGTGTTAACTCTTGTTGAAGCTGCTAAATCCATCAGTAGGGCGAGTTCCTGAGGAAGGGCTCAGCTTTGATTTCATGGATTCCTCTTGCAATTCCTGAGCTACTCTCCATGGATCTGTCGTGGTATTACCATCTGCCTGCCTTTTGCATGGATATTTTAGCATTGGATCTCTGCTGTCAGAAATGGAAGGAGACACAAAAATACTCATCCTTGGAAGTGCTCAAGGCCAGGTTGGACAGGGTTTGGACTAGTGGAAGGTAGGGATGACAGGGGGTTGGAATGGGATGGGCTTTAAGGTCCCTCCCAACCTAAATCAGTCTGGGATTCTCTGAAAAGCTGGATCTATTCCCAGGGAGTGGTTAGATGTGGAAAATGGAGAAGCCTCACAGGTTTATTCTGTGGTCCAGGGATTGTGTATCAGTGCTCCCAGGAAATGGGAAACCTTTTTTCCGGGAGAAGGAGCTGCTCCAGGCCAGCCTAAGAGACTTGAGACTGAGACCAAGTTCTCCAGGTTCTCTCAAATCATCTGCTTGGGAAAACAAGCTAAAAATCCCCTTCAATCCAAGCAGCTTCTGAGTTAATTTAATTTACCCATCTCTGTAAAGCTTCTTGCTCTATGCCCTGTTTTCCAGTCTGGATTATTTCTATACTTCTCTGGACTTTCTTCCAGTTATACCCTTAATTTATTGATCCAGCTGCAAGTTTTGGTGATTTTGGTTAGTGCTGTGCTTCATGTTCCCCGTGGCAGCCTCGAGTGCTTAAAAATCTGCATTTAACGGTAGAAACTCTGGAGTTTGGTGTTTGTGGCAGATCCTGAGCCCGTCACCATCTGTGAGGTATTTTGTGTCGTTGCAGCTTGGTCTTGTGGCCTTGGTGTACAACAGCAAAAAGTTCATTTCTTGCTTTTTATTATCATTAATTTTGATGGTAAGTATCCCAAACTTGTGCTACTGAGGAGTCGTATGATTTCATACATCTCCCACATGTTATGGATTCCCTGGCTGTCCATCCTGTAACCCTTCTTCCAGAAAAATTCATTAATTTGTCATACAGCCAAAACTCTTCATGGCATAATCAGGAGCTTCCCCATGTCCTCTTTCCCCTATGGATAAGAGAATTCCCTTAAAATTTCTTCAATCACGATGCAGGTGGTGAGTTACCAGGGAGTTCCTGCTGTTTACCAGGTTTATGGATTACATTGGAAGGGGTGTAGCAATATGATATTTTCTAATCACCTGGAATTCCTCAGGAAAATCAAACCTAAATCCAGCCGTAACATGCTGTGGAAAAGTCTGGCTGCAGTTGAAATGCTGTATTTTAAAATGATAGTGGAATTTATTTCTTACCTATTCAAAAACGGGTAAGGGAATTTGTCTAAGCTATGAAAAGTTCTCTCCATCTCCAGAAAGGACCAGAATGCTATGGAAAGAGCACGTGATCAGAGCTGGGATGGCTTCCAGGGAAAAATTGAGGTTTGAATGTGATATTTTTTTCTTGATCAGAGTATGAGATTAAGCTGAGGCAATAAAAGAGATTAATATTTTCTGGATTTACGTAGGTGACACCTCATTTTATTTAATTGAAATTTGACAAGAAGTCTGGAAACCCACAGGAGGGAATTTGGTCCTGGAATTCAGGGGGCAGCGGGTTTATGTTTCATACTCTAGAAATACGAGGGGAAGTAGGAGTTCTATTTCTTCAAAATCCAAAAGCTGCTTTGCCTGTTATGTTCTATTTCCTTAGGAAGCCGTGAATTCAGGAGAAATTTCCTTCCACAGGCATTTTTCTGCTGGGAAGGTCTTTCACCCCTCACACCCATGCTGGATTTTAATATTCTGTGCTGCCTGGTTTCTTCCCCCAGATGAGTTGAAGTGCAAAAACACAGTTAAAATGGTGCAGTTACTCATCCTGGGCTCGAATGCAGCCTAATTATTCCACTTCCAAAATTAAGCCCTACTCTTTTAGCCTTCCTGAGTAAATACCAGCCCGAGAACCAGATTTTGCATCAACTGAGTCATCAGGAAAATTCTGATTGCGGAGCTTTTTGTTGGAAATGGGGATACAAGGAGAGGGCACAGCTGCACCTCTTGAAAAATAAATTGTTTTTTTCAGCTGGGCACCTTTGAGAGTTGGTTTATGGGATGTCCACAGACCTAATGATAATTTAGGGGGATTGCATTCCGTAGAGTGCTGGATACGCCCTGACATTAGTACTGCAGGAGCAGCTTATTTAAGGGGTAATTTGTTGCAGTGCTTTGTGATGTAACCACCAAAAAACTGCAGCAGAAATTATTGCAAAGAGGAGATGGGAAATAACGACTGTAATTCACAATTTGGAAATGTTTTCTTGGGAAAACCAGGGGGTGTTTGCTCCCTTTGTTCAGTTATTATTCCCTGAGCACATGGAAGAAGACACCAGGTTATATAAAAAGGCCAAAGGTAATTCCTAGATGTGAAGGGGCCACAGGTAGTAGCCTTTTCATCACTCCAAGTCCACCATCCTGGTGTGGAAATACTCCACCAGCATCTGTGTTACACAGTTTTGTTATTGTGATCCTTAATTTAAAATAGTTTTTAAAAATCCTACCTTTTAAAATTTATTTATTTTTTATTTTAATAAATATAGCCTCACTGTGTTTTACCTGCATTGCTGGACTTGAAAGCATCCTTCCTAATGAGGTATTTTTAGGATAGGATATTGTCAGATTCCCAGGACATTACCTGTAGAGCTCTAAGGACATGGAAAACAGCATTTTGAGGAGTGTTTATTGCATTTTATAATGACGTTGTTCCCATGGTCCTTATACTTAACTGAGGCAGGATAGACATGGAAGCACAAAATGAATTAATTTAATTGTTCTCTCTCTTCCCTTCACATTCCTGATGTTGCTCTACCTCCCATTTTAAATACTTTTTACAAATATGTCAGATTTTTAACTGTCACAATAAATTTCACAACACTTGAGCTGTAATTAAAACTTGCTGCTGTGAAATTAAATCTGGTGGATGGATTTTATTTATTCTACTTCCAACAATGTTTTTAATTTATAAATTACATTTAAAAAGTAATTTATAAATTATTTTAATTTATACCACACTCTTCAATTCTAGCCTTTGGAACAGGTTGACTTTCTATTTGAATGTTAATTCTTCCAAAAATTAGAGGAGATTTCTAGGAATGTTATAATCTGTGCCAGGTAGTAGGTGGTAAATTAGTAACCTTCAGTAAATATCTGACACTGCTTTTCAATACTGTGGGTCAAGGTGACTTCTGAGAGCAACATATTCTTTTTTTTAAAATTATGATTCATGGGCTGAGTCATAAATTTGGGATGGCTTCCTGTGTTCCAGGCTCTGGAGTACTCCCAGCCATGTCAGTGTCAGGCTTGCCTCAAGGCCAGAGCAAAATTACAAAGTATTTAATGCAAAGTATTATAAATACAAAGTATTTAATGACTTTTGACTCTGTTTTGAAGCACCTGCAAGCTGGGAGGTTGTACTGGGATGGTATCTCCGTATTCTGTGTTCCCTTTATTTTCCCTTGGCTTAGTGTAGTCTAAATCACCATTTTCCAGTCTTCCTTGGAATTACTTGATGAGGAAAATACTCTTCTCTCTGTGTTTCCACGAGTTCTGCTCAATAGCAGTTACAATTAGGGAAAAAAAGGAAGGATTTCCTCACTGACCATAAAATCCTTAATACTGTTGTGTGGGAATTTCACTTCCAGTCCTGAAGTGTTACATAACACCAGCATGTTCTTTTCAGTGGATGGAGGGAAGCCTGGATGCCAATTTCAGTAGAAAATTTTAAAAATAACTCCTTTCTTAGGGATTTTTTTTTTGTCTTTCAGCCCTGGAAGAAAGAGGGATTTTTCACCAGTGCTTTGGAGCCAGTACTTTGAATCTATGGAGGATGTTGTGGTGGAAAATGACACTGGCAAGGATATATCCTTTTATTTGGCAGATTTAACTTGTCATAATCTCAGTGACTGGGGTGGTATCACATGTTTATTGGGGTTTATTGGGGTTCTCTTCAGCTTTTTCATCTTTTTCATCTTCCATTATGTTCCTTGCAGGGCTCTGTATCAATAACTAGAACTATCCCTTTTAAGCTGTTCCCAGCAAGGCCTTGTTTCTTTAGTAATTCAAAAGGAGTATTCATTAATTCAAAAGGAGTGTTTCCACCAGCTCAATACCATTTTTTGCAGGCAAACACTCAGCAGGTTCCCGTAATTCAAACCCTATCAGGATCAAAGCTGTTTATTGATTTTTATTAACAACTTTAACTGTACAACAGGTCAACCTCAACATCAACACTTAGATGTTGATAAATGCTTCCCAATTTTTGGCTGAGGTGGTGATGCCATCAGAGTCTTCTGGCAGTGCCAGCCAGGTGTTTTTCTGCAGCTGTTTCTTCTCCAAGATTAGGGAAACCAAACTTTCAGGCTATTTCTCTCCAAATACCAATTTAGTAATTACTCCTATAATTCCAGTAGCATAGGATGCTTTGAAATGAGAGAATTCTCTCTCCTTGTTGTTTTGCTCAGCTTGTCATTATGGATTTGTCCAGTTGATCCCATGAATTCTTCATGCCCCAGCCCTGGAAGTGTTCCAGACCAGGTTGGACGGGGCGTGGAGCAACCTGGTCTAGTGGAAGGGGTCCCTGCCCATGCCAGGGGTTGGAACTGGGTGTGCTGTAAGGTCCCTTCCAACCCAAACCATTCTGTGATTCCATGGTGATTCCATGGTGATTCCATGATTCATGATGTGCACCTTGTCTGCGTTTAATGTGCAGTCCCCTGAGGCCCCAGTATGAAATAAAAAACATAATAGGTCTATTTGGATAGGTTATGCACATAAACATCCCAAATTTAAGCAAATCTTAGTTGTTTGGGATTTTTTTCTGCTCCCTTTAGAGGAGCTTCAGCTTCATATGAAAGGTTGTGGGCAGATGTGAACTGTGGAAGCAGCTGAATTAATGGGTGAGTTGGTGCCCTCTGCTCTGCTCCAGTGACCGGGTAGAGATATTTGGGTTGGGAGGAACCTTAAAGCTCATCCCGTTCCACCCCCTACCATGGGCAGGGACACCTCCCACTATCCCAGGTTGCTCCAAGCTCCATCCAACCTGGCCTGGAACACTTCCAGGGATGGGGCAGCCACAGCTTCTCTGAGCAACCTGTGCCAGGGCCTCCCCACCCTCACAGGGAAGAATTTCTTCCCAATATCCCATCTAGCAGTGCCCTCTGGCAGTGGGAAGCCATTCCCCCTTGTTCTGTCCCATCAGGTCCTTGTCCAAAGTCCCTCTCCAGCTGCCTTGGAGCCTCTTTAGGCACTAGAAGGGATTCTAAGGTCTCCCTGGAGCCTTCTCTTCTCCAGGCTGAACACCCCCAGCTCTCCCAGCCTGTCTCCAGAGCAAAGGGGTTCCAGTCCCTGTGGCTTAGTGGCTTTCTAGTTTTCTCTCAGTTGTTCAATTCACTGTTGTGCACAGGGGGGAAAGGGTGGGGGCAGGAGATGTGGGAATTACGGGGAGGAGAAAAACTGGGCAGCCGGAAAACAACTCTTGAAGCTTAAATTCAGTTATGTTTTGTCTGGGTAATGCAGGCTCCAAATCCAAGTGACTTTGAGTAACTCTCTGGAATGCCCTTAACTGTTCATACACTTTTCGAATTTACAAAAGTGGGTTAGAGGGGCCTGTCCTGCTGCTGTTACACGGTGGAGGCCACTCTGCCCTGTCCTGGGCTGTGTTTACTGTAAGTAAAGCTGCTGCTTGACAGAAATAAATGTGTGTGGAAATGTAGCTGTGTGAGTGTGGATTCAGCTCTGGGAAACACAGAAAAACAATATTATTAAAGATAATAACAATATTATCTTTGCGTGGTTGAGGTCCTGCTGAGAAACCTCATTTGCTGCTCAAGCCACTCTCTGAAACACTGACTGAAACTTTCTGAAACAAAAACTGAGGTGGCACCAACCAGGAGTGGCTGTGGGGACTGACCAAGCCAGAATTCTTCCATCCCACCCATTCCCTTTGAAAAATTAAGTTAAGGAAGAAAACCGAAGACTTCAAATAAAGTAAAATCACTTGCAGCGTGGGATGTTTATTTAGGACCTTTTTAATCCAGCAACTCTTTGAGTTCTCTGGTGTCCTTAACAGATAATAGGATGACTTTCATAGAATTGTGACACCTCCATGTTTTCCCTGTGCCTTTGTTCCCATTTAATACTTTTTAGCACTTTAATGGTGACTTCCTCATTTCAATCTTTGCTAAAAGGCTACCAAGAATGACCATTTTACAGGAGTCACTAGCAACTGCTCTTAAATTCCCAACAGGATTGTTGAGTAATCCTGATGAAACCATCTTATAATATGATGGGACACACTAGAAAAATGGTTTTCCAACTGGACTGTAATTTTGGTGTCTGTAATATTTGTTAGTTTTAGCACCTGCTACAAAATTATGTCCTTTGTGCATTTTGGAATGAATTTGTCCCAAGCAATCAAGTGTTAAATGTTTGGAATGAACCAGAGCTTATAAAAACAAACCCAAACCCCTCCTTCAAAATAAAAACAACACAATTTGAGAAGCATTGAGGGTAACCATCTATAAATAAAATAACCTGCAGGAGCAGTGTGTTCCTCAGTTCTCTTGCTTATTGAGCAGGGAACTTCTTGGGTGACGAGTCTGGACTTCTCATGGCCAAAATACTCCAGTTTGGATAAAACTCAGGGCACTGGAAATCCTTCCACTTTCTTACATCACACCAATGATCCTCTTTCCTTACTGCCTACTAACAATAGTCTGATTTTTAACAGCAGACCTCTGTTAAATTATTGCTATGGTGCATAAGCACCTCGCAGATGTCTGTTTTGCAGTGTCTTTAGGGGCTGGAAAATATTAACTTCTGGATTCAGTGGGGTTTGGAAGAGCAACTGCTACAGTCATTTAGGAGTTGAATAACTGAAAAATCAAAATAAGAGGGCTGAGTAGCTTTTGGCATTTAGGTAGGTGGTTCTATTAAGAATTCCTCAGCAAATTTCCCTGTTCCTACAGGGCTGTTATTGAAATAATCAATGATTGCTTAACACAGAGGTCTTCCTGTCAGCAAAGAATGCCACTTAATCTCTGTGATACCTGAAATAACTTAGTTACATTGATCTGCCAGGGACAGATAGAGCCATAATTGTGTTGCAGCCCTACTTTACCTTAAAAAAAATTCTTCACTTGTTCCCCCCAACCTCTTTGGACTAATCAATTTTTATACATTTCAGCCTGTAAAACTCTATTGTTTGAGAGCAAATTGACTGTGTGCTGCAAAGCAGCTGCTTCATCGTCATGTCAGCCGTGTAGCTGGGAGTTCATTCTGTACCATCTGGGGCTTGGAGAGGGAGGGAATTCCTTTGGTGCCCATAATCCCACTGCTGTTTCAGTTTTCACAGGTGCTGCAGAGCTTGAATTCATGATTTGATGAATGTTTGTAGTGTTTGATGCACAGGGAAATAAATGTCCTCGTTAGCAGTGGCAAGGATGGAGCTTTTGGTTTATTAAGGATAGTTTTATGGAATATTCTTGCTTGCTGTCTGTAACACCTTGTCCAATCCAGGTTTAGCCACTTTGTTGGCAATGAAGGGTTTTTAGGGAATGCTTGATGTTGCTAATCCCACTCTCTCTGTCCCTCCTTGCAGTCTGCAATCATTAACAGGATCCAGTGTAGGATCGTGGCTTTGGATCTCCGAGGCCATGGTAAGTCAAATAAATAAACCTGGGATCACATCAGCATGTTATACTCTCTGTTTTTTTTAAAGATGTATTGAATTCCTCGCAAAAATTACTAAGAAAGCATCTTAAGGCATCCCAATTTTTATTCAAAAGCAGGGATGGAAAAGTGGCTTCTGCCAGGAGCTTAGACTCCCTGAACTTCTGTGCAAGGCACTGGTGGGTTTGTTCCTTCCACCAACCCCCTCCTTTGTATTTCTATGACCTTTAGGTAATCTTTACTATGAGAAATAAGGGCTGTTATTTAATTTTAAGATACACTGCAAATACAGCACAGTTATGGGCAGTATTTCCAACCCATAGTACAATAACTGTTCCTATTAATTCTGTGTTTCTTAGTTATTCATGTACACTACTGTAGGCTCACTGTTAGTATCTGTGCCAAAAAGCTTTGTACAGTCCCTGCTCTAAGTCCTGAGAGGGCCTGAAGGTTTTCAACTGAAGTAAATTTAACTTGAGGTTGTTTGTTTTTTATTTCTAGGAGAAACAAAAGTTAGGAATCCTGAAGATCTGTCTGCAGAGACTATGTCCAAGTAAGGAAGTTTACACTCATTTCTCTTTTCACAAGCCTCTTATTTTCTTTCATTGAACAATAAACTTCTTGAGGACATAAAACATTCATTCAAAGAGCTGGGAGATTTCACTTCATGTGATTCTGGTAGTTATCCCTTCTTTTCCTTCCTTTTAAGGACAGTTTGAAATTGTTTGAAATTTTATCTTTGTCAGCTGAGTCAGATTCCAAACTGGAGTCATTCTCTGGGTTCCCTCAGTTTGTAAACTCAGTGGCTCCACATCAGTGAGCATTTTAAACCTACAACACTTGCTAGAGAGTTTGTAATAGCAGGGGAATGCTTTCCTTGGAGATCTCTGGGAGGATTTTAGCCTGAAATCACCAGTTTGGCTCTCCCTCAGCTCCTGGAGCCAGCGTTCAGAGTGGGGCCACCTTGGACTGGTGGCACCCCCAAAGTCTGGGCCACAGACTGAGATTTTTCAAGCATAGAGAGGGTTGCTTTTTTCAGCTACCACGACCTGCTTTGGTATGCAAATCCCCCTCTTGACAAAGCTGTAAGAAAAGCAAATACCCACTGTAAAGCACATTATGCTCTGCCCATGTTTAGTACAAAGAGACTCTTTGCTACGACTACAGTTAAATCAGTTAAATCACGAAGGATTTTGTAACCTTCCCATGGACAAATCCACTTGGTTTGTTGTGGGGAGGCCATGTGTGAAATGGATTCTGACTTCCATTGTGTACCTTATTCCTGCTGCTTATGCCTTGTCAGGCCCTGGTGTGTTACTGTCCTGAGGACATGCCTGATGAAATAATTAGAATGTTTTAGAACTGGAGCAGCACCACTGTGTGGGGAAAACAAGTCCCTTTTGTTTTCAAACCTTTCCCTTCTCTTAGCAATGAGCTTGAAAGTTAATCCTAAATATCTTTTAAATAGGAGCCTTAAATTAGTGCTGGCTTTATGCTTACTCTTTTAAATCAAATCCTCAAGCAATTTTCTCTAGCAGAGCAAACAAGCTAGTCAACCTATTTTTTTCCTTCTTTTCTGTTTTCAGTACTGCTCAGTGCTCGGGTTCCTCAGAATGGTTGTGGTCAGGAAAAAACTGGGATGTCTTTTAACTACAGTGCTCTTCAGTAAATTTCAACCCTTAGCTCTGCTGCTGCTCTGGGGGTTGAGGATCACATCATCCAGCTTTCCCATCCTGGGAAAATGTCAAGAAGTCGCAGCTTCAATTTAAGAAGGTTCCTCATGGAAAAGATGGGGAAATTGCCCCTTGCCTTGTGATATCTGTGCTCGTAGAAAGTCAGTCTTTTTGCTCATGCCCAATGTTGTTCACCTGTGCCTTGGTTAGTTGGGCTCAGTTATTTTCTCCCTTTAATTCCAAACAGTTCTTCTTTCAGAGCAATGAATTTCTTGCTCTGTACTTCCATGCAAGAGGATTTGACAGCTTTTTCTCACCTTTTATTTAACATTCTCACCAGCAAATGTCAACCTAAAATGATTTCCTTGGAGAATCACAGAACACCTTCCAGTAGAGTGGGTTGCTCAAATATCTTTTAAGTGGGTATCTTTTAAATGGGTTCCTTCTAAATGAGAACTTTCTTTTAATAAAGACAGAAATGACATGGATGTTCAGGAAAGCGTTGGCTTCAAGGATTTCCTTCACTGACACCGAGATGAGGCAGTGACAGGAGAATAAACTTGTTCCCTGTGGGTTAAAAGACAATTTGAAGCCAGAAATCTCTCTTGGATCGTACTTTCTCCTCATGTAGAGGTGGAGATGCCAACCATGGTTTGCTCTCCTTCTGGCAGAGACGTTGGCAATGTGGTGGAAGCTCTGTATGGGGACCTTCCCCCCCCCATCATGCTGATCGGGCACAGCATGGGGGGGGCCATTGCGGTGCACACGGCGGTCGCAAACCTGGTGCCGAGTCTGCTGGGGCTGTGCATGATCGATGTCGTGGAAGGTGAGTGTGGGTTCCTTCAGATGGCCTTCCACCCCTTTGGGTGGGCTTCCCCCTTCCACTTTAGCCCTAAATCCCCTGGATACCAAAAGTTTTGCCTGGTTTTTAAACCAATTCCATCCTCCTAAAATATCCTGCCCACACAAAAATCTTTCCTGTGTAACCCTCCCTTCTCCTCCCTTCTTCTCCCTTCTCTTCCCTTCTCCTTTCCCCTTGTTTGCTTTTTTCCTGCTAATTGCTTTGAAATACTTTCTTTTTAGTGGGGAAAAGGGTGGCTTTTCCTATAATGCCTGGTGCTAATTAATGTTTCCTTCTTATTTTACAATCTGAATGTCCTACCTTTTCAAATACTAATTTCCCACTAATGACCATTGGCTTAGGAATACTGTACTTTCCTTTACAATATTAAATCCCTGGGGAGCTCCAGCTCTCTGTGAAGGTGTTGCAGACAGTTCTTTATAAAGGGATATGGCAATGATTTCATCAGATGCCACAAAGCTGAAATACTTGCTTTTAGGAACAGCCATGGATGCATTGAACAGCATGCAGAACTTCCTGAGAAGTCGCCCCAAAACATTCAAGTCACTTGAAAATGCCATTGAGTGGAGGTAAGGGATGGATTAGTCTCTAAAATCACTTGTCTTCCCTGTGTTTCCCCACCAGCACTTTTCCCACATGAATTTTAAATTCACAGTTACAGTGACAAACGGGGAGTTTGAAGTTGACTTTTAGCACAAGCCACTCCAAATTCCTTCTGACAACAGGGTTTGGGAATGGTTTGGGGAAATCTTGAACTGTGCAGGGATTTTGCACCTGTTTCTGGGCCTGCTGGTTCCTGAATCTCTTCAGTAAATATTTCTCTCTTATTATTTTTTTCTAGTGTAAAAAGTGGACAAATAAGAAATCTTGAATCTGCCAGAGTTTCTATGGTCGGTCAAGTCAAACAGTAGGTTGCTTTTGGTTTATTTTATTTATTTTTTTTAGAGCTCTTAAAGTCATCTAGTCTGTTTTACAATATTTGCTACATGAGTGCACTTGAAGGGGAAAATTTCTTTGAGCAAAACTCACAAAGATTTAAAAGAAATCCACTGTGTTTTAAAAAGTTTAACTGTTGTGTGTTCCTTGGTTTTCCTGCCTTTCTGCACACCTTAAGAAATAAGTGTTATCTGAGGAGTGATCTGAGGTGGGCTTGGGGATGAATTAGAGTAGCCTGCTCCTGACACTTGAATCCTTGACATACATGAAGCCTTTACAAATGTCTCACCCTCCATTAAGAAAAGCTTAAGTTGATTTTTTGACCACTTGTGCCTCATCTAAGGAGCAGTTGGCATTTCTGTTTGCACATGTGCTGCACATTCACGCAATCCCAGTCTTTCATCCACAGCTTCTTTTAAACTTGAGGGGTTTTTTTTCGGTACCTGAGAAATTCCTGAACACTTTAAATTGAATTCTGGGTGATTTTTTGGTTTGGATTTTTTTTTCTTTTGGCGAGGAATCAGTTTCTGGGTTTATTTTCACAGGTGTGAAGGGGCTGCCAGTCCTGAATGTCCTAAAGCCATAGTGGAGGGAATTATTGAAGAGGAGGAGGAGGAGGAAGAGGATGAGGAAGGGGGAGGCTCTGTCAACAAAAGGAAGAAAGAAGATGACACAGAGGTAGGGAGTTTCTTGGTGTATTTTCACTTTCCCCTGCAACAGTAGTCACCAGTAATTATACAAATCATTCTGATTTGAAAAGGAGCAACTCCAGGGATGGAAAACTCCAAGTCTGAACGTTCAAACAATTTGTGAGCTGTTTATGTTAGGAAAAAAAATAGCAAATTGGTTACCCTGAGTCCCTCAGCCTTGTCTTGAAGGCTCTTCTGCTTTTGGTGTAGCTCTTGCTGACTTTTTTGTTACCTACTCGTGTAGTTGGACTCTGATTTGGAAAGATATTTGAAGGAGGGAGGGCCATCCTCTGGACATGTGTGATCCACCAGAGGGAGCCAGTATTTTTTATGTGTGTTTATATATACCTGCACTTCCAAGTGGCTCCCTGAGTTCATTTTCTTCCTGCTGTTTTCCTGATCAGTGATGCAGAGCTCTCTCTCCTCCCTGCAGACAAAGAAGGAACATTTATACACGTGGCGGATTGAACTGGCTAAAACAGAAAAGTACTGGGATGGCTGGTTCAGGGGTTTATCCAACCTCTTCCTGAGCTGTCCCACTCCAAAGCTTTTGCTTTTAGCTGGTACGTGTCTCTCCCAGTCCTGTTTAGGTGTTCGGTGATGTCTCACTTGTATTTTAGAGAATAGGGTCAACATTTGGCTGCTGTGTTTCTCTGGGAATAGCAAACCTGCCTCTTCCATGTTGGCATTTCCATGTCTTTTGAAATATTGTGGTGTGATTTGAACTTCTCAACTGAAAATCAAATACAGCTATAGGCCCTTTTTGTACCTTAGTAGGAAGTAAAATGTGTAACCAAGATAAATCTCCTTTGAAGTTGTAGAAAGGGATGTGCTCTTGCATTTTTTGGCTGTGTTTCTTTCCTGTCACTTCATGGTATCGAGGTGCAGCAGTGAAATGTCCTCATGGTGGGTGGCAGATGTGTTTATTTTGTGTTTTTCAAGCTAATGTCCTTTCAAAATGCAGTCGTGTTCTCTCTGGCTTTTCTCCAATACATCTGTTTATTTGATTGTAGGTGTTGACAGGCTGGATAAAGATCTGACCATTGGGCAGATGCAAGGTAAATATTTATTTACTCCAGCCTTACTGTAATGCTGTTTTTGGAGGACAACTTGTTGCTATGGGTACAGTCTATATGCAAACAAATGTGCATTAAAGAATTAGCCCATCCCAAAGTGTTCTCTAACTCTTGCACTTGAGGAAAGGTGGGGAAGTTGAGGAGGAAGAGGCTGAATTAAAAGTTGTGAAGGACTGTTGCTATGGGGTTTGTTCAGTCCAGTGTTCAATGTTCCAGCAGTGGAGCTCCCACATTTCTCTTGGATCACACTGTCTGTGAGGGCTTCTTTCTAGTCTATTTTTTCTCCCTTTCTAGCTACATTCCTGATGTTCCTATGTAGAACACCTGGAACCATCTAAAATTGTCCCATCTCCTGGTGTTTCTGGCAGACATCAGACCAAGATTAAGCATCTTCATTAGTGTTTTGTGATTTAGGCTGGTTTTTTAACCCATCCCAGCTTTCCAGAGCAACCAGTACTGAAAAATAAACGTTATTTTAAGCGTTAAAGGATAAACGTTACCGTAAGGTAGAATTATAACAGTTCCAACTCTGAAAGGAGTTGCATTGAGAGACTCTGAGAAGTTTAGCTTCATTTTAACTCCTGGGAACCTGCTCTAGTTACACCTGGGGAATGTGAATTATGCAGCTGATCCATGTTTTCTTTGGAGACCATCTCCTGTTTCTGTTGTGCAGTTTGCCCAGACTTCCATACCATCCCTGGTCCCTCTTTGCCAGATGCCTTTAGTGAGATTTCTTGGTAAAGAATGTGAGATCCATGTGCTGACTCTTGATCCACAGGGAAGTTCCAGATGCAGGTCCTCCCACAGTGTGGCCACGCAGTCCATGAAGATGCTCCAGACAAGGTGAGCCCCACCATGGGATTGAAGCTACATTGTCATCCCAGCTTAAATGCAAATGGGATCTGTTTTTTACCATGGAGCAGAGATTATATTTCAGGGGTATTTTTTTTGGCACCGCAAGTGGCTTTTCACAAGCAGCTTAGATTTTGAAGCTGGCTGGAAAGCCTGGGCTAAGATGTTACATGCTGGGTTGGGGATGTACATAATCATTCCCAGTGTGGATTTCTCATCCCTGCCTTTCCTCATGCGGTTCCCCACTATCCCTTGCACCAAGCTGCAGCTTTAGGGGTTGGTCTGGGTTTTGTTGAATTGAGTGGCTCACATTTTCCAAATGGAAACCAAATGTTCCTGAAACAGCTTTCAGACTGACAGAGCAGTGCTGCTTCTGGGCACTGCTGGAATTAGTGTCCAGATAGAAGCAGGAATGTGGTTGGGAACACGACTGTTTTAAAGCTCTGACGGCTGTGAGTGTAAAACTCAGCCTTTCTGTGCTTCATTTTACAGTCTGAAATAAGTATTTTTATCTAAACATACTAATGGGATACTGAGAAGAAATGCTTCCCTGTGAGGGTGGGGAGGCCCTGGCACAGGTTGCCCAGAGAAGCTGTGGCTGCTCCATCCCTGAAAGTGTTCAAGGCCAGGTTGGATGGGGCTTGGAGCAATGTGGTCTGGTGGAAAGTGTCCCTGCCTATGGAACTGGATGAGCTTTAAGGTCCTTTCCAACCCAAACCATTCCAGTATTGCTACTGTCAGGCTATCGTCTTGCTTTGCTCTTTATAGGAATAACTTGCATAGTGATTTTACCAGACCTTATTTTAAGAATTACTGAAAAGGGTGGAGAAGTTTGGTCAGTTCTTGATTGCGAGATCAGTGTCAAATTGGAAGCATTTTACATACGTATATATATGTATATATGCATATATATGTATATATATATATATAAGCATATATATATAAGCATACAGAGCTCTTGTTTTAAAGAAGCAAGCTTGACTCAGCAAGAGAACCCCAAGGACATGAACTGTTGTTGGGAATGCTGCAGGTTTGGAAAATTGCCTGAATTTCTTGTTCTCTTTGTGCCCCTTTAAATCCTGCCGGATTTTTTTCCCCTTTCCTCAGGTTGCTGAAGCTGTTGCAACATTTCTGATCCGTCACAGGTTTACAGAGCCCATTGGAGGATTCCAGTGGTAAGGATTCATGAAAGCTGGAGCTGTGCTGCCTTTGAGCAGAACTTTTGCTCCTGCTGCCAGTTTGGCTCTCAAGGTGGGAGGTTGGAATTTTGGCATAATGCTAAAAACCGCAGGTAAACAAACAGCTCTGAGTCACAGCCATTAATGCATTTGATATTTATGTGTTCCCTCTGAATTTCTCATGTGCTAATTTCTTATGTCCCTCCCCCTTGGAGAGGAGGAACAGAGCTGATTCCTTCCTTTATAACCTTCCAGGGAAGCAAAATGACAAATTTTATGGCATTTAGCTTAAATAATATTTTATTTAAGTAATCAAGGCCTTGCAAACAACTTCTGTCACACTTCTTTGGCTAAGAAATACTGATGAAATGAGACAGATAAAGCTGTGTGCTTCACTTTCCAGACTTTCTATACTTATCCCATGTGTTTTCCTATCAAAATGAACTATGGAAGCCAGGCCTCTGTGATCAGCAGTGAGAGGAGGGTGTGACTGATAAGGTTGAGTGGAAAAACTCCCAAAGTCTTAGTTAAACCTCACAGAAAGTGTTTTAGGATCATATTTCATGTGAGTGGTACAATCAGCCTGTTTCTTAAGCAATCCTGAAAAGTCTTCCTGCTTTTAGCTAAGAATTCCTCAACAAAAGCTGGAAGCCCCAAAATGTGTAACACTGGACTGGCAATGCTAAAGAGTTGTTGCTGCATGACCTCTTCCTTTTTTTCCCCCTTTATCCTATGCCCTTTGGGATGAAACAGTAGAAATGCAGGACTGGGAGCTGCATATTTGAAGTCCAATGAAAGAATATAGTGTAGGTTGATGGGAGAGAGGGAGAAGACCAAAGGACTTTGCAGCTAAATTTAGGGTATTGCAGAATCTGCAGAGAATACTTGTATTTTAATATGGGATCTTTCTTCCACTCTCTTTTTTTCCTCCTAGTGTGTTTCCTGCTTGTTAATATCCTGGTGTTCTCCAGCACTGATTCCTGTTGTAAATAAACTGCACCAGAGGCCACTGTGATGTATCCATATGCTCTCATCTCCCAGTCCAGCAGCAGCGGGAAGTTGGTGTGAGATTCATCCCTAGAACTAGTTCTCCAGTCTAAATTCTTAGGGACTTCCTTGCTGGGAAGCAGCTTCTACTGAAGACCATGAAAAGCTCTTCATACCCTTGGGAGTGGGATCCTCCTCTCTGCTGCCACAAGGAAAGACCTCCTGGAATCCCAAGTAGTCAATCAGACCAATCTCCGTCAATTCTCAGGCTTTCTTGGACCCAACTGCAGAAGGGCCATGGACAGTCCAGATCCACCAAAGGCATTGCAGCACAGCCAAAGGCTTCGGGATTTTTCTGTGGAGTCATCTTGGAAGTGCCCCTTAGATTTGGGTTTTATATATACACATTTTCTTTCCCCTAAAGCAGATGAGGAATTGGCTTTGTTGAGAGCTCAGGTTTCATCTCACCAACACCAGCTTTAGGGGTTAAGGTGTGGGAAGAGCCTAGAGGACACTTTCCTGGGAAAAGTTGGATGAGATTGTAACTCAAAAAGGTGAGGGGGAGCCGTGAGCTCCGTTTCAGTCCCGCAGTTTTCTTAGTACTTGTTTTAAGTCCTTTCTGGGAAGAATAGCCTGGATAACTCCATCTACTGCAGACACATCCCAAGAAGGGGACTCTGGGCCTGCGCTAATGGGGAAAACCCAAGAGCAGCAGGAACAACATGGCCAACAGGCTGTTTCCTGCCCCTGGCACGTGTTTGTGCTTCCCTTCTTGCTGCCACACACAGCTAAGCATTGCTCAGCATCGTTGGAATGGCTGTAGGTGAAACCCTGGAAGAGCTTGGAGTCAGTCCTGCTGATGTGGATGCAGAGGTGAGGCAGCTGCTCCCCCCAGAACTGGAGGACGGACCTTCTTTCCATTGTCACTTCCTGGATCATTTTGCTGCCTGCCCTCCAGAATTCCATATACACAGAGAGCTTTTCTTCAGGGATAAATTATCCCTAGACAGAATCACACGTGAGTGTAAGAGCAGACATGTTTTGGAGCAGTTTTCCTCAATATTTTCCCAGTGGATATCTGAAATCCCTTTTTTCCTGCCTGATGTCCATAACCCTTTGCTGCTGTAGGATGATTTTTGTAGTTTGGGAGCCATCATTTGCATCCATGTGTATATCCCATGACAAGAGCCATCAGGAATTCTTGGCGTTTGAGAGAGGTGCAGGTGGGGCAAAGGCTTTAACTTTGAGCCTGGTGGAAATCCACTCATCTCTGATTCACTGGGCACAGCAGTCCTGGCCTTGCTTCTGACACATCATCGTGGGAAGTGCCTGGATTAGGGACAGGAAAAGCTAATTCCAGAGAGCTCTCCTCCCTCCTGGCACTTTGGCCATCAGGTGATTAAAGGGAATTGCTGGTTCCCAGCATTTTCCTCTCTAAGTCACCCTGTGAATTACTGCATTAATTTCCTGTGGCCTTGATGTCCACCCTGTTCCTTATGGATTCAATGGATCTTCAATAATTGAGATGCAAAATAATACCTTCCCGAGACATATCCTGAAAATTGGTAAAATTCTCCTTTCCAGGCGACTCCTTTGTTGAAATTTTTAGGGATTAAATAATACAGTGTCTGTATCCAGAGTCTCACTTCCTGGGATAATTAAGCCTGTGGTCATAATCCTGAATGATCCTGGTGAATTCACATTCCTCCTTTGTAAGTAACTTGGAGAATCCAAGGGATCCCTCGCGTTATCTGTTTCATTTATGAGATCTGAAAAATAAATCCCAACCACACAGAACGCTCCGTGGAAAGCAGATCAGTTCTGTATTCTCTACAGGCACCACTGGAAAAGGTATGACTTTTGGAATCCTGTTGATGAGGGCTATGTAGCCCATGGGGCCTGTTTGGCCTGTAGGGCCTATGCAGCCTTTGAAGCCTATGGGGCATATGGGGTCTGTGGGGCCTGTGTAACCTATGGGGCCTGTGTGGTCCATAGGGCCTGTGAGGCCTTTGAAGTCTATGGGACATATGTAGTCTAGAGGGCGTATATGGCCCTATGGGGCATGTGAGGCCTTTGGGGCCTCTAGGGTCTGTGGGGCCTTTGTGGCCTCTGGGCCCGTAGGATTCTTTTTGTTATTTAACATTTGAGAGGTGAGTGAAAAGAAAATAAATGTTTCAGCAGCCTATTTAATGGTGCGTCCCTCTGTGCTGAGCTCCCAGCCCTGCCTTGCCTGGAATAAGTGGGAATAGTTCAGGGACTGGTGCTGGATTTAAAAAAAAAGAAAAAAGGAATTCCAGGGACAGCAGCAGTGTGGGAGTGGGTGGAGGGGAAATTCCTTTTGGTTCAGTCAAGCCATGTACATTTTTGAGACCGTACTTTTGTCTGAGAAGTATTAATGCTCCTGCTGCAGTTTCCAGGGAACTACAGGCTGGGATAAATAGGATTTGGATGAGGGATAGCACAGGCTGTGAGAAAAGGGACTGCAGAGAGAAGGTGTATTCTGTTCAGCTCATGAAAAACAGGGGCACAGAGTGAATTGCCCCCTAACTCCCAGCTTTTCACTGTGTTTTTCCTGCAGCCTTTGGGTTATTTAGAAATCACACTTGCTTTTGTCCAGTTATTGGATTGAAGATCAGTAGAAACTTTCCCAGTCGAAGATCCCAAGGCTTGGCAGGAGCATGAGATGCAGTTTGGGAGGCTGGTTTGTTACAGGCTTTGCTTTAATTTAATAAATTAAATAAATAAATGAAAAAATGAGGCCTAGGATGGGTTTTGCCAGATTATACACACCAGAAAAAGCCATCAGTGACTGAATGGAGCACTGGGATTGTTGGAAAAAGATTATTTCCTCTATTGCTATAGCACGCAGTCTTGCTTTGAATTAACCAACCCTTGAACATGGAATGAAAATTCAGGCCTGGGGTTTTCCAGATGGAATTCTCCCCTCGGGCTGTGACGGCATTTGCAAAGATAATACCTTTATAGATAAAGTTGTTATTTTTCTTTTTTTTGGCCACAGAAAGGCCTGAAAAACCTGAGGAAGCCCATTCCAACCGGAGCCGTGCATTGAAAAATTCCCCCCAGGAGGGTGGATTAGATATTAGGAAAAAGTTAATTTGCAATTGAGGCTCTGGCCCTGGTTTTCCAGAGAGGTTGTGGATTCCCCATCCCTGGAAGCGTTCAAGGCCAGGTTGGGTGATGCTTGGAGCAATGTGGTCTAGTGGGAGAGAGTTGGAATTGGATGAGCTTTATGGTTGCTCCCAACCCAAATTACTCTGGTTCTGTAACTTTGGCACTGACATTTATCCTCCCTTCCACTATTCCCTTTTCTCTTCGGAGCAGAAAGGCCTGGGAAAAGAGCCTGGCAACCAGTGATTCATTGGTTTGAACTGGTGCTCCATGCTCTTGGAAATCTAGACATGAATCTTCAGCTGAGGTAAAAAAATTGAGTTTATGGGTTGTCTCTTCCAAGAAATCCTGGCCCTGGTGCATCTACTACCCATCTCACAGCCTGGAAGTGCCCTTTGTGTTGCCCAATCTTACATCCCTTGGTTGTGTCATCTATAGTGACCCATCTGATGACACCGTGTCCGTAAGGCATCCCAAAACAGCGGGATAGGGATAGGTATTTGATCCAAGCTTTGCTGTTGGATGCTTGGTCGGTTGTGGCCGAGCATTCCCAGTCTGGCAGGGTGACTTTTTACCACGTGCTGCTATTTCCAGATGGAAAATGTGTGTGTATGTGCGCGTGTGTGTGCGTGTGTGAGTTCTCCAGAGACCACACGCCATGTCCCGTGTCAGCCACATCCTGTTCCTGTCTTGTTCCGTGTCCGTTTCCCTCGCCTACAAATAAAGCATTTGTGAAAAGCCTGGAGTAGGAATTCCTGCTTTCCCTTCAGCTGTGGTACTTGGGCTCCTCGGAGCAGCCAGTGGAGGAAAGGTGTTGATCCAGCTGTTCCTGTGCCATCCCCAAGCCTTGGGTTTTTCTGGTGACTCATGGAAGCCTCTTGTCATCCAAAATGCTCCTCCATCCCTTCCCTGCACTGTAGTGTGGGGGAAAAGGGGGAATTTAGCACCAGCTTTTGCTTTTCCCACTCCTTTCCATGACCAACTCTCATGTGTACAGAAACATCTGGAAGTAATAAACCACGGCCCTTGGGCCGCTGAGTAACCTGTGCTCTGTCCAACCATCTCTGAGTCCTGGCCTGGTTGTTCCTGTTTGAAAAAAGCAGGAATCTGGGGAAATTGGAAATCTTCCAGGCTGTTTCAGACTCGGGCAGGTTTAACAGACCCCCAAAGGGCTCCTGGAGCCTCTTCCCAGTGCTCCAGCTCCCACTGTCCTGCCTGAACACTGCTCGCAGCTCCCCTCCACCCCTGTGTGCCTACGGAAGGGTTAATCCAGGGCTGGATAAAGCAGCCAAGGAGTGGTAAATGCACATATTTTAACCGAAAGTGAGCAGGATAGCCCTTGGGAGAGGTCTGCCTGCTCTTTCCTTCCCCCTTAATAATTTTTGTCCTTTTTTCTCCCAGCTAGGAAAGAGCCTGAGAGGTGATGTGGTTGCCTCGACCCCTGTAGGGAGCCGGGGGGGATCCCAGAGGATTTGAATCTCATCCAAATGTTCCTAGATGAGGCTGGATGGACACAGAGTTTGTGTGTCAATGGTGTCCTCCAGCTCGACCCTCACTTCATCCGGGTTGTTTCCCCTGGGAAGTGCCTAGGGGGATCAGCTGGGGGCTCCTGCCCGATCTCCAGGCGCTGCTGGAGCTCCCTGCTGCCTCCTCTTGGCCTTCCAGTCACTGAGGAGCTGCGGTCGCTCTGGAGAAAGGGAATCTGTCTGCGGGGAGGCGGGGGGCCAGGAGGGGTGGAAGGAGATGGCATCTCCCTGAGACTGAATTTTGGCATCCTAAAACATGGATGGGAGCACTGTGATTGAGGTTTTGGCACCCTAAAACAGAGCTGGGATCCGAGACTTGATTCTGGCATCCCAAAACACAGATGGGAGCTGCAGGGTTAGGGTTTGTCATCCCGAAACAGAGCTGGGATCCCTGAGACTGGATTTTGACATTCCAAAACAGCTCTGGGAGCCCCAGGATTAGGTTTGTCACCCCAAAAGAGACTCCATTTTAGTGCCCTTTGACTTTATTTCCACACAATTTGGTCGTGGCTGAGCAAGTGACAGCCCCTCGGATTACCCCCCACTACGCTTCCACCCCCTTCCCTCCTTCCCTCCCTCCCTCTCACTCCAGCCTTGGGAACATGCTGTGCTGGGATGGGTTTGCCACATCCATGATCCCACGATGGCTCAGTCCCCTGGGTCAGCACCACATGGCCGCCGAAACTCCTGCCCGTGCTCATGGATCCACTTATTCGCCACTGGAGGGGTCAAGGACACAGATCCTGGTCTGTCCCTGTCCCTCTGCACCCTTCTCCAACTCTGTGCTGATATTGGGGACCTTTTTCCCTGTTATCCAGGATTTTTGTGTGTTCCCTGCCCATCCAACCCTGTGTCACCCCAGGGTGACACCCGGCAGTGTCTCTCACCCCACTTGTCCCCAGCCAGGACAGGGCAGCCGGCGTGGAGAGTGTCACCATCACCATTCCCGTTCTTCCGCAGGTTCCA
This sequence comes from Neopelma chrysocephalum, assembly GCF_003984885.1. Taxonomy (NCBI): domain Eukaryota; kingdom Metazoa; phylum Chordata; class Aves; order Passeriformes; family Pipridae; genus Neopelma; species Neopelma chrysocephalum. The sequence continues at coordinate 6,037,946 of NW_020897715.1, forward strand.
CCAGAAAAGAGCGGCATTCTGAGGAGCAGAGACTGGATTTTGGCACCCTAAAGCAGAGCTGGGATCCCTGAGACTGGATTTTGGCATCCCAAAACACAGGTGAGAGCTCCAGGGCTAGGGTTTGGCACCCCAAAGCAGAGCTGGGAACTGCAGGATTTGACACCCCTCAAAAGGAGCCAGAGCCCAAGGCTGAATTTTGGCACCTCAAAACAGGGCTGGGATCCCTGAGATTGGGGTTTGGCACCCCAAAATAGATCAGGGAGCCTTGGGATTGAGGTTTGTCACCCCAAAACAAAGCTGGGAGCTGTGGGATCAGGGTTTGACTGCCCACAAAGAGAGCCAGGAGCCCCAGGGCTGGATTTTGGCACCCCAAAACAGGGCTGGGATCCCTGGCGTTGGGGTTTGGCACCCCAAAACGTTGCTGGCATCCCTGAAACTGGATTTTGACATCCCAAAACAGTGCTGGGAGTTCCAGGGTTAGGCACCCCAAAACAGAGCTGGGATCCCAGAGAATGGATTTTGGCATCCCAAAACACAGATGGGAAATCTGGGGTTGAGGTTTGTCACCCCAAAACAGGGCTGGGAGCCCCGGGATTGGGGTTTGGCATCAGAGCAGGCTTGAGCACAATTCCCTGCAAGAGCTGACATCCAGGGAGCAGCATCCCCCCTTCCCTGCTCCTGGGGGTTCAGTGGGTCCCCCTCACCTTGACCACAGGCACGCTGAAGTTGGCGTAGATGAAGGCGGTGGAGCCCCCAGCCTCCACTGCACTCAGCTGGAAAAGGAGCAAAAACAGGAGCCGTGGTTGTCCCTCTTCCCAAGATCTAGCTGCTCTGCACAGGGAAACTGAGGCACGACTCCTCCCTCAGTCCCCAACTGCATTTCCCTTGCTTTGCCACAGCACAAGCTCCAAAATAGTGCCCAAACATTGGCGTTTAACACCCCACTGCAGCATCTGAGGGCTGCTGTTGCCCATTTTGCACCCCGTTCACTCTGAAAACCCTACTGAGACTGCGTCAGGGCCATGTCTCCAGGTGTGGGAATGAGGGAGGACTCACATAGATCATGACCGTGGCGATCCTGTTGCCCGACTTCATTCTGTAAAGGGGGCTCTTCCTGGACTGCTTCGAGAGCGATGAGGTGGGAACGGTCAGTCCAGTGCTGATGCAGCTCAGCCCAGAGGCACCTCATGCCCCAAGAGTTCCAAGCAGCTCCCCCTCCCTGGGAAATCCCTTCCTCTCCCTTCTTCCTTCCCTCTTCCCTCACCTCCCTCCCCCACCTTCCCAGGCACCCACCCAGGGATCACCATCCCGGGACCACCCACCCTGCCAGGGTCCATCTCCAGGAACATCTGAAGGACCACCCCAGGGTTCACCTCCAGGAACCACCCCATGGTCCACTTTCAGGAACATCTGAGGAATCACCCCAAAGACCACCCTCAAGGTCCGTCTCCAGGAACATGAGGGACCACTCCAGAGCCCACCCCATGGACCACCTCCAGGAACATCCCAGAGGCCACCCCAGGAGCACTCCAAAGAGCACCCCAAGAGCACCACAGGAACATCACCCCACAGCCCACCCGTGGTTCACCCAGGCAGCTCCCTGACCGTGGCGTGGTCGAAGTGTGGCTCATAGTGGCCTCCCAGCCCATAGTTGACCACTTGCAGGTACTCGGCGTAGGGTGGCCGCAGGTCCAGGCCGGTGACGGCAGCGATGCGCCGATCCAAGGCCCTCACCACGGGGTCAGCCGTGTCCTTCAGCCACGCACTGCGGGACCACCCCACCTTCAGCCCCCTGAATTCAGGCTGGGCTTAACCCTTGTGGCACTGCTGGAGGCACCAAGCCTGCCCAGCGTGGCTTCACTGCCACCTTGGTGGTGGCCACGGTGGCCCCACTGGCTGGAGGACAAGGCGGGGGGTGGCTCCCACCTCTGGCTTATCCGGTACTCGGCTTTCTGCTGCTTCTCCCCAGAGGCAACCACGGATCTCTGCAGCTGGAGGACAAATGGTGGAGGGTTGCTGCACATGGGGACCCTCACACCAAGCAGAGACCCCAGTCAGGATCGAGGTTGGCGCCTACCAGCTGGCTGCCAAACATCCCCACCTCAAGGTGTCCTACAGATCCAACACAGTTGGGTGTCACCAAGTCAAGCTTGGTCAGGAAGTGGTTTAGGTGCATGTGTGAACTTGGTTTCTCCCAAAAAATCCTTTGTGAGGCTTATCAACCCAAGGGTCTCATAGAATCACTGACTGGTTTGGGTTGGAAGGGACCTTAAAGATCAGCCAGTTCCACCCCCCCTCCATGGGCAGGGACACCTTCCACTAGATCACGTTTCTCCAAGCCCTGTCCAGCCTGGACTTGCAGAAGGCTTTGGATGAGCTCTGCCTTAAAACCCCTCCTATCTCTGCATTCAGCTCTCGGGACACCCTCCTCCAGGGAAGAGACATCCCTGGGGACAGGGACAGCTCACCCAGGGCCCTGCCAACCCCTTGATGGTCTCAGCCTCAGCATCGCTGATGAAATCATGGTACAGTGCCACATAGGGTCGGATCCGGACCACCTCCTTCTTGGCAGGCTGGAGGAGGAGGTAGGGACTGCTGTTGGTCTCATAGGAGCAGCCAAGGTGCAGGAGCCGCTCTGGGGCCGGCTGGGAAGAAAGAGGATGAAGGAGGGCATAAGGGGCGGTGGGACACAGTGGTTGGGGGGTGACCATGGCACCCCCTGCTAGCCCCACCTGCCCCCTGGGGCGCTGGCACAGCTCCTCGTAGGCGTCCCGGCTCTGCAGGCGGGTGCTGTTGGGGCGTCTCAGGGGTCTGGTGCTCGCCCCCGTCCCCATCTCCAGCAGCTTCTCATACTTGGCCACGTTCCTTGTCACCCTTTGGTTGCTGGGATCTGCCGGAGAGGTGGTGTCACCCAAAATACCATGTCCCCATCACCCCCCCTCCCTGGGGAATTGCCCCAAGTGGGGGCGAGAAATGGGGTGAAGGAGGCTGTTGCCACACCGAGCTGATGGGGACATCCCAAAACCTCTCCCCTCATCCTTCTGCAGCCAAAGTTGTCCCACATACCATAGTGGAGAAACTCCCTGGAGAGGCTCAAGGCATGGGAGATGTTTCCAGCCTGGATGGGGGAGTGGAGAGGCCATCAGCATCCCCTGTCTGTGGTTTGGCTCTATGGACACTGTGGGGATGGGGAGGGGGCTTGTGGCTGTACCATGAAGTAGGAGAAGGCGAGATGGTCCAGAGCATCCTCCAGGCTGCTCCGGTCCTCCGGGTTCCAGCTGCCATAGGAGAGGCGGAAGAGGCTGACAGCCTCCTCCAGCCATGCGATGGAGTGGTAATAGTCACCTGTGTCATAGGCTACCTGTGAGGCAACACATCACCTGGACCTGCCAGCTGGGCCATCCTGGCCTGCATCCCGTCCCCTTCCCATCCCCTCCCATCCCGTCCCCTTCTCTACCATCCCACCACATCCCATCCTGACCCATCCCATCCCCTTCTTATCCCATCCTATCCCCATCACCATCCTCATCCCAATCTCAACCCTATCTCCTTCCACCCTGTCCCTACTATGCCTTATCCTGTCCCATCCCATCCCATTCTATCCCATCCCATTGCACCCACCCATTCTGTCCCATTACATCCTGTCACTTTCCTATTCCCATCTCCATCCCCATTCCCTCCCACATCATCCCCATCCTGTCCTATCCCTTCCTTTCCTGTCCCATCCCCACCCATCCTGGTCATCTCCATCTCCCCTTCCATCTCAATCTCCA
>NW_020897715.1:6041728-6052079 GCF_003984885.1 Neopelma chrysocephalum
GGGTGCAGGACTTTTCCCCATTTTTTTCCCCAATACTGGCTGGATTTCACCTGCTTTGGGAGGACTTTATTTGCAAGTAGCAGGGGACTGTGAGGTTGCTGTCGCCGTCAGGGTGCGACAACCTATTCCTATGGAGCAGAATAAAAAAATCCCCGCAAGACTGGAGTTCATTTTCCTATGGGAATACAGGCCCAAAGCAGGCAAGTGGAAGAAAACAGGATTAAAAAAATAGGAATTCTGTCTGCCACATGAGGGGGACACAGGAACTGGAAACATTTTTAACTTAAACCAAGACTTCAGGGGACTTCTTCCTCAGGGAACCAGCTGCTCTTGGTGGCACTTTTTTGCTGCTACCAGGTGAAAAACGCTGATTTTTGGAGAAGCAGCAGCATTTTGGGTGCTGTGCCAGCACCCCTCGGCCAACCTGCAGCAGATCCTCCACCAGCACCATCTGACTGGGTGATTAAAAAGCAATAATTAAATATAAAATTAAACAAAAGCTACATGATGCTGAGCCTCTGGAGCATCCAAAACATGCTGGTGAGGTCTGGATCAGGATGCCAGCAGTCAGGAGTGACCCCCTTGAGTAAAACAGGCCTGTTTTAGGAAGCCTTGAGGTTCTGATCAGAGGAGTCCAGGGTGAAGAGGCAGAAGACGATTTCCTCGCAGGCGCTGGCAGTGCCGCACTCGAACAAGCAGCCGAAAATTCTGCCAGGACACACGGCCAGGTCGGAATACCCGGCAGGCCCCGCGTGCAGCACCCATGGGCGCCGCCAGCCCGCCCCGTCCAGCGGCGACGGGTTCACATAGACCCCCAAATCGCGCCGGTGGCGCCGGCTGGTGGGGTGGGAGTAGAGCAGCCACGTGGGCGCCCCGGCGGCACCGGCGGGCGCGGCAAAGCTCACTACGCTGCCCTGGCAGCCGTGCGGTGGCTCGGCCAGTGCCGGGCACCGCGTCGGGCGCTGGAAGCGCAGCCCGCGGTCGGTGCTGAGTGCCACGGCCCGGCAGCCGCGTGGCGCGCGGGCACTGCAGTACAGCAGGGGCGGGTGGGCGCCGCGGATTTCGGCTACCTGGCACTCGCCCGTGCGCTCGCCAGCCAGCAGGGCGCCCTTGTGCCAGCAGCGCCCGCCGTCATCGCTGTAGAAGACGAGAGAGTGCTGGCGGGTGGAGCAGGGCAGCCGCGCGGCCCCGCGCAGACACCCGTGCATGTAGTAGGTGTATGCCGGCACCACGAGCCGCCCCGAATCCAGCTGTACGCCGTGGCCCGGCCCCACAGCAAAGGTGGCCCAGCGGGACAGGTCGGCGCCAACGGCCTCGTCCGTCAAGTCCCGCAGCGGGGCCCAGCTGCGGCCGCCATCGGCACTCGTGGCGAAGCAGAGGCGCGCGGCGCTGCACCCCCTCCAGATCTGGTGCTGCTCCGTCTTCCCCTGCTCCACGCAGATGCAGAAGAGGAAGATGGTGCCGCTCCTGGCATCGAAGAGTGGACACGGGTTCATGGTGCGGCGGCCCGGCAGTGCCAGCGCCGACAGCTCCTCCACCGGACCCCACTGCCGGCAAGGAGGGAAACAGGGCTCAACCGCGGGGTGCACCAGTGTCGCTGCACCCTGGATGCACCCTGGAACCACCCGGCGTCACTCCCAGGGATGCGGACACAGGTTGTTCCTGCAGCACAGGGTGGATTGTACCTTGACCGAGGAGCCGTGCTGGCAGCCCCGACGCAGCACCAGGTACTTGGCGTCCTCGTCCCGGGCTGAGGAGCGTTTCTCGGCAAAGGCCAGGAAGGATTCATCCGGGGGAATGTAGAGCAGAGCTGGGATGCGGTAGGTGACCCCACTTCCCTGTCGGAACAGCGTCTCCGGAGGGGAGACAAGCAGGGATTCCGATGGTGGTGGCAGTAGGGGGCTCTCCCTCCCATCCCCCTGGTGCTGGAAGGGTGGGAATGCCAGGTGTAAACAGTTAAATGCCGGGAAAAGCCCTCCTGCCCCCCTGTATGGAGGGATAGGGATGAAGACTCACCTTGAGGCGGGTGGTGGCCTGGAACATGGTGGCTCCCGCTGGGGCCTGAGTGGTGTAGGAGAGGGGGGCTGTGAGTGCAGCCCCTTGGAGGGGTCACACCCCACTCTCCTGCCTGTCTGTGGTGTCTCTGTGTCCCTCTGTTCCCCAGTGCTGCAAAGGCTCCCCTATTTCGCCCCCAAGCCCACCTCCCACACTGTTCCCAAGGGGTCTGCGCCCCCTGCGCCCCCCCAGTACTCCCAAGCCTCCAACTCCTTTAGCTCCTCCAGTGTCCCCAAGCCAGAGCCCCCATGCCAATGCATTCCCCTGCCCCAATCCCCCCATGCACCTCCTCCCACCTGGATCTCACCCTGCACCCCCCATGTCCCTGCAACCCCCCCTACACCCCACAGCACAAATCCCCCACAGCCCAGAAAGCACTGACCCCCCAATGACAGACACCCCCGCTGTGCATCCCCCTGCACCCCACACGTCCTGACCCCCCCTTCACCCCTCATGCACCGATGCCCTCATCCACCTCCAAAACCCAGGCCCTCCCCGTGTACCCCCTTGAACTCCCATGGCCCGACTCCCCTATACACCTGCCCTGCACCCTCAAACCCTGATTCCCCTACATCCCACATGCAACGACCCTCCCATCCCTGACCCCCCAAAACCCCGACTCCCCTACACCCTGCACGCACCAGTCCTCCTCATTCCCTTTCCCAGACCCCCCTGTCGATCCCCCTGCAAATCAGGTGTTTACCTGACTTCCCTGCACCCCACATGCACCGATCCCCACAAAATCCCCCCCATCCCGGACCCGCCGTACACCCCTTGCCCCCCAAACCCCTGACTCCCCTACACCCCGCATGTACTGACTCCTCACGGCCCCCCCATCCCCTCCGTGCCCCGACACGCCGCATTCCCACATTCCCGCATCCCTCCGCAGACCCCGCTCCTCCAGCCACCGTCTCCGCCGCGCCGGGGCCGCCCCGCTCCGCCTCTTCCTGCAGCTCCCGGAGCGGGGGGGAACCGGATCGGGCGGTCGGAGAGGCCAAGGAAATGGGCGGGGATCCAAGTGTTGGGATACCAGAGCCTGGTCCTGGTGCCAGAGGGCCAATACCTGTGCAGGCGTGAGCAGGTGATGTGCTCAGCCCCCTGCAGAGGAGGGGGAAAGGTGGAATTTCAGGAGGATATTGACTGCTGGAGCTGCTCCCGAGGAGACTCTCCTCCCAACAGGCAGGAGGGGACACAAGAGCAGGATGGAGGTTTGGGGTGCCCCTGCCGGCCTCACCTTCCCAAGTGTCCCTATGGAACAGGTGTGGAGAGTGAGGGCCAGGAAAACGATGAAGGACCATCGGGGGGGTCTCTGGGGTGAGTCAGCCAACCCCAACGAGCTCTATAAGGGATAAAAAGGGGAATCGTCCACTCCCTTCCGAGGGAAATGGAGGGCCTGATAAGCCGACTGGACCCACCCCACAAGGAATTCTGCTGCGTCCCTGGGGCCCGGGTAAGGGACACTACTAGGAAACTCCCTGATCTTTACCGCCCTCTATTCACTGCCCTTGGTTGTCCAGGGAACTTACGCTGGAACTCGGGGGAAAAAAAGAGTGGAAGGAGGGCAGGAAACCTTGGGGGGACCACAAGGATAGTATGAGGTGATGTAGGGAGAAAGTGATAAGGGCCAAAGCCAAACTGGAACTTAATTTGGCCACTGAGGTGAAAGACAACAAAAAAAGTTTCTATAAATAAATAAATAGTCAGCAAAAGGAGGGCCAAGGAGAGTCTCCATACTGTGCTGGATGTGGAGGGCAGCTGTGTCAGGGAATGAGGAAAAGGCTGAGGGACTTAATGCCTTCTTTGCCTCAGTCTTTAATACCAAAACTTAAGGATATGCAGCTCCCAGAGCCGAAGTCAGTGATGGGGAGCTGAGTAAAGCCCCCGTAATCCAGGAGGGAATGATTCCGTGAACTGGGATTCCCTCTCTGGCCTCCACCTCCCCTGAAACACCCCAGAGATGCTCCAGGACACATTTGATGTCTGTTCTTCCCTTTTATTGAAAAAAAAAACCAACCCAAAAAAATCTTTTAAAAAATGCCAGTTTATAGAAGGGACACGCAGGACAGGAGATGCCACAAGGAAACAGCGGGGCAGACGGACAGACACAGCTTGGAAAACCTCTTTTACACCTTTTTGAGAAGCTTTGTGGCCAAACACACAGAAGTAGCATATTTGATTCCCCCCCCTCCCCCAACACATAAAAGGTTTTTATATAAAACAATCCTCTATCCCCACTTAGATAAATACAAAAATAAAGAAAACTTGTTTGCCAGGGGACGGTTGTTTCACAGAAGAGTTTTGTCCTGAATTCCTAACGCAGAAGGGAAAGGTGGGATTAGTAAAACGCCCCTTGGACATGGAGCCATGTGATAAAGCACTGCCAGGTACAGCAGAGGAAGCTGGGGAAGCATCAGTGACGTGTCTCCCCTCACGGGGGTCCCCAAAATCCAACTTCAGGGTCTGCCCTGCAGGTACACAGCCCAAGCTTAGCCATGAGCTTCACGAAATCTTGGATCCAAGATTAAAAATCCAAAAATGGAATAGGATTTCAGGACAAAAACAGAGGCCATGATTCGCTTTCTTTGCCATTTGACTTTATTGGTGTTAACTCAGCACGTTGCTGGGAGGTGAGTGGTGTCTGAGATCATTTTGTTTTCCTCTCCAGGGCCAGACTGTCGTGGAGCTTGGACACCTCTGGCTCATAGGCTTCCATGACTAATGTCCCGTTGTTATCGAAGAACTTCGCAATGGATTTGGTGAACTCGGCTTCCCTCTGCTGCTTGGTTTTCCCACTGATGAACGTCAGCTTCAGGGTGTACTTGTCATCAAACCTGCAGGGAGAGCAGAGAGGTCTCAGAGCAGGATCCCAGCTGGAATCAGCTGAGGAGAAAGAAATCCTCCTCTTATTTAAGGGGAAAATCCTCCCAGACTAGAGTCCCCCCACCTGGGCACCCACAGCTACAATTAACACAATTTTATATTCTGTGATTAAATCACAGGGATTAAAGAGAAGCAAAACCCATTTGCGGCAGAAAACCACTCGGCACCGTTTCTAGACCAGGACATGGATTTTTGATAGAGATTTGTAGGTTTGGAAAGGAAGGGGAGTATTTAGGGTGGTGCTCTGGAGGGATATCGATGGAAACGGTGCCTTCTGGCTAAGCCTGGGATGTTGGAACAAAGGATACCGTTTGAGGCTGGAGGAGAGTTGCCAAACATCGTCGGGGTCCATCCCCGCCGGGTCTTTCCTGTGAGCCACGAGGAAAATACTCTTCTCCTTGTATGAGGTGTAGATGGTCAGGATTCCCATCATCACAAAATATGTGCAGAGAAAGTTAAGGAAATCAGGGAGTTGCAAGGACAGGCAGAGAAGTCGCTCGGATCCCCTCAGACAGGTTGTCTAACCACCTCTTGTGACACTCCATTCTCATGCTTGGCTGATGCCTCATTAGCAGGAGAAATTAATAATAAATTCTTAACTTTAATAATAACAAAATTAATTTATTATTAACTCCCTGGAAGTGCCCAAGGTCAGGTTGGACGGGGCTTGGAACAACCTAGTCTAGTCAAAAATGCCCCAGCCCACGGCAGGGGTTGGAGCTGGATGGTCTTTAAGGTCCCTTCCAAACCAAACCAGTCTGAGATTCTCTAACATTTGCTGGGAGATAGTGGGAAAAGCTGAGACTGAATGAGCCACAGAAAATATCACTGTGAGTTCCTCCTAAGCACAGACCAAGCAATTCATCTTTCTCATTTCTGGAATTAAATAATTTCAAGTGCTGCAAGACCCAGTGTTTGTGCTGAAAGCCAACCAGAACAGCCTGGAACAATGAAATGCCTTAGAATAATGGAACTGTTTAGGTTGGAAAAGGCCTCTAAGACTGCTTAAGTCCAACTGTTCCCCCAACCCTGCCAAGGCCACCACTAATCCTTCACCTTGTTGAACCTCCCAGAGTGGCCCTCAGCCCATGGATCCAGCCTGTCCAGATCCCTCTGCAGAGGTGCCGCAAGAATTCCCTCTGTTCCACTTTTCCCTCTCAGTATCTGACCTGTGCTATTAGGGAAGAGCAGACATGTCTGTAAGCACACTATGGATGGAATAAGAGAATGATTTGCCCTGAGGTCACCCCAATGTAGGTGCATCACACCCAGACAGGCAGGAATTTTCCCATCACATGAAAAACTGTCTGATTATCAGCTGACCTCAGGACAAAAAATTCCCATAGGCCTGAAAATGGGAGAAACAAGGGTTTTCTTCATGTGGAAAATCAAACCCTTTTGGTAGAAGTGAGACAACACTTCTAAAGGATATGAGACAACACAAAAGGCAAGGACGGGTTTGGATTCAGGAAAAGGGTGCAGGTAATCCCAAATCAGAGCAACAATTGCAAAGAGACAAGAGATTGTGCAGATGAGGAGGCGGCCGTCGATCAAACGGAAATTTTCCACATATTTGTACTTTTCCAGGAGAACCTGTGGGAGAAAATGGGTGGCTGAGTTTATTTTGTGCTTTCCATGAATCTGACAAACTGTTTCTGGGAAAGGTTTAGAGGAAACAACCTCCATGAGATGGGTAAACTGAGCAGAAAGTTCGTGGAGAAATAATGTCAGGCATCCTGATAATTTGCTGATTAACACTGGGAATTAAGCACAATCCATGGGAATCACAAGAGATGCTACAGGTCCGGCACGGATAGGGGCACAGTCAACCCCCAAAAAAGTAGAAAAGAAAATAATAGAGTTTTCCAAGAAGGAAAAAATCAGCAGTGGCAGAAGGTACCTTTTTGGCTGAGTCATCCAGGGAATTTTTCACAGCTGAACCGTCCCATTTGTCAATTTTTACTGGCTTGTCATCAATCTTCCACTGCAAAGGAAACCATAGGGAGTGAGGAGAATTTCATCCTGGTGCCCTTGTTCCTGTCCTGAACATAAAGACAGGAGCCAAACCAGAGAGCAGCTGCCTGTTTGGGAAAACCTCAGTAGAGACAGAGGGAATCTGGGACCCAAAAGCCCCCTCAGCACCACCGAACCTGTTCCCCGTGCAGGTTCCAGCTCATTCATCTTGTCACAGGTTTGAAGGGGCTTTCTACATCAGGTTTACTCTAAATTTGCTTCTACATTTGCTGCCATCCCCAGATTGTGACTGAATTCCTGCCTTTGAATGTATTCCTGCTGTTCCATATGGACTCTTTGATGACAGGAGGAAAATTCCAAGAACCTCCAACTATCCGTGTACAAGGGGAGAACTAAAAGGCACCAACAAGAAATGAAGTTTCAGTCAAACCATCCTCCAGAATGAAACCAAAAGCTTCTGTTGCTCTTCCATATTCAGGTCTTCCTTGGAAATAGGTCCCTGCCCAATAACAATTCCCCGATACAGCAGCTCAGCTTTTCCAAGGGTTCACCTTCCCCTGAACTATATTATTTTTTGAGCCCTGTGTATTTTAAGTCATTCCTTATTTCAGCTGAGTGACTAGAGATGGAATTTTAGCTGCCAGTAGAGCAATCCTCAATTTCCCTCATGTTATTTCCTGCTCCTGCAGCTCCTGAGTTGGATTATTAACTCCCAGTCCAAAGAGCTCCTTTCCCTTCTCTGGAAGGAATAAAACCACTTTAAAATATGATGTAAAACTCCATCTACTTCCCAAAAAGCTCAATTATACTCCAGTCTCTGCAGGTAGGAATTATCAGGCACACAGTGTATCCTGTGTGTATCCATGAGGTTTATGAGGCACAAAAGCAGAAGGATTTAAAAATTATGGAGAACTGGGACAGAGTTCAGTGTAAGGTACAAAATATTTTAGGTTTTCTTTTTTTGAAGCATTTTCTTGCAGGGTTAATTAGCACACATGGTAATTAGAAATGCCATGAAAGAATAGGAAAGAATTCTTTCAATTATTTATTTTTCCTTATAAAAGCACCTACAACAGTGGAATTGCCAAAGTTTAAAGTATCAAGGGGGTGTCAAAAAATACCTTTTTTCCTAAGCAGTGAATTGGAAGTTTTTGACTAACACCACCAACACCCAACCCCTCTTTCCTTATCCCACAGAGAAATCAAAATGCTTCCAAGAAACCCATCCAGGCTTGACCTCACTGCTCCCAGTTATCCAGTTTGAGGACTTTGGAAAGGAGCTCCAAAGGCTTCCAAATTAAAACTCAGACTTTGGTTCCAGCCTGATGGAGAAAAGAAGAAACCAACCAAAAAAACCACAGTTTTTTTTAAGTTTGGGTGTCTTTTGACACAAACTTAACTTTTTTTTCCCCAAGGATTATTCCTTGTGCTGCTTTACATTCCATTCAGTTTTAGCTTGGGTACCTGGCTCAGCTCTTTAAATACTCCACCGGAGTTTCCGGCACACTTTCGGAGTTACAAACATCAATAATCAAGTCATGAAGTAAAACCAGGTTTGTTGCTACTGTAAGAGGAGCACCAGTGTAAAAACTCTTAATGGGGAACAACATTTCTGTGTCTAATCCGTGTTTTCTATGACAAGGATGAAAAGAAAGGAACCCCTCCTTTCTAAAATCAGGAATTTTTCAAACTGGGACCCAAGAGGCTGGAACGGCCTCGGTGGATGATGCACTTCTGGGGCACAGAAGGCAGCTGCTGTTCAGGAAGTGGTTTTAGTCCGGAACACAGCTCTTGGTGTTGTGCTTAAATGGGCATTACTTAGATTAATTCAATGTGCTTTAAATAGGAGAAATCCTGAGGGGTTTCCCGAGGAGGACTGTGGCCACACCATTCTGAATTCTGTGTCTGTGCACGCTTAGGTGGCCCTGGATGAGCAGGGAATGCTCAGGAATAGCTTCCCAGTTAGCACAAAGTCTTCAAGGACATGAGAAAGATGAAAAAAATGGAATAGTTAAACCACAATTCTCCCTAAATTCCCTCTGATTTAACTTTCCAGGGAAGCACAGAAAGGTAGACAAGCAACATGTCCTAAGGCTTCAAAGCCTCGCTGGTCATCAGTTATTTCCCTGCTAGGGAAAAACTGGAACAGATTATGGACTTAAGGCCACAATTCTTCAGGTGATTCCTCACCAATGGATACAAGAGTTCACAGAAATGACCAGAGTTCCCTCAGGCAGAGAGAGGAAATGAAGGCACACAGGGAAAAGGAGGAACATTCCCAAGCGCATGTGTTCTTGGGGTAGAAACTCCTCAGTGGTTTCTCCCTAGAGGATTCAGTGTATTTCCCTTCCCAATGACTCCAGTTTTTTACCCCTCAGCATCTACAGAACACAGCAGGAAGAACAGGAATGCCTTGGGAGCAGGGTGTTTCCATGAGTGCTGGAAGTTTAACCACAAATGGAGAGCTGAGCACGTTTGCAAAGACAATGCCCTAAAAACACTCACTTAACAGCTTAAATCTACTGTGCCAAAGGAAAACCATGGAATTCTTAGGCATATGAGGAAAACGTCATCTCAAACAGGTGCAGGAAAACTATACTCTTTAGGAATGATGAATATATCACTGAAAATCCCAGTGTTTCCAACTGCAAGTGCCTGTGTTTTAAAGTTCAGTAGAAGTTGCCAAGTCCATCCCTCTGGAGATACCTCCATAGATACAGACACAACCAATTCCATCTCCTTGGGAAGCACAAAAAGAGCCTATAGGTCTTTAACTCCAGCTCCCAGGCTGCCAAAGATCCCCAGAAGCTGGGACATAACACCTGGACACTGAGTTGAGAACAAAGCTAATCCAAAACCAAGGTACTTTACGCTACTGGGATGAGATTGGGATTGTCAGCTCTGCTCCCCTCGACATCTCAGAGAATTATGGAATATCCTGAGCTGGAAGGGACCTACAAGGATCACCGAGTCCAACTCCTGGGCCTGGGGATGCTCAAGGATGAGGATGCTCAGGGATGAGGGAGGGATACCCAGGATGAGGAGGGAAAGCCCAGGATGAGGGAGGGGATACCCAGGATGAGGATGGTCAGGATGAGGGGGTGGATGCCCAGGGACAAGGTGGGGAGATAGGAAGGAAGGAAGGGTGGGATGCTCAGGAATGAGGGGGGTTGATGCTCAGAAATGAAGGATGGATGTTCAGGGATGAGGGGGAATACTTGGGGTGAGGGAGGGATGCTCAGGATGAGGAGGGGGTGCTTAAGGATGAGGACGTTCAGGGATGAGGAGGGGGAATGCCCAGGACTAAAGGATGGATGCCCAGGAATGAGGCGGGGATACCCAGGGGTGAAGGATGGATGCCTAAGTATAAGGGGGGATGCCCAGGGATGAAGCATGGATGCCCAGGGATGAGGCAGGGATGCCCAGGGGTGAAGGAGGGATG
>NW_020897715.1:6052089-6090766 GCF_003984885.1 Neopelma chrysocephalum
AGGGATGAAGGGAGGGATGCCCAGGGGTAAGGGAGGGATGCCTCGGGATGAAGGCTGGATGCCCAGGGCTGGCGGGGGAATGCCCAGGGGCCCGGACAGGGCAGGGGGACGGTCAGGGCGGGCCCAAGAGCCCCGCCCGCGGTACCTTGTCCAGGAGCCCGTTCCGGCCGCTTTTGGCCGCCATCTTCTCACTGCCTCCGCCCCCGTCCCGCCCGCGACACCTGGGCACTTCTGATTGGCCGCGCGGGGGGAAGTCCCGCCCCGTCCTCGGTCTCGCCGCGAGGCACACTGGGCAATGTAGTCCGTTCCTCGGTCATTCCTGTAGGGGTCAGGGTGTTCAAATAATGGAATCATGGAATGGTTTGGTTGGGAAGGAGCTTAAATCCCATCCAATTCTATGGGCAGGGACACTAGGCCAGGTTGCTCCAAGCCCTGTTCAGCCCCAAAAGAGCTGTCCACAGTCCCCATCCCTGGAGGGATTTAAAAGCCGTATGGATGTGGCACTTGGGGACATGGGTTAGTGGTGGCCTTGGCAGTGCTGGGGGAACTGGATGACCTTGAAGATTTTTTCCAACCCTAACTATTCCATGATTCCATGATCTTCAACAGATCTGTTGTGTGGCCAAGCCACACTGTTTATCCATCGTTAATTAGACCCTTCATGTGGAGCTGCCATGCCGAGGAATCCGCAGTTTTCCACTGCTGGAGAGGAGATGCTGAGCTGGATATCCACTTGGACTGATCTAATTTAGCTGCTTCAATGTAGGGTATCAGTTTTCCATTAAAGGAATGACAACATCCTGGCGGATGCATCTTCCTGCAGTGACAGCAAATGACGGGGTTTCACTTGTCCCTGCTCCAACCTGTTATTAATGAGCCTCTTTGTACCTGCAGCTCTGCTTGGGAAGGTTTCCATATCCAGACGTTTTGTCTCTGGGAGACCCTTATCTGTCAGACCCAAGTGTCTCCATGGGCCTCTCCCATTTTTGCTGGAGAGGGAGAACCTGGCAGGGATGGCTCTGGATTTGGGGGCTGGGCAGCTGCTTCCATCCGCTGGTGCAGAGCAGGAGACTTTCAAATGAAGCCCCAAATCTTTGTGATTCACTCGGCTGCTTCCCTGTTTAGTCTCCTTGGAATTGTGAATGGGACTGAGTGGAAGCAAACAGCCTCCTGCCAAACCTGGGAATTCAGCTCCAGCCCCAGATGTTTGCTGATCTCCAGGTCTCATTTGAGAAATGGCCATTGCTCTCATTTTCCCTTCTCTGGGATCTTTCCCCAGATCCATCCTTTGTTCCCAGCGCAGCAGCACTGGGAAAGGCTGTGGATCAGCTCCCTCAGTTTAATATGGGATTTTGTGATTCACATGCCCCTCTGTGAGGCTGTGGGGTTTGGGGACAGCACAGACCTTCTGGCATTCCTCTGGTGCTTCCAGTGCTCCCAGCTGGAGGTAGGAATTTGTTCTGGCTTGTCCTGGCTCTGCCAAGACATTCCCGGAGGAAACCACACATTGTGAGAGGAGAGGGAGTGGGAGAGGTTTAGGCACAAGTCCCTGAGCACCCTCTGGCAGCAATACCGGCCACTTCAGCAGGAGAGCACAGAGCTGGAAACTGAGAAAGGACAGCTTGAATGTGTCCTGCTGCAGATGACAGGGATACAGATGGGATGAGCAGTATAAAAGGTATGGGACCAGGGTCAGTAATAAATTTAAACTAAGAGGGGAGATTTAAATTAGATATTGTGAAGAAATTCTTCCCTGTGAGTGGTGAGGCACTGGCACAGGTTGCCCAGAGAAGCTGTGACTGCCCCATCCCTAGAAGTGTTCACAGCCAGGTTGGACAGGGTTGGAGCACCTGGGTTAGTGGAAGGTGTCTCATGGCAGGGGGATGGAGTAGATGATCTTTAAGGTCCCTCCCAACACAAACCAGTCTGTGATTCCATGAAGGTGAGGCTGAGTGTGCCCCCACAGTGGCAGCCTCCTGGATGTCCATGAAGGGAGGACAAACGCCCTCATCCCAGCACGAGGCTGGACCCTGATGCTGTGGCTACAGAGCAGCAAACGCCACACAGATACTGCTGAGGTCACTTGGATTCACAGCTGGATTAACCCCACCTCAAACCCAGCTGTTGGGAGATCAGCCTTGGAGTAAAAGTGAGTTTGCCCCGACATGAAGTAGGACTTGGATATCTTCCATGTTTTATCTCCATCCCAGCTCCAACGGTGGTTCCATCTGGAACTGCCAGTGCAAGCAGAACCTGATACTTCTGAGTGCTCTTTTCCCTGCACTGGCTGGGGAAGAGAGGCAAGAAATTAAGGCACCTTTTGCAGCTAATAGTAAATAAACCAGCACATCTGCCTTCCCTTTGGAATTACTCAGGATCGCTGATGCCTTTACTTTTGGGGCTCCCGTGTTTCATGTGTGTTCCAGGATAGAACTGGATCCCTGTCATGTGGGGATGGAAGAGAGCTGAGCCATCCAAGGAGCCATCCCATCACTCTGCTCACAATCCTGGACTCCTAAAGAGGGAATCCAGCCCCAGGGCACGTCTGGAGGCAGGAGGAGCAATTCCACGTGGCGTACGAGATCCCCCCTGTAACCATTGGCAAGCAGATGGCCAAGCCATTTTCCCCCTCCTAAGGTAAGAAAATTCAGTAGGAAAACTGAATTGGAAAATCCAACCTTGTCCTGGAAAATCTGGGACAAGATTCATCTCAGGTTTTCAGGGACTAACTTCCAGCTTGGAAGCATCAAAACAGCCACAAAGCTGCAGGGACAGCACATGAAAACCATGGCTGCTTGCTGCTGGGCTCCTCAATTCCTGGAAAATAAAAGTGTGCTCATCCACCCCTGCCCAAAAACTGGAATCAGAGTGGCTGGGACAAGCGATGGGAAGCAATAGAGGATGCTCACTGCCCACTAGCTGCTTCCCTACATGAAAAGCAGGTCGTTATACCCACTTTCACCATTTTTTCCCCCTGCAAAACAATAGGAAAAATTCCTTCCCCAAAACGGTTGTCCAGCCCTGGCACAGGCTGCCCAGGGCAGTAGTGAGTCCCCATTCCTGGGGGAATTTAAAAGCTGTGTGGATGTGACACTTGGCAACATGGTTTAGTGGTGGGATTGGCAGTGCTGGGGGAACAGCAGGACTGGATGATCTTGAAGGGCTCTTCCAACCTAAATGATTCTCTCTGATTACTCAATAACCTCGCCCATTTGGCACAAGCAGCAGTAGGATCCTGCTTGTCTCCAAGCACAGCAACTTTGGCAGAAACAGGGATTTCACTGTCAGAACCTGGTTTTATTCTGTTTGAACCTCGGCCTCTGCCCTGCAGTCTCTCCAAGTCCTGGTTGCTGTTAAAACGTACAACATTATTTGTACACATTTGCTATTTGTTGGCGTGTTTCTGGTTTGTGACAGTTGTTTCACAAGCAGGATTTACTCTGTTTCAAACAAACAGAAGCCACAACATGAGGGATTGCCTGCGTGTCATTCCACTCACACATTTCACACATGCAAGTCAACGGTCCTTCGGTGCCTTTTGAAAACATTCAGGTGGTTCAGCTGAGACCCAAAATGACCGTGAAAGTCTTGTCACCAGCCCAGTGCTCTGCTGGCGAGCTGAGAACGCGAAAGCACAATTGGAATTTTCCCACAAATGGAAAAGCACAATATAAAGCATTATTGGAAAAAAAAAAAAGTGTAGCGACATCTAGGTTTGTTTTGAACAGTTTGACAGCAAATCCCAATCCGTGCCCAGCTGAGGGTTTTCCTGTTTGCATAGTGAAGAGCTAATTCTAGAGCGGATGAGTTGCAGCGTTTTCCAGACATGGGGAGGGGGAAAGTTTGTGTCAGGTGTGTGGATCATCCCAGTTTCCATGCTGTGCTTCTACCCAGCTCCCATCCATGGATGTTCATCGTGGACAGTGGTTAGTTTTGCCCTCAGGTGTGAAATGGTCCAGGTTTTCCTGAAATGCTTCCCCTAATGCACGGGACAAGCTCTTTGTCAGGCTTTTGCTGGACAGCTGGGAGACAGGACAGGGCTGTCGGAGGGTCTCTCCCCTCAGAGCATTGCTAAAGGCTTGGTTTTTAAAATCAGTGAGAGTCTTTAAGGCTTCAACCTCCCCCTTTGCTTTCATTGAGAAAATACTTGTTCAAGCTCCACTTCCTTACTGTGCACTGCAGGTACAAGAGCATTGGAAGAGAAATACTGACAATACAGAACATCATCATACAATCACCTGGTATGATCCCTTTTGGCACTTTTCCTTCATTTATCTGATCTTGCTGGCTCCAAACACGGACCTTTCCGTGCGGCTTCTCCCAGGCAAAGAGCTCCAGAGCGTTAGAAAGCAACTTTCCGGAGTCAGTGGCATCTTTGGCAGACACAAGTCATGGAACCAACCCCAGCTTCACATTCTGGGAGGATCCTCCCACAAAGGATGCCTTCATCCCAGAAGGAAGGCTGAGGGTTAGAAAGGACTTTTCTAAAGTGTGAATAAATACTTGGTTTCATCTCAGGCCTCTGCACATCTTGCAAGAGGTATTTTCCTCCTCAGCTGGCTGAATTTCTGGCAAAGGTAGTGCCATTCCTGACCTTTTCATGGGAGAGGCTGGGAACTTCTGCTCTTTTGAGTGTAATTATTTACAATTTTTGTTTTTTTTGTGCAAGCTTACACAGGCTTTGAGAGTGTTAAATTAATAAAACATTCATCCTGCTTTGCATTGCTGCAACCCTTCCACGATTGTGATTCCACACATAAAGGTCTCCTTAAATGTGGATGCCACAGCCTGTGCGTGTTGCTTGGGGAGTTGGGATCTCTGTTTCGGGGGGAGCCGGGGGAACGAGAGGTCCCATGGAGCTTTTTTTGCCTGGGGACAAACTCCAGCTGAGGCATGCCTCCCCACCCAGCTCAGATTTGGAAAGAGGAGATTAACGCACAAACCCCCAAAATATTTATAAAATCTTTTCAAAAGGAGATATTTAAGACACTGTCCTGGTGCATTGGGCTGTGAAATCTGTTTTAAGAGGGGAAAGAAAAGATACATTCAGCATGTAAATCTAGTTTTTTTTGTGGTGTGGCAGCCCAGGTTTGGCTGAACCCACACAAGAAGTGCCACAAGAAGGAAGGAAACTTTAGAGAATTCTGACTGGGGCTCCAGGGATTAACTGTGGAAAAATAATTCTAAATCTAAATGCACTTGGGAAATGCATCCTTTAGCTCAAAATGTTGGGAGAAACCACATGGATTCTGAGTTAAAGCTGTGGCTTTCCCTCCTGAACTCCAAGGGCAGATCCAGGCCATCACTCCTTCTCTCCACACTACTCTTCCAGGTCTGGCCAAGGCTCTAATTCCTCAATTTCCTTCTAATTCACAGCTGGAAAGAGGAGCAGCACTCAGTTTGGGTCAAAAATTTTGCCTGATTCAAGCAACACCTCCCAAGGCTCTGAGAGGGCCTGGAATGCTGGGAAGACAGAGCAGGCCAGGTCTCATCAGTCCTGGGGACAACTTTACCCATCCAGTAGTTTGTGTGGCAAGGAGATCCAGAGATACAGATATATATTATGGAATCATTGCTATAAGATTTCTCCAAACAAAAGTGTCAATCTTTCGAAATATAGTATTTAAAATATATAAATTTTATCCATTAAAATATAAGATTTCTTTTTTTTGTCCTTTTTTTTTTTTTTTGCAAAAATCCAGTTCAATTAGGGAAAAAAAAACCAACCAGCCAGGGTCCTTGCAGTGAAAAAGAAAACCAGTTCCTGTTTTCTTTTTAACCATTTTAAGATGGAGGGAGAAAAATTAAACTGTTTTTAGATAGAGGAAATTGGGCAACAAATGTTCTTTTAGATCAGATCTGTTTGTTTTAGTGCACTGGGTGTCCTCCCTTCACACCATCCATGGAGAAACTTGCCCCAGCACTGTGCTCATCCCCAAAAATATCTGGCACATGGGTGGGCTGGTGGGGAATGCCACAGCTCCGCCCTGGAGAAAGATCCTTGTGGGCTCCGAGGATCCCAGTGAATACTCTGCAAGGCAGCTTTCAAGGATCAAGGTGGAACAGTGTTGTTTGAGCTCCACTACTGGAAATAATCCACAGAGTTAATGGATGGATGAGTGTTACAAACATTCAAAGGGTGGGAGGCCACATCTGGGCAGAGAACACACGCTCCACCAAGCCCAGGCTCTGGGCCAGCTCTGCTGCAGGCCCAATTTTATGCCTGGAAGTGGGAATTTTTAGTGCGTTGCTCACCTGAGCTTTTTTAGTGGTTTGGACCTGGAGCCAGGGAGCTCAGAGCAGGGGAAGCCCTCTGGAAGGCTGGTCTCCCATCCCAGCTCCAAAGCCAACCATTGGGTGCTAGAGAGCACAGGGATGTGTCAGACCCCTCAGGATGCCTCCCCTGGGACATGTAAGAACAGGTCTTAGAGAGGGAGCTCTTAACCAAGCAAGATCCTGAGGGTACGTGTCAACAGGGAGAACGTCCTTCACAAAATCACCCAGCCGGCATTTCCCTTCCTTCAGTGTTAGAGGGAAGAACAGGAAACCTTTCTGGCTTGGAAGAGGCAGGGACTAACAGAAAAGCTCCCTGGATCCCAGTGCCCAGTGCTCCACCCAAGCTCTCTGCCCTGTCACTGACATGGAATTACAAGTCCCTATAAGGCTTCTCGGTAAAATCCTTATTTTAGGTCTCTTTTTTTTACTGCATTTGGTTTTTTACTTCAAGAAAGTGATGTATGGTCTGTACTGCTGGTGCAGACAGTGAGATACATTCATTTTTAAGTACTCCAGGGGGCTCTGTTTGGGATTTCCTCGGAGAAATACGGAACAGGCTCCCTCCCCAGCAGCCCTCAAGTCGTTTGACATGGGTAAGGCCTGACTCCACAGTCTGAGGGAGAAAATTGGGCAGGCAGAGAGAAGACTGTAAGACAGAACAAACCTAATTTCTATGAGCAGAGCTCAGATTTCCCTTGGCAAGGGATGGACGAGGTCCTTACCTCGTACCCATGTTCACAACCCTCCAGGCTGGGGAACCCACATGCACATGGAGGCCTTGCAGTGTATTCACAGGGATAACAACTCCTTCAGACCAACGGACCAGAAAGGATTTTCTTTCCTCATTCTCTCCTGTTTTTTTTTTCAAATCTGAAAGGACTCTGGCTTCTCTCCGAACTGGACCTACGAACGCCTTACCACTGGAACGAGAAAACAATGGTGTGGGTGGAAGTAGGGCAAAAAATAGTTTTCCTATAAGACAATCTGATAAACCTCATCGTCCTCTAGAAAGGCAGCATGGCCCACCAGTGCTACTTGGCTCCCAGAGTGCTCTTGGAGCGCAGCAGGTACCGATCCACTCGGACTTTCCGCCTGTCCACTGTCCTGTTCTCGCTGTCGAAAATCCGCTGGAGGTGCAGGGCCAACCTCCTGTCCTCCTCCTCCTGCTGGAGCTTCTGCTCCCTCTCCCGCACCTCCGGAGGCACCTCCCCTGCTGTGTGCCTCAGTCTCTTGACGGAGCCGTTGTGCTCCAAGTGCTTTGTTTTGCAGCATCTCTTCCGGCCCCGCCTCAGGAGTGGCGGCTGTTCCGTGATGATGTTCCCGACAGAATTGCAGGTGCTGTTCTGCACGTTCATCAACTTGCTGTTGTTCAGGTATTTCAGCTGCTTTTTTGCCGGTGCCTTGGCAGGGACTCCGAGTGTGCTGCTGTCAGGCAGCGTCGTGCCAACGCCCACGCTCAGCATTTTCGGGCCAAGACTAAGACAGGATTTGTCCATGAGTTTTAGGTCAGGGCCTTCAGACACTCGTGTGTTCAAGGAGGTTACATTTGATCTGACATCTACTTCGGCAGCACTGTCATCTGTTAAGGCCTGTGAACCCCTGTTCTTCTCGCTCTCTCTTCCCAGCTTCATTTCACTGATGGAAGGGAAGGAATCCAGCTTGGGGTGAGGGTCTCCCATTGTGTCAGGTGGAAGGTGGTCATCCTGCACTTGTGGCTGCTCTTTAGTGCAAGTGCTGGAGTTGGTGATGTCAGGAATCGTAACGTCTTCCACGGGCTCTGAAGCCAGGGATGTGAGGGTTGCTTTGGAGAGAGTCTTTTTGATCTGACGCTCCTGAAATATCTGCTCCCATTTTTTCAGTATTCTTGGACTGGCCTCGTAGGTGGTTGGCTTCTGCAGGCTCCGGTTCAGGTTCCTCGGCGTGGATTTGATGATGAGAGGGCTCAGGACTCTGCCGTCGGGAAGCCTCTTTGGAGGAGTACACGGGGAGCAGACAATGGGCTTAAAGTGGTTGAGCTCTTCAGAGATGCTGTCATTGCTCTCTGGGCTGATGGATCGCTCTGGCTTGTGCAGGGCCGAGAGGGACGACACGGCGGTGAGGACCAGGCGCTTCTCTGCCGTCAGGTCCGGGGCCGAGAGGCAGCGGTTGTTCTGGGTGGACGACAGGACCCCGACCAGCGGTGTCGACGTGCCAGTCACGGGCAGCACCTGAAAGGCAGCGCAGAGCACCTGGGATATTGGTCACGGAGCAGAAGGACAAGAATGTGAGAGGAAAACAGGAGAACCTGAGGTTACTGTGCTCTCTGGACACAGCACCTTCCATGGTCAATATGGGACACGAGCAGGATGCACTGGACCCAGCCTGATTTGGGTCTCAAATTTATGTCAGTGCAAGAGCTGTTCTGGCTGCAAGTGGCAGCCTCCAATGGCAAAATCACAAGATGGTTTGGGTTGGAAGGGACCTTAAACATCATCTTGCTCAAACCAGGTTGGATGGGGCTTGGAGCATCTAGAAGGTGACCGTGCCCATGCCAGGGGATGGAACTGGATGAGCTTTAAGGTCCCATCCAACCCAAACCATTCTATGATCCTAAGAATCTCTTCCCATAGCATGGAAGTGCCAAAGAACATATTCTGACATCAGGAGACTTTGGCTCATTTAAACAGCTTTGGAGAGAAGGGGAAAGGAAGAAAGGATTATTTTCCTAAAATTCTGTAAGATTTTTCTTTCACTGGCTGCGGATTCAGCATGAAATGAATCACAAAACAAAAGGCTCATGACAATCCTTCCAATTAGCCTCCAATAACTCTGCCACCTCTGCTTTTCTGCTTAGCAATTCTCAACCCATCAGGTTTTTACTAGGAAGTGACTGGCCCCATGGCAATAACACAGCACCACAAACCCCATGTTTTATATCTCCAGATTACTGGTGCTGTGTAACCTCAGATAAGAACATTTACATACAACCACCTGTTCCCAGATGCTGCCTGTACCTTTGTTTTGTTGGCTGGGGCTGATCTCTGCCTGCTCTTGGATCTCTCCTGAATGGTGTCGTTGCAGCTCCGACTCCTCTCCAGCTTGGCAGTTAAATTCCTGAAAAGCAGATGGGTGGAAACAGGACTGTTCATGGCCTTAGGGACAATCAGCTCAACAACCCTGGCAGCTGTTGGGAGAGACATCAGCCTTGGCAGCACCTGACTGTAAGAGATACCTCCTATGCCCTCTGGGAAAGGGATCCAGGAATCTTGGATTGTGTTCATGGGCTCCCTACTAAATACATGGACACTTCCACCCATGGCTCATAATTAACTGAGGTCAGAGCTAATGATGAAGCTGTGGAAACCCCTTTGCTTCTCATGTGGAGACACACTTGGTTAGTCAGCTGCTTCCACTGGGTCAAGCAACAGCTTTCCAGGAAAAAAGTCATCTGGGGCTGATGGTCTCTCTTCATGTCTGTGCTGGAGAATGATCCAGCACCCCTGAGTTCATCCCACAGGATTCTGATTCCTGACTAATGATTTAAATCTACAGGCAATGATTTTTCTGCTTCATGGGATGAACACTAACTTCCCTGATCCTCTGGATTTTATAACAGGTAGGAAGTAAGCAGATGGACACCATGTCCTAACAATGAGTCTGCTCTAAAATTCCAGAAAAAAAAAATCACTTATTTTGGATTGAAACAACCATTTGAATTAAAGCATCTCAGGTGTGTTTAGAACAAATTGAAAGAACATCTTTAAGGGACACTGAATAAAGTCTCAGCATCTTACCCTGAAAGGAAAGCAAAGGAGGTCTTGGAAACAAAAGCCGACCGATGCGTTTGCTTGCCCTGGAATGGTTCTTCATTCTCTGAATCCGAGAGACGTTCAGGAAACTGAAGTCAATCAAGGAAGAGTTAACTGACATGTACAACAAAGAGAATAACTTGGAAAATAAAGCTCTTTCTTGCAAAGGTGTTAAAGATCCCCAAAGCCCTTCTGATCGTACCGAGAGGACATAAAGCATAAATAATGCAAAAATAAGCACACGGCTCCTATGTATAGTCATTGAATAAACTTAATTTACTGATCAAGAAAAGTGGGAAAATCCTACAATTAAATTACTACAGGGTGTTCATTACTCAGCTCCCACAGATCAGCCCATCAAACTGACATTTTAAGAGCATTTCCTACTGAGCCTCCCAACTGAAATGGGAAACAGGCAAGACTCAGCCTGAAGAATGTGTTGAACTTCAGAATCGTGCAGAAGATTCATGGGGAAATGTTCATGCAAGTGCACAAGGATCCTCCCAAAGCAGAGTCGTGTTGGTGGGTAAACGGGGGGACAGAAACCTCTGGAAGAACATCTGCAGTAATCAACATGGATCTTTATAATCTATTAGCTCACAGCCTTCAAGGGCTATAAAGGGTCAATCAAATAATCCTGGAAAGACAAAGGATGAAATCTTTGGATATGCGGATAGGAAGGAGAAGCACAAGCTTACTTACACACTCTTGGTTCACTTTCAGCACGACAGATTCGTCCTTTTTCTGCGGTTCCTCTGTTTTTCTTTTCCCTACATCCATGTCATCTACAATGAACTTGTGAATCAGCTCCTCAGACGCCTTTTCTTCTTGTAGTTTTTCTTCTCTCAGCTGGAAACAATGAAAAAAGAGATATTTATAATGTTTGAAGTCCTCCACACAAATTGGCAAGACCAAGAGTCTGGTCACAGCATTAAATTTTGTGCCTTCATTTCCCTACTCTATGGTACAGCCACTGCCTCTCATAATAACGTGATGATTGGTTTGTTTCTACAACATATTTGTGGTTTTGACACAAATATCAGGGATTTTATCTTATTTTCAAAACAACAAAGGCACTTAAACACAGACCATGAATAGTCTACATATATCTGTAAATAGAACAGATCCTCCCTCCTTCCTCCATCCAACCTCTGTGGATAAGTTACCCTTGTCTGGGACAAGCAGCTGGACCTTTGACTGACACATCCTCATTACACGGATGAACCACAGCACAAGGAATGCAAATCCTCATGTTTTTCCTCATATTTGAGTGTGGGCATCTCAGGTGCTTCAGAAGCTGCTGTGTTACATTGCCCTCTACTCATAAAGGCAACAACTTGCAAAAACTCCTTATTCTTCGCAAAATATTTACACTTTTTCTTCTCTGCTGAAGGATGGAAAAATCCCAAAATCATGGACGTGTGGACAACAAAGAAAAGGGAGTTCTTGAGTCATTACGTGAAAAGCACATCATGATTTTCAAGCTGGAAAAGACCTGAATCCTACTGAATCCGAGCTCCCAGAGATGAGGTAGGAGGAACAAGGTAGACAGAAACCAGGAAAAACTCCACTGTTTGGCTGATTGTGGGTGTTCAGCAAATGTTTTCAAAGACTGATTTGACTTCCTGCTTGGAGTTGTTTGAAGATGTGTCTTTAAATTTCTTATCTATTAATAATCTCAAGCAATAACTACAGCACAGTGTCTGATTAACATGGATTGTGGCCACACGACGAGACATGAGGAATAGTCTGCTGTAAATCAACAGTATTTCTGCTCTTTAAGGAGCCTTTCTTGAAGTATCTGAAAAATTCACATCAAGATTTATCATAAAGATGATTTTTTTTGGCCAGTTGAAATACTACCCAACACTCGTGTCCCTTTCCTACTTCTCACCTCGAAGAAAACCATATGGAAATTCTCACTTTTTTGGTTAAATTATAAAATTATACTAAATTCCTAAATCTAAAGCCACAAACATATGTAATATCATACAGAAATATTTAAGGATTTTGGGCAAATACATTATGTGAGGTGCCAGCACAAGCTTTGCTGATGGTGACCAGTCAAAAAGACAATAACAGGA
Source organism: Neopelma chrysocephalum (assembly GCF_003984885.1). Lineage (NCBI taxonomy): Eukaryota > Metazoa > Chordata > Aves > Passeriformes > Pipridae > Neopelma > Neopelma chrysocephalum. The sequence continues at coordinate 6,064,238 of NW_020897715.1, forward strand.
TCCTAATCAAGGGATATAAAAAAGAATTTAAGTCCAGAATTCAGGCTGCGCACAAAAAAACCTCTAATGATAAAATCTGTATGAATTAAAAAAAAATAAAAATTAAGTAGCCTTTTGTAAACTATCTCCCAGAGAATTTTTTTACAAATGCTAGCACATAAAAATGTGCTGGGACATGAGGACAAGAAACTGAAACAACGTGGTGTGAAATATCTACCCTGGGAGAAAGTTATCCAAGCAGCATCTCTGGAATACTGGATGTAGGACCATCAGCTTAGTTAGCAGCACAATTACCAGAAAATGCATTTTAACTTGTTTGTAGCCATTTTGGGTACTGGAACTGCAGGGGGAAAATGCTGTAAAAGTGATAATTTTCAGCGTAAAAAACAGCCATTTTAGGACCCTCATTCCTGATATTAATATTTATTTCCAAAAGTTTGGCAAACTTCACTCCACAAACTGTCAAATTTAGAAAACAACTTGCATCTGGGATGAGTGAAAACGTTTTGAAATGCTCCTCTCCCTTTCTCAGGAAAGCCAGCCTGGGTTATCCCCATTCCACAGGCAGGGGGAGCTGAGATGAGAGCTTGTGCTTCCAGACACAGAGGCAGTCCCAATCAGGAAAAGCTTAGATTCCTAGACCTGAGTTCTCTTCCTGCCTAATTCAGAAGTTCAGAGACACCAAGAAACCCTTGATAAGTGACAACAGTCACAATTTTGCCTCTATAACTCTCTGACTGGATGTTGGAGCCAGGTCGGTCTGTTCTCCCACAGAACTAGTGACAGGATGAGAGGAAACAGCCTCAAGTTGCACCACTGGGGGCTTAGATTGGAATAAGGAAAAGAATAAGGAAACAGGGACTGCAGCATCAGTGGTGATTTTATCAGCAAAATTTCACTGCCATTTCCTCTTAGATGACGATTCAGAGAATCTCTCCCCCCACAGCTCTTTCAGCTGAGTTCCATAAAAAGCAAGTTTAAGTTGGCATGGGAAAGAAACCCATCTCCCATCCGGCAAGGAGCAGAAAGGGCAAGGCAGGAGGCTGAACAGGAATAAGACAAAACCAGGCCCAAAATGCCAGAAACTAGTTAAAATATTTCTTTGTGACTGGTGGGGAAGGCAGAGGTGTTGGGACTGAACTGCACACAGTATCTTTTTGCAACGCTCCTATAAAAGGTTTATAGATCATGGGAGAGAAGATGGTTTAATCCTTCCAGAAGATCCAGATATGCCTCACAGAATCCCAGAATGGTTTGGGTTGGAAAGGACTTGAAAGCCCATCCAGTTCCACCCCCTGCCATGGGCAGGGACACCTTCCACTAGACCAGGTTGCTCCAAACCCCATCCAACCTGGCCTGGAACACTTCCAGGGATGAGGCAGCCAAAGCTGCTCTGGGCAACCTGTGCCAGGGCCTCACCACCCTCACAGGGAGGAATTTCTTCCCAATATCCCATCTAATCCTGCTCTTTGGTAGTGGGAAGCCATTCCCCCTTGTCTTGTCACTAGTTCCTGATGAAAAGTCCCTCTACAGCTACTTTGAAGACATTGCAAGGGATCTTTAGATCACCCATTAATACCTATACAAAACCCCTTATTTCTTCATCTTTAAGCCAAAGATGCCCTGAGTCAACTCATCTTAAATATTACAGTGAAAAATACAGTGATGCACATTTAAATTATTTAATTAATTAGATTTTTATAGCAGTAAGATTCCTGTGCACTTTAAGTCTGACACTGTTGCCCAAACCCAACTGCTCCTCAACAAAGTGTCTCATCATTGCTGAAAATGCCACAGGTCCCACAACTTTGCACATAAAGTTTCCTTCCCTTCCTGCCAAGTCACCTGGATGGGAGAAGAGTCTGCAATTCTTAATATCAGTTAATGAAACAGTCACCCAAAGTTACCCATTTCCCATCAGTGCCACTGCTAATTCCACATGAGGGGAAGCAGGAGGGAAGCCCCTTCCACACTTTTTAACTGTCTCCTCACACAGATGCATTTCTCAAATTAGTTATTTACCTTAAATATCACCTAAACAGTATTTTCCTACTCAGACAAGGCTGTTTTTCTAACTCAGCTTCCCAGCCCTTTCTACCCTTGTTGATATTTTCAAGTGAAAATCCAAAGAAAATTCAACACTGAAAAACCCCCTGGGTTCCTTTTCCCCAGCAGGTAGAATAATCAATGAGGGGTTGGACCCATCTCAAGGGAAAACACATCACAGAGATCAAAAATCCCTTTTTAAATGGAGAAAATATTTTCATGGACTTTAACTGCAAACCAGCTGAAAAGCTTTTCTTCCCTTATCATTTTTTGACCTTTAAATGACATTTTTCCTTGCCTAAAAATAAACAGAAAGCTCTGGTTTGGAATAGTTTGTTTCTGAGGAGAAGGATGTTATTGCAGGAGATATTTTATGCTGCAAAAGTGTTTATGGAATTACATCCACAACCAGTTGCTCCAAGGAAGGTACATTTCCATGTTCTGGAAGTCAGACTAAGACAGCAAAATTTGGTTTCTAAATGCTCAATTACAGCCATTTCCTGAAGTGGCTGAACAGCATAAAGGGAATAAATGACTTTTGTTACAGAGCAGGAATAAAGAGTCCTTCAGGTTTCTCTACAGGATGGCATTCTTGCAGGAAATCCAAGTTCTCCTGGAAGAAAATACACAATTACCCAGAATACTGACCTTCCTTAGCTGGCTTTCATATTCTTCTCGGAGTTCCCCTGGTTTGCTTAATTTAATGGGTGCTCTGAATATAAAATCTGAAAAGAGAAGGGGAAAAAAGAAAGGAAACACATTTTAGTGCAGGATAATGGTGTTGGCCATTATTTCCCAAAAAGTGTGAGATCTCCATGGGCTGCACGAGAGGTTCTGCAGCACTTTTTCCAACTCCAGATGTTTATATTCCACCACTGTTATCAAAGCGCTGTTTCACATGCAGGAACATCAGGAGGAGGGTGGCCAAGCAATCCCACTTTGCACTTCCAGAGTTTCCTTGGAGACTCTCAAGAGTCCTTGACAAGCAGTTAAGCAATCAGAGGAGTATTGGGATGATGTAAACACAGAGGTGAAGTAACAGCCTGGTGATATCACAGGGAATCTCAGTCCCAGGAATAAACCCAGGCTTTAAGCACAGGGAATCTGGGTCTTAGGAATAAACTCAAGCTTTAAGCACAGGGAGTAAGTCCCAGAAATAAATCCAGGTTTTAAGCACAGGGAACCTGAAGCCTAGGAATAAACTCAGGCTTTAAGCTCCTACTCCCAGACACCCAAGGCACACAGGCTGACAGCTGCAGCACAACACCCTCAATTCACATTCCTGCCCTTCTTCCATTGACATCAATGCATCGGGAATGCTCCCTATTTTCTGGATAAACAGTGTTATTTCCCCTCCACATCCCCTTCCAGCTGTTTGCAGCGTTGTCCCACTGATCTGGAGTAAGCACAGCCTTTTTTCCACTTGCAATTCATTCCCCGAGGTCAATATTTCACTCTGTCTGGCAGGAATTCCCCATCCTGCTCCTGCTTCCTCCCTTCCCCCTCGGGAATTCAGGAACCAAAAGCCTATTGGCACAGGATTATAGTTTAACCTCGTGGAGTCTGTTATTCCCAAAGGACTCCCTTCCTTCTATCGGCCACAAAGCTCCCTCCCGCTTCTGTGCAGTGCAAGTCCGGGCAAGTTGCACTAGGATGGAAAAGGGAACAACAGGAATAAAACAAGCCCTGGACAACAATCCTGGCTCAATCTGTATCAGTATTCCAAGCAGGGTGCAGGATAGCCCATCATCCCAACGTGCTATGGTCAGGATGGAACGGGTATGAGCACGGATGAAACATCAGGGGTATTTCCTTCTTCCAGCTTGCCAAAATTAAAGGATATAAACCAGCAGCTCCATCATGATTTCAGAAATCCACAGAACCATTTAGGTTGGAAAAGACCTCCCAGAATCCAACCTGTGACAGATCCCCACCTTGTCAACCAGATTACACCACTGAGTGCCACATCCAGTTGTTCTTTGGACACCTCCAGGGATGGGGCTCCACCACCTCCCTGGGCAGCCCCTTCCAGTGAACAACCCTTTTCATGAAAAAACTCCTGATGTCCAATCTGAACCTCCGCTGGTGCAGCTCGAGGCTGTGTCCTCTCCTCCTGTCACTTGTTTCCGACTCCCATCTGGCTCCACCCTCCTGTCAGGGAGTTGGAGAGTGAAAAGGCCCCCCCGACCCTCCTTTTCTCCAGGCTGAGACCCCCCAGCTGCCTCAACTGTTCCTCACAGGACTTCCTTTATTTAGGAAGCGTTTTTACTTGGCCCAAAATGAAAGGTTCACAGCGGGGGGAGTGAATCAAACACCCAGTGACCTGCTGCCGACTGTCCTGCTGGGCATCCTCTGGTTTAGGGCCACATTTCCCTCCTCCCTGGGGACAGGTCACAGCCCTGGTGCCCACACATGCCATTTAAACACTGACTAAATCCTGTTTTCACTTGTCCTGCTTTCCACTGGTTTGCTTTTATCTTACAGAAGAGTCCTGTAACTTCAGTCCCTCCCAGCGAGGGTGAGTTCAAACTCTGTAGCCTCTGGAGACAGGAATGCTGAACAAATCACAGAGTATTTCTTTAATATTTTCTTCAGAAAGGAGAAAAATAATCTCATGCAAGCAAACATCAAGCACATAGATTATAAGGTGCTTCTTTTAAAATAAAAAAGCTCCTATTCCCTCTTCCTTGCACAACTACGAGAGCCAGGCTTGTTTTTAAAGGAAAACTTCCCAAATGTCCCAACATGCAGGATAAAAATCCTAAGCAGAGGTAGTGCTTGGAAGGCCAGGCTGCATTCCTTGCTCCTGCCATGCTGGAAACCTTCCACTGGTTTCCCCAAATGTTTTTCCAATTGTGTCCTTGAGCAGTTCCAGTTCTTTGTGAACTTTATCAAGCTGAATTTCCACTGGAATGGTCCTGAAGGCAACAGGAATCTAACTCCCCTGCAGCAAACTTCAGTGACTCCTCAATGTTTAAAGCTTGTCTCAGACCTTGTCTACAGAGCTAAAAAGGTGGATTTTTTTCCCCTTCGGGGAAACATACAACTGGAAAGAAGAGCCATGTCAACTGTCTCATTGCTCACATGGGTTGAGCAAGCCAAGCCAGAAGAGATTTTAAATAATGGGATAACAGTTATTTGTAAAGTTGTGCTGGTTTAGCTCAAGGGAAGCAATTTTATCCATAGTCTTTATGCACCAACTTGAATATTTTATAGTTGGGTCCAGCTTTGTAGAAGAGACAGAATCAAAAATGTATGCATAACTATATATCTGCATTCCACAGAATCCCAGAATGGGTCAGGTTGGAAGGGACCACGGTAGCTCAAGATCTTGATCTGTAGCTCAAGATCAAGTGATCTTGAGAGGAAATGGTTTCTGAAGGGCTGCTGGGAAGGCTGGCACTGGGATGCTCCTTCCAAGCCCAGGTAAGAGCACCAAAACAGGATCAGACCTGGCATCCTGCTCTTTTATCCTGGCAGACAAGAGTTTCATCCTATTGTGCTCAGCCTTGGAAAAAACAATTGATTTCTGCACTATTTGAGAGGACAACAGATTTTCTAATTATTTAATGCTGGTTTTCTTTATAAGAGGCATCTGACAGCCTAAATCCCCCCTGACTCCATCCTTTCCAGGTTGGAAGTGTGCCTTACACACTCTCTCCGTGGAGCCGCACTCCCAACCAGCACATTTTATATTTACTGGCAAAAGATCCAGAAACCTCCATCTGGCGAGTTCAGCACCATGGGTTGGATAAAAGTAAAGCTGAACTCGACTCAGAGCCTTGTCTGTCATTCAGAGGCTCCTGAGTTTTGCCAATCTGATGTCATTCGGCAAGTCAAAGCTGTGCCATGGGCAGGAGCGAATCTCCTCACCCCCAGCTTCCAAGGAAACTTTCAGCAGACTTTGTAGCTTCCTTCTCCCCTTTACTCCTGGCAGGGATAAAAAAAACCCTTGAGGTTTTCACTATTTTCCCTTTTAACTCCCAGCAGTCAGTGTTTACACTTGCAGCTGAAGGTGAAATTTTAAAATGTTTTCAAAACGCAAACCAAGACATTTTGTGAGTACAGAGAGGTTTGGAAACAGTTTTCCAAGAGAAGTAGTTTAACTAAATGATATGAAGATATGCCAATAGTCAAGATAAACCTTGCCAACAGATTTGCATAGAATTATGGAATGGTTTGGATTGAGAGGGACTTAAAGCCCATCCAGTTCCACCCCCTGCCATGGGCAGGGACACCTTCCACTAGACCAGGTTGCTCCAAACCTGGCCTTGAACACTTCCAGGGATGGGGCACCCACAGCTTCTCTGGGCAATCTGTGCCCAGGGCCTCCCCACCCTCATAGGGAAGAATTCTTTCCCAATATCCCATCTAATCCTCCCCTCTGGTAGTGTGAAGCCATTCCCCCTTGTCCTGGCACTCCAGGCCCCTGTCCAAAGTCCCTCTCCAGTCCTCTTGGAGCCCCTTCAGGCTCTAAGGTCTCAATGGAACCAGCATTTTGTTGTTTTAATTGGGAAGAACATTTAAAAAACATTTAGAAGCACAGTGAGAAAAAAAAACCCTACTGTAGGTATAAGCACTCTTCAGATGGAGGCACAACTAGCTGGAAAATTACTTTCCAGGAGTTAACGATCCACTGCCATGCCAGGACAGGCTCTCACACTGGCCACTGGGTCAGGTCCTAATCACTCTCTTCATTAGCAGCTTGAATGGTAGATTAAAAAAAGAAGTGGTGTTGGCTTTAATCAGTTTGATATAAGGGGTAAATCACTGCTTTTCCCAAGGCAGGGAAAAGCTTCATCAGGATTACCACTTCCAAACATTGTGGCCTTGAGATAAAACACAACTGGTGACAGGCTACAGAACAACAGAAACAACAGGAAATTAAGGAATCACCAGGAAATGCTCCAGAACTAGACTGGTTTGGGCCAGTGGGGAAAGAGGGAAACCACAGCCAAAAAAAGACTGTGAGGAAGGAGGGGGAAGTCATGTTAAAAGTTTGGCAAAAACACCCTTCTATGAGCATCAGTTATTAATTGTTGTGCAGAAAAGAAACAAAAGAAATCAGCTGCCTTTGTAATAAGGGAGATTTTGATTAGACGTTAAGGAAAGTTTTCTAAGTGTTCAGAGGCTGAGGCAAAGATGGGATCCCATCCTGCTGTCTGGGTATGGATGAGAGATTTGGGATGTCTGTGAGGAATGGTTTGGGTACACCCAGTCCTACCTCAGCAGAGGGAGCAGAACTTCCCTGTCTCTTCCAAAAACACCTGTTGTTTAACCAGTTATTTATTGCAGCCCTTCAGTACTTAAAGGAAGCTTGTAAAAAAAGGAGAGTGACTTTCTACAAGGGCAGATGGAATATCCGGAGTTGGAAGGGACCCACATGGATCATCACTAAGTGATAGGAGAAGGGGGAATAGCTTCCAACTGCCAGAAGGCAGGGTTAGATGGGATATTGGGAAGAAATTCCTCCCTGTGAGGGTGGTGAGGCCCTGGCACAGGTTGCTCAGAGAAGCTGTGGGTGCCTCATCCCTGGAAGTTTTCAAGGCCAGGTTGGACAGCGCTTAGAGCAACCTGGTCTAGTGGAAGGTGTCCCTGCCCATGGCAGGGGGTGGAACTGGATGTGCTTTGAGGTCCCTTCTAACCCAAACCATCTAGGTTGATTTATGATGATTTATTCTCTCGCTCCTAGACCACTTTCATTTTAGGAGTCTAAAGCTCTTGACCATCTCATCAAGCCCTTTCGTTGGAAAACTGCATTTCTGTTTCCCAGTTCACATGACAATATTTGTTCTTAAGCAATTTTCCAAGTTCTCTGACATGATCTGTAATCTGAGATGGTAATGTCAGAGTTAACAGGCAAAAACCTATCAGTGCAGATGGGTATCTGATCCTGAAGTTTGACCTTGTGCCTGCTGAGAAGACACAGCCACGATCTCATCTGTTTGTCCTTCTTCACAAGACTCTTTTCTTTTTTCTTGATTAATAAGATACTCCATCTTCCCTGGAAATGGCCTCAAGTTGTGCCAGGGAAGCTTAGGTTGGATACTGGGCAAAATTTCTTCACTGAAAGGGTGGTCAGGCATTGGAACAGACTGTGGGCACTGGTGGAGTCTCCAGCCCTGGAGGGATTTAACAGCCATGTGGATGTGGCACTTGGGGATATGGGTTAGTGGTGGCCTTGGCAGTGCTGGGGGAATGGGGCACTCAATGGTCTTGGAGGGCTTTTCCAACCTAAACGATTCTCTGACTCTATGAAATGTGAATGTACTTATTTTCTTACAAATCAGGCTGAGCACCCTCCTGCAAACATGTTCTGTTCCTTCTCCTTGGCCTGCTGAATCCTCACACACACACGTGGTCTCCAAGCCTCCCATCTGCTGCTCCTCTCTGCCTTCCAAGACTTTCAACAAGCAACTGTTTTAATATAAGCTTAATCAGTGTTTCATAACAGAATTCACAGAATAATTCAGGTTGGCAAAGACCTCTGGGCACGCAACCCTTCTGCTCAAGCATGGTCATCAGGAGCAGGCTGGCCAGGTCCATGTCCAGTTTTGACCATCTCCAAGGATGGAAACTCCACCTGGCAATCTTGTGCTGGTCCTTGGTCACCCATTTTTTCTTATGGTCTTGTTGTGTTTCAGTTTGTGTCCATTGCCTCCTGTCTTGTCACTGGGCACCACTAGGATGAGCTGGGCTCTGTAGGTCTTTCTCTCAGGGACCTACATACATTGATATATGAATTATATACATTGACCAGGTCATGGTGACCAGGAGAGGTTCGTGAGGCCTGGAAGAAAGCAAATGTCACACCTCCCCTCAAACACAGCCAGGAGGAGGAACGACAGGGACAGCCCCACTTTGATCCCCAGGAAAAAACTATTCCTGGACACCACTTCCAGACAAGGTGGGAAGTGGTGCTGGATGTATGGAAAGGAAGGCAGGCTTAACCCATGTCTTCCATGATACGATGGCTGGCTCAGAGGATGAGTGGAGAGCAGCAGTGTTGTTTATACTGATCCGTGAAGGGCCAAATGACGGGATTATATGGCATATGAGGGAAGGCTGAGAGATCTGAGACTGTTCACCCTGGAGAAGGCTCAGAGGGATCTCACCAATGTGTTTAAATGACAAGTGGAGAAGACAGAGCCAGGCTCTTCTCCGTGGTAACAGAACAGGAGGAAATAGGCACAAATTAAAATAAAAGAAGTTCACTGAACATAGAAAAATCCCTTTTTTACTGTCAGGTTGGTCAAGCACTGGTACAGGTTGTCCAGGGAGGCCACAGAGTCTCTTGGAGATGGTACTAACCCATCTGGGCACATTCCTGGTGACCCTGCTTTGAGCAGGGCTTGGCTCTCCCTGCCAGGCTCAGCTATGCGATCAGCCTCACTAATGCCAGGATAAACCACTTCGACTGCTCTCTCCCTGCAAGTAGGAGGTCCCTGTTTGCAATGGATCATCTGCCTTTGATTCCCACACTATGAGCACAACTTAGAGCACAAGAAAATGACAACCAAGACAATTACTCTGTGCCTTACTCCAAAATAGAATCATGGAATGGTTTGGATTGGAAAGAACCATAAAGCTCATCATGTTCCAATCCAGTGCCATGGGCAGGGACACCTTCCACTAAATGACATTGCTCCTTGAACACTTCCACAGATGGGGCAGCCACAGCTTCTCTGGGCAACCTGTGCCAGGCCTCACCACCCTCACAGAGAAGCGTTTCAGCCCAATATCTCATCTAACCCTGCCCTCTGGCAGTGGGAAGCCATTCCCCCTTATCCCACACAAAATTCAGGACAATCAGAGAATTAAAACTAATTCCTCTTAAAAAAAACCCAAGACACTGCACAAGCATTCCTGCAGCATAACTGGATACTCTCATCCAAGCCTGCCTGGTCCAAGCTGAGTCCATTTAAGCAGGACTGACAGCACTGCCTTGGAGCACAGATTGACTTGGGGAATTCCCAGAGGAACTACTCCCATCCCTTTGGCGCAGCTCCCTCTGGGCAGCCCGGCTGTTCATTGATTCTGCAAATCCTTCCAGGCAAAGGCTCCTTAAATCTCTTCCAGGTTAGCGGGGTTAGTTCAAACCACCAATTTAAGCTGTTTAAGCTCGTCCTGCCAATTCTTCCCGCAGCCAATTAGAGGATGCTGACATAAGCATGAACTGGGAGACCAGGAACATGCTCCGGGTCCAGCTAAAAGGATGTTTATCCGTAGCTTAAATCCTTGTCTGTTCCAGAGGGCTCCCCCCAGCACTGCTCCTGGGTGGCCGATCTCTGCATCACCTCCCCAACCAAGAGATCCTGGTGCATTCTGAGAGCTCACAGCAGCAAGGTGGGCATCTCCAGCAGCTCCCACTGGGAAAGAGCAACACCGCTGGCTCAGATGAGGATTTTGAAGGAAACGCAGGGAGCAGTTTTCCAGGAGTTGAGGAAGGCAGCTGGCTTTGGAGGCAGGAAGGAAACGCGTGACAAGAAGCCAGGAACTCAGGAACTCAGGATTATTTTATGCCAACAAAGGAGCAGGCACATCCTTCCAGGGTGAGGGAACCCGATGGGCACTTGGAGCGTAGAGCTGATGATCTGGGGAAACATCCCCTCGTCCGGGCATCCCTTCCAGGGATGACGCCATCCATCCACTCCATCTCCTGACGCCACAGAGGAGGGGTGGGCTCAGCCCTCACCGCTCGCTCCCTCAGGACTCGGGGCGGGAAGGTAGAAGGGGGGCGGCTGAGCCCCCACAAACTCATCGCACCTCCTGCGTTTGGCCCCGCAGGACGCGGCGGGGAAGGGAGGGGGGAGGGAATGACACCTGAGCCCCCGCAAACTCATCGCTCCCCCGCCCCCAGCACTGGCCACGCCCCATGGGGTCTGGGCCCCGGCGGGGAACGGCCCCGCAGGACTCGGGGGAGCTGGTCTCTGGCAAAGCTCATCACTCCTCCTGCTCGACTCCGCCGGATTCGTGTCTGAGCCCCCCGCAAACTCATCGCACCTCCCACATTTGGCTCCGCTGGCCTCGGGGCGGGCCTGAGCCCCCAGGAACTCATCGCACCTCCCGCGCTGCCGCCCCCTCCCGTACTGGCCACTCCCCCCTCGGGGCTGAGCCTCCGCAAACTCATCACACCTCCCGTGTCTGGATCCCCTCCCGCCCGTCTGAGCCCCGCAAACTCGTCGCACTTCTCGCGTGTGGCGCCGCCTCCGTCGGTCCGAGCCCCCGCACACTCATCGCACGCCCCGCGCGTGGCCGCGCCCCGGGGGCTGAGCCCCCGCGCACTCATCGCGCCCCAGGCCACGCCCCCGGCCCCCCGCGCCCCCCCCCGCCCCGGCGATGGGGGGGCGCAGGTGCCGCCGCCGCACCTTGGTCCGGCGGCCGCTGCTCCCCGCCTCCTCCTCCGGCCGCCGTGGTGGCTGCGGGCTCGGCCTGCTGCCGCCGGGCCCGTGTGGAGAGGCGGCTGCGGCAGAGCGGGCAGCACAGGCCCGGGCCCTGCAGGCAGCGCTGGGAGCAGGCGAGGCAGAGCGAGTGGCGGCAAGGCGGCGTCACCGTCACCGCCTCCGCTAGCGCCTGCCGGCACACCGGGCACTCCGCCACCGCCAGCACCACCCCGTCCTGCTCCTCCTCGGCCGCGGGCCGCCCCCGCCGCCGCCGCCCCCGCAGCGCGGCCCGGCCGCCAGCGCCCGCCGCCGCCGCCGCCATCTTCCCACACTTTGAAGGGCCGCGGCGGCCACGCCTACCCCGCATAATTCATGAGGGGGCGCGCGCCGCCATTCATAGTAATAAGCGCGGCGCTCGCGCGTCCCGCCTCCGCGCAGACCACGCCTTCTTGATGAATATTCATGAGCGCGGTATATAACGAGGGTCCGCCGCTCTGCTCCTTCCGTAGCCGCTGTCCCGCTCCCCCGGCGGCCGGCGTTTCCCTCAGGGAGCTGTGCCCGGTGTGAGGGGCTTCTCGGCGCGACAGGGGCAACCCGACGGGAGAGGGGGTCGCGCTGTGGGGCCTTGGCCCTGGGAGGATGCCGCTGTCCCCTCCACGAACCCGGGGAGGTTGCAAAACAAATGCAGCATAGAGGGGCTGTGGCTCCAGGGCGGGATGGGCAGGGATGTGGAGGCAGTGAACAGCCAGGCAACGATTTGAAAAACAAGAGAGCGAGACGTGGGCATGAGAAAGGGGTGCTGGGATGGCTCGGAGTGCCCAGTGAAGCCCAGCTCCAACCCTGTGGGATTGTCAGCCTTGGGAGCAGGTTACTTGGATCTGTCTCCCATTTTCTGCTTCTTCTTCTGGGCATGGTTTGCAGAGGGATGCTCTTCCGGGAGGGAATGGATGAGGAGAGATCCTATGGCATCCAAATGCTCATGCTTTCCCTGGGAACAGCCTCTCTGCTATGTTAGACAGGGGACTAAACAGACCATCTGGTTATTAAAGGCAAATCGTGGAATCACAGACTGCTTTGAGTTGGAAGGGACCTTAAAGATCATCCAGTTCTACCTCCCCTAGACACCTTCCACTAGACCAGCTTTCACCAAGCCCCCCTCCAAGCTGGCCTTGGACACTTCCAGGGATGGGGTAGCAACAGCTTCTCTGGGCAACCTGTGCCTCTTCACTTTCACAGGGAAGAATTTCTTCCCAATATCCCATCTAATCCTGCCCTCTGGCAGTGGGAAGCCATTACCTCTTTTCCAAAGTCCTTCTCCGGCTTTCTTGGAGCCCCTTTAGGCACTGGAAGGGGCTCTAAGGTCTCCCTGGAGCCTTCTCTTCTCTAGGCTCAACACCCCCAGCTCTTCCAGCCTGTCCCCAGAGTAGAGGGGCTCCAGCCCTCGGAGCATCTTCATGATCTCCTCTGGACTCACTCTGGCAGCTCCACATCCTTCTTGTACTGGGAACGTCCTCTGAGCTGTGCTGGCATTTGAGACATTCTCTTCTACTTATCATAGAGATATATAATAGAAACAAATACTTGTTCAGGCGAGACAGCAGGTAAGAGCCAACATCCCAGTGGGACCAATAAATCCCGGGCTTAAATTTCAACAGGAGAAAATTAGGTAAAAGAGTGAGGTAATAAAAGGTTGGGACTGAGGTAGAGAATTTTTAATGAAGTTAAGCCTGGGAAGGAGGGAAGGGGGGTGGGAAGATATCTTTAAGATTTGTTTTACTCCTCATTGACCTACTCCGATTTGACTGATAATAAATTCAATAATATCCCCAAGTCGAGGCCATGCTGCCCATGATAGTAACAGGTGAGTGATCTCTCCCTGTCCTTATCCCAACCCAGGAGTCTTTTGGTATATTTTCTCTCCTCTGTTCAGCCAAGGAGGGCAGTGATGGAGCAGCTTTGATGGGTACCCAGAGTCCAGCCAGAGTTAAACCAAATAGAAGGTGACTCAGAGCAAACCAGAGGAGGCAAAGCCTCTGCACTGGTTGCTATGGAAATCTCTTTTGCTTTTTATCTCTTTACTGGGACACTGAACAAATCTGTGTTTTTTCATCATATTTTTGCACCTTTCTGATGAAGTGTCTCAGCTACATTGGGTTGGCAGCAGAAAAAGTGTTGCAGGGACAGAGGTGAAGCTCTAAACCTTTGAGCCACAGTTGGAGAGAGGAAGGGAAGATCCATGCCCAAGAAACAGCCCCTAAGTAACAGCAAGTGCCCGGAACTTGCTGCTGGACAGAGTCAGACAGAATGTGTTATTCCTTAGGATCGGGCGGGGATCTGGGCCCCGAGGAGCTCTCAGGGAGGGACAGAGAACACTGGAAGAGGAGACAGTTCCCCACCAAAGCTACTTGTAGGACAAGCAGCTGTGCAGGGCTTTAGGGTTCTGCAGATGTTCAAGTGACCGCAGATTTGGAAAGGGATCTCTGCCAGATGTTCCCCCAAATTACTTCTGCACATCCAGCCCATCCTGGACAGAACTTGGTTTCTGTGTGGCCAATTTGTCTTCCAAGCCAAATGCCTGCAAGAGGCAACAGTTTTACACTGAGAAGGCAGGGTTAGATGGGATATTGGGAAGAAATTCCTCCCTGTGAGGGTGGTGAGACCCTGGCACAGATTGCCCAGAGAAGCTGTGGCTGCCTCATCCCTGGAAGTGTTGAACGCCACTTTCGACTGGGCTTGGAGCAATGTGGTTTTGTGGAAAGTGTACCTGCTCATTGCAGAGGGTGGAACTGGATGGTTTCCCTTCCAGTCTGTAGTTCTCCAATTCGGGATGTGCGGAGCTCAGTGTTGGCCTGCAGAGGGAATCCTAATCCTGTGCAAGGCTCCAGCCTCAAATCCTGCTGCCTCCTGCTAAAACCTCAGCCTTCCTCAGCCTGCCAGGGAACGTTTCTCTGCTCTGCTCTCCCGCGGAGCTGACAGGGTTTTGCCACCACCATTTCTCTTCATGATCCTCCCAGTCATGATGTCGGCCTTAGACAGATGCCTACATATGGTGCAAGTGGGATGTGTCCCAGAGGAGACAGGAAACACAGACAGACCCGTGGCATGTGTTGCCCCATTTTTCCTGTCTCTCCTTCCCCCTTGCTTTGTCCAGCCCTTCTTCACCCCTCTCTCTTATTTGGTTGCTGATCTCTGTCCCTAGAGGAGAATCTCGTACTCACTGTCCTCTCTCTATCACTGGTTTGCCCTGATTATTTGGATTGGATTTATTATTTGTTTGGATTTTACTATTTATTTGGATTTGTGCTTGGCAACATGCACAGAATCTAAAAAAATGACCCGATTTCCCATTCCAGGTAGAACTACATTTAGGTTCCATTGCTAAATTATTATTTTAAGCCTCATCAGTCATTGCCTGCCTTAAACCCCCCCCGAAAGTGCAGCTTTAGAGCTCTTGAAAGTCCACCAGCACTCAGATTGATGGGAAAACAACCCCTGCCTGTTATGGCTGTTTTAGGGGAAAAGACATTCCCAGATGCAACCGAGAGCTGGCATGTGCCCTCAGAGGATTTCACTGGATCCTGCTGCAACTCCACAAAGCCCTTGGGAACACACTTTGCATCCAAGGTGCTGGAACAGAGGATATTGCCTCCAGCATGGGTCCTGCAGGTTGTTAGGTCACTGTGGGGTGATAAATGTAAAGGCTGCTCCTCCTTTCCCCCAAAGCATGAGTTGCAATCTGGAGATGTGGGGTGATGTCCTCTGACACCTCTGCAGCTTGAGGTGGGTTGTGAGACATGAGAAAGCTCCTGGGCAAGGCTGAGTTTCACACATGGTCCATTGGGAAAAGCAATCTCTGGGGCTGCTCCATGGTGAACGGGAGAGGTGAGAAGCAGAGAAATCAGGATGGGAGCAGGGAATCAGGTGCTGGATAAAGTGATGTCTGTTTTAGAATTGCAGCCACATGAGGAGGTGATGATTACCTGCAGGAAATGTGACGCCTTGCAGCTCCAGGAGACACTCAGTGCTGACTTCTGGCTTGGAGGCACATCTCCTGCCATCACTGAGTCAAAACCAGGTTCTGGGAATAGGTGACTGGCTGCAAAGGTGGCTGCAAGGAGCCCAGAGAGGAGTTCAAGGGTTACACCAACACTCACAGGAAGGAGTGAGCTCCTCTCTCATGGTTTCACTGCTGTGAATTACAGCATTGCTCTACCACTGGCTTAATGCATGAGAAGGAACAGCATAAAAAAGGCCAAGGCTCAGCCTGAAGGATGATTGTCAGCTCTCCTCTTCCCCCTTGGATCAAAGCTGTGAGAGGAGCTCCTTGGGCATCGTGCAGGGAGGCAAGATTGACTCTGCAGCCCAAAGAGATGGTTTAGAATCATAAACTGTTTTGGATTGGAAGAGACCTTAAAGCTCATCTCCTTCCACTAGCCCAGGTTGCTCCAAGCCCCATCCAACCTGGCCTTGAATGCTTCCAGGGATGGGGCAGCAACAGCTTCTCTGGGCAACCTGTGCCTCCCCGCCCTCACAGGGAAGAATTTCTTCCCAATATCCCATCTAACCTTGCCTTCTGGGAGTGGGAAGCCATTACCCCTTTTCCAAAGTCCTTCTCCAGCTCTCTTGAAGTGCCCCTTTAGGCACTGGAAGGGGCTCTAAGGTCTCCCCAGAGCCTTCTCTACTCCAGGCTGAACACCTCCAGCTTTTCCAACCTGTCCCCAGAGCAGAGGGGCTCCAGCCCTCGGAGCATCTTCATGATCTCCTCTGGACTCACTCCAGCAGCTCCACGTCCTTCTGCTGTTGGACCCCTGACCTGGAGGCAGCTCTGCAGGTAGGGTCTCACCGGAGCGGGCAGAGGGGCAGAATCCCCCCCTCACCTGCTGCCCACGCTGTGGGATGAGCCCAGGGCATGGGGGTTTCTGGGTGCCAGGGCACATGGTTGGGTCACACCCTCCTTGAGGAGAGCAGCTGGAGGGTGGGATAAAGTGCACCGAGATAAAGTGGTGTGGGAAAGCAGACGGAGGGGATCAGTCAGGGCTGTGCCTCAGCCCCGTTTGAGCTCTGCAGCAAGACTTGGGCTGGACAGTGTTGATGGGACATCTTTTGCTCTCAGAGGGCCTTGAAGATGTGACTCCTGTCCTCCTGGGAGTCTGGAGAGGAACCAGGAGGTTTTACCTCTCTGCAGAAATGGCAAAAACAAGCTTTGAAATCCCCAGGTTAGGAGAGGAAACTCATGAGGCTCCAGGCATGGGATAGGATTTTGTGAAGGTGGGGCATAAAGAAAATATGAATTTTGCTTGATTTAGCTGTACCCTGAGGAATATGACAGAGAGGTATCCTCCCATTTAATGCCCATATCCAACTCCACTGACTCTACTTTGACATCTGGCAGTCTGATGTGGGATGCATTGACTCCTCCTCAAATGCATGGTAAGGATAAAGGACATGGTCACTGGTCATAAGGAATAAGGGAGGGAGACTATGGAATCACAGCAGGAATCTCATCTCTGCTTTGGGTAGCCCCATCCACTCTCCTGCTGGCCACATCCCCATGAGGTGTGATAGTTTTGGTCAGTGGTTAAAAATAAAAACAGAATGGGGGGCTGTTTTTCCATCATGATGAAAGGAAGATGGTGCCAACTTGGATTGCATGGCTGGCAGAGGGTCAGTGGGGTGGGCTGGCTGTGGGGCATGAGCAGGGACTGTGGTTTTCACTGCAGGATCATGGATAATGCATCCTGGGTAGCAGGTGCCTGATCAGCATCCCAGCTTGTACCAGCACTGGTGTGGCAGTAGGACCAGGGCAGCAACCGTGAGGCACCTCCAGTCCTGGGGGCCATTTTGGACCCCTCAATCCAAGAAGGATATTGAGGGGCTGGAAATGGAGCTGGGGAAGGGTCTGGAGCATCAGGAGTGGCTGAGGGAACTGTGGGGGGCTCAGCCTGGAGAAAAGGAGGCTCAGAGGGGACCCTTTTGCTCCCTCCGACTCCCTGACAGGAGGTGGAACCAGGTGGGGATCAGGCTCTGCTCCCAGAGAACAAGGGACAGGACAAGAGAAAATGGCCTCAAGCTGTGCCAGGGGAGGCTTAGGTTGGATATTGGGAAAATTCCCTCCTCAGAAGGCTTGTCCAGCCCTGGGCCAGTCTGGAGTCCCCAACCCTGGAGGGATTTAAAAGCTGTGTGGATGTGGCACTTGGGGACATGGGTTAATGGTGGCCTTGGCAGTGCTGGGTGAACAGTTGGACTCCATGATCTTAGACATCTTTTCCAACCTTAACAATTCCATGATTCTATAATCAGGACTTACTCCTGCCTTCCCTGGCACAGGCATCCTTCATGATTGGGCAGAAGAAACCCACATCAGGCTACAGGTTTTAGCAGCCTGACACTGAGTGATGCAGCAGCTCCTCAATTCCTGGGACAGGACTCACTCCTGCAGCAGCATTTCTCTAGTCCAGTTTCCAACGTCTCAAGGTCCTGCAGGTCTCCATCTCCGTTGCCTGCAGCTGACAGCCCTCACATGTGTGTTTCTCCTGGCCCACGTCAGATCAAATGTCAGGGATGCAGGGCTACAAACTTCCAAGGATAGGTCCAGTGTTCAGCCAGCTCCTCCAGCCTGCAGCCTTGTCAGCTCATGATCCTGTCACAGGGCTCTCAAGGTGGGGGAAGTTTTTGGAGCCCATGCTGTTTACTCGGTAGTTTGTAGGAGAATCTCGGTTTTCAGTCTCTCTCTCTCTCAAAAAAAAGAAAAAAAGAAAAGAAAGGAATTGTTTCATCTTCTCAATTGCCCAGAAAACATGAGGTGAGCTTGACCTAAAGACTCAGGAAGCAGAAGGCAAATAAAAAAGACCCAGGTTTTATTATTTGCAGGCCAATGCCATGGGTTTTGGAGCCTGATTCTAGGATTGATGTTGGCACTATTGAACTGTCAGACAGATTCCTTTGCAGATGAAGATAAAGCGCCTGGGTTTTGCCAAAGCGTGAATGTATTCTTTATGAGACCCAACAGAGATGTAACACAGCACCTTGCTCCGGACAAGGCTGGCCTTTATTTCCTGGGTCTGCACTTAGGACAGGCCTGAACTTTCTCATAAGTTTTAGCCCTGATGCGGGGCCAGTATCTACAGTCCTGAATTCAGCTGTTGCTGTTACAGCAGAGGCGCAAAATAACTTCATTGACTTGGGCTTCGTGTCCCCATTTTTCTAAGCACTTTCATAACTTGCCCACAGACTTGTGCTACAAATGGGCTTTTCAAGTCTGCCCTGTGCAAGGGAAAAGCTGGGAAAGAAGGTGCTGGCTGTTCCTGGTGGGAAATGGGAGGAGCCTGCTGTTTACCCAAACCCCTTTAATATCTTTATCGAGGCATGAGGAAAAAATAGAGGGGCATTGCCAGCAAAACGTACAGGGAGCTGGAAATGAGCAGAGCAGTGAAATAAGGGAAGCTGTGGTAGGTGGTGAGGGCTTTCAGCTCTGGAGTACCTGACAGAAGAAGGATGTGGAGCTGCTGGGGCAAGTCCAGAGGAGGCCATGGGTATGCTCTGAGGGCTGGAGCCCCTCTGCTCTGGAGACAGGCTGGGAGAGCTGAGTGTTCAGCCCGGAGAAGAGAAGGCTCCAGGGAGACCTTAGAGCCTCTTCCAGTGCCTAAAGGGGCACTTCAAGAGAGCTGGAGAAGGACTTTGGACAAGGGCCTGGAGGGAGAGGACAAGGGAGAATGTCATTTCACTGCCAGAGGGCAGGGTTAGATTGGACATAGGGAAGAAATTCTTCCCTGTGAGAAGAACTCCCATTTCTGGTTGACCCTGAAATGGGGTGGCACTACTTGTGCTTTCTGTAGAGGACCAGAGCCAGACAATGTGTGGAGAGAAAATAACAAAGCTGGTGATTCAAAGAGTTATTAAAATAGGTTTCTTATTACCAAGATTTCCCTCAGGAACAGGCACCTGCAAACATGGTTTGGAAAAGGGGGATGTTTTTGGCACTTGGGATAGGGCTAGAGACAGACAGAAATAAGAGGTGGATGGAAAGAAGAGGTTTTGGTGCAGAAATTCCCCTTGATTGCTTCCATGTTTGTGACAAATGGGGCTCGTGGTTGGTGTGAGCAGGATAAGAGGTTTGGGGAGACCTTGGAGCTCTTGGAGGACTGGTGGCTTAGTGCCATTCTCAAGTGGGATGGCATTGGGCACAAAGATCTCATAGCCTGGAAAGCCCAGTCCTGAGCTTGAACTAATGGAAGGAAATAAATAACTTGGCTGATGGAGGAGATCTCCGGTCACCAAAGGGATTGCAGGAGGTGACAGTCTCTCCCTGGCCAGTGGTGTGAGGAAGCCAAAGGAGATGAGGGGAAGAGGCATGAAGCCATTTGCAAAGGAGAAACCCAGGGCTCCTGCAAGGTCTGGGAGCTCCACCCAAGCCCTCCCAATGGTGGAACCTGGGCATGAAGGCATTCAGCGCTGCATTAAAGCCTGTATTTTATGTGCTAATGAAGTGTCTTGCTCTGAGCACTCCTGGAAGTGCAAGTTGTGAAGGTGGAGCAGGAGAACAGGGTAAAAAAACCATACAAAATCTGGTCTTGGGAGTCTAAGGAAGCTGCAGGAATCCATTTCCATGAAGAACTGGTGGCCCTGGCTTATTCTGGGCAAGTGAAGCAGCACTACCAAGTGGACACAGCTACTCAGGGAAGATCCGGTGCTGTCCAATCTCTCTGTAAGGATCCTGGGGAGCAGAAAGCTGAGCCCCACAGACAGGCAGAGAAGGGCTGGCAGCCAGAGCTGGACCACTTTGTGCAGGATCTGGGGAGCAGCAGTAACAGGAGCAAAGTGGTATAGAGGCCAGGTGGCTTCTCCAGGGGTGACTGTGTGACCAGTGGCTTTCCAGCCAATGGCATTTCATTCCCATCATGCAGAGATGAAGGGCAGCTGAGGTGGGAGCACTTTCCACACCACTGGGATGGTGGGAGAAGGATTTGGGACTGTGGCTTGGGGTCGGGGGTGAGGGGGTTTCTGTAGGCTGGTTGTTTAAACGGCTTTATGCAGCCGGAGGAATGTCAAACAACTGGTGGGAGAGGTCTCGACTGCTTTGTCTCGCTGAAACCTCTGCCCCTTGTGCACTGCCTCTGCTACCCCAGAAGAGAAGGAGCTCGTCCATGGCACTAGAAAGGGAACTGGGGTTTACTGGGAAGGGATTCATGGCACTGGTGGACCTTGGTGGTGAAGCAGAGCTCTGGAAAGGAATACTGCACCTCGGATTTATGCTTTGCCCCATTCGGAGCATGGGATGCTCAGAGCTGTGCCAGGGATTCACCCCGGGGTGGAGCAGATGCGACTGCGCGGGCTCAAGCCCCGCGCGGGGGTTTAAACCTCTCCCGGGGGCGTTGGAGCATCTCAGAGCCGAGAGTCCAGATGGGTTTGACACGGAGAAGGAGCGCAGCCCCTTGTGTGTGTGTGTGGGTTGATTTACCCCATTAGTGTCACCTCTTGGCTCGTAGCGCCCCAGGACGGGGTCCAGCCCAGCGGGTCCTTCCAGCTCGCCGGCCGGGCTGCAGGGAGGTAGGGGTTAACCCTGCGGCTCCCGCACTACTCCCCGCCCGCTCTCCCTCCGCCCTCCTGCCGCCGAGGAATTTCCTAAAACACCCCCCAAAAAAGTGGGAATATAATAATAATTTATTAAAAAAAAACCCAAAAAACAAACAACACAAAACCCACCCTGCGGATCCCCCCCACCCTATCTCCGCCTTTAATACCAACAAACAAACTCGGCTCTCCCTAAAGGAGGCGCCTTTGATCGGAGCGAGGCGAGCCCCGCCGGGCACGGGTACCGGCACCACCGCAACCCCGGACACCGGCACCGGCACCGCGGCCCCTCCGGGAACAGACAGCCCCAGGAACCGGCACCCCCGGCACCGGCACCGCGACACCGGCACCGCAGCACCCCCGGCATCGATATCCCCTGGGACCGGCACCCCCGGGCACCGATAGTCCCGAACACCGATATCTCGGCACGCCCAGGCACCGACACTCCTGCCACTGGCACCACAGCTCTCCCGGCTCCGACAGCCCCGGCACCGGCACCCCCGGTACCTCCGAGCATCGCATACCGGCATCGAGACCTTGGCACCGTCGGGCACCGACCGTGGGAGCAAAGCCCCCGGCACAGACACCGAGACATCACCGGGCACCGCACCGGGAGCAGCATCGGGATATCAGACAGCGCACCCCGGCACCGGGACCGACGCCGATCGCCGGGCTGCGATGCTTCCCGGGGCGGGTCCCTTCGTCTTCCTCCTCCGGTGCCTGTTGCTCCTCTTCGCGTCCGAGAGTCGAGCCCGGGCTCGTAAGTGTCCCCCTCTCCCCTCCTGGCTGCTCCGCGTCCCTCCGTGCCTCAGTTTCCCCGTTTCTTCAGTCTCCGAGAACGCGTAGGGGTGCTTTGCGGGCATGGCTGGGAACACGGGGAGGCTCCGGACCATGGCAGGTGTTGGATGGACCTCCATGGCGGGGATGTCCCAGGTTTCCCATCCGGCACTGTTGGGGACATGGCTGTGTCCCCCTCTACCTGCTGCTGTCCCCAGCTTCTTTGAGGGGTTGTATAGCGCCTAACACACCTCTGCGTGCTGATGAGGGGACGGGGGAGCTCTGTGGGCTGGCAAGGATGTGCTGAAGTGCTGGGACCCCCCTTCCATGGGCTAGAAATGTCGCAGGGCAGGGGGTTGACTTGCAGCCCTTCCCCTGCCCAGATCCCACCCTGCACGGGTGCAGCTCCCCTCCAAGAGTGGATGAAGACAGGGGCAATTTGGGGAAATTACCCCCCCAAAAACAAAGCTGGGGGCTTTTCTCCATGTCCATCCCTTGTCCATCTCCATATCCATCCCTTGTTCTCTCTCACTCCCCCTCCCACCTGGCTGAGTGAGGCAGAAAAATGTTTGGGATGGGAAAGGGAAGGGAGGTTCAGCACTTGTACAAAAAAGCTGGAAGGACTTGGCCGGAGCTGTTTAGGAGCTTGGAGGGTACTGGAGCTTTAACTGGGACCAGGAGGTGGGTTTGGCTTGGGCAAAGCACTGGGACCCCACCATTGGGTGCTGAGCACTTCTGCAACACCGCAAAGCCACCGAAGCTGTGAGCAAAGCGGAGCAGGACCTGTTGTGTCCCTACATTTATTCTCCCTTTTAATCTCCCGGAATCCCAGCGGAGTCAGTCGGTGGCTGTGTCAGGGTGATTTACAACCTGCCCGCTGCCAGCAGTGCATTAGGCAAATAAGCGTCCTCCTGGAGCGCTGTGAGCACTGGATTGCTCATCCCGGCGGGAAGAGGGGGAGGGAGGAGGGAGGGAAGGCAGGGGCATGGATGGGGCTGTGCAGAGTCCTGGAGAGCAAAATCTGGATGAATTTGGCGCTTGTGCTTTCCTGGGCTCATCGAAGCCACCAGACCCAGACCACAGCATCTGTTTCTTGCACAAGGGATGTGGGTCTGACTCCCTGCCCCTGCCAGGGCTGCTGTGGTACCCAGATTAGGAGGAGGATGGAGACATCTCCTGAAGATGAAACAGGTATTATGTGATGTTTTCACTCTTTGGAGGTACCTACTGGTGGTAGCAGAGCCTCTAAATCGTGCATAAATCATGATGAGTGGGGGCAGAAAGGGTTTGTCTGCTTTGGGAGGAAGTGTTGGGGTCCATTTGCAGAACTTATAATGGTAATAAAGAGCTGGGAACTTTGAGGTAGAAGCAGGACTGGAGCAGGGAGGTCCGGGATCACCCATTCCCCAGCTCTGCAGCACTTTTGCTTTGCTGCAAGGCACATCTCATGGTGCCAGGGCTCCAGGTGCCCCATGGCTGAGGGCAGGGTGGTTTTAGTAACAAGATCCTAATAAAATTGTGGTCTTCACCATCCATCTCTGCAGCCTCGGATTTTTCTCAAGGCCGAGTGCTCAGGGAGAATGAAGACAGGAATAAATTAATTATGAGCAGGCTCATCAGCCAAGGGACCTACAGTGTCGTGGCTAAAAATAGGTGAGAAGCAGAAATGCTCAGGCTTGAAGACAAGTCAGAAAAGAAGAATTTGCCCACAGAAAGAGGCTATTTTAGGGGATTTGCGCTCCTAGATGAAAAAAAGCTATCAGAGGCACAGGTTACTGGGCCAAATGTGCTGCTTTCTGAGTAATTCAGGGGCAATAGTTGAATGCAACCACGTTTTGGCTGGAGGCATTTAAACACCAGCATCTCTGGAGAGCGCAGGGCAGTGGTTTTTCCCAGGAGCTTGGAAGTTGCTGTTTCATTTCTTTTTAATGTGGTTGCTGGAGAAAAGGGGGTTCATGGGATCCCTCTGTCCCACAAGTTTGGATCCAGCGTGCTGAGGGACTGGGTGCTCCAAGGTGGGAAGGACCAGGATGAAAAGCAAACGCTACCACCGCCATGGAAAGGGGGATATGAGGGCTACACAACCTGCTCTAGAGAACTGAACATTCCCTTGGAAAGGAGTGAGGGGAATTTGAGCCCCGTCTGCTGCTCCAGAGCCCATGGGAATCCTCTAGGTTTGGGACTTTGCTTGGGTTCTCTACCCTGGGGAGCTCAAAAATGCTTCATGAGGCTGCATTTTTGGACCTACAGAGTTTTCCAGGCTTCCAAAGTCCTGAGTAGGTATTCCCAACCGAGAACTGAGTGAGGCGAGTGTGTGGGAAGCGATCTGGAGATGTGAGCAGAGTCTCTGGGATGCCACATGTCAAGGGCCTAGTGTGTTTTAACCAGTCCCCTCTCAGCTAAGTTGCACTTTAAGCCCTTCATAAATACAGGGCTGTCAGAGGAGCGCCTGGACTCTGTGTACCAGACAGTGCCTTTTACACTTTATTTATGACCGCTCTTAAAACTTGCAAACTGGTTTGCATAAACTCCCCCCCCAAGCCCGGCGCGGCGCTGGCTGGCAGGTGTGTGACCTCCAAAAGAGCTGCTGGGGCTGTGAGCCCGGCTCAGACATTCCCTGATCGGATAGAGCTCCAGGGGTGCCATCTGGGGATGTAGGAATGCCCCCCCCAGCCATGGGATGAAAAAGGAGAAGCCCTGTGAAGTGTTTCAATAACATCCTTGTTGGAATCAGTTTGGCACCTGGAGTGAAGGTCCCTGCTTGGGCAACTGAGGCACGGGACTGGTGGAGGCTTCCTGTACTGGATGAGCAAACTGGGATGAGCATTTTCCATGCTTTGAGGTCTTTCAGGTGCATCAGCTGCTCTCTAGCCTGCAGCAGGGACTCACCTCTGGAGACTCCCAGTGTTCTGGAGCACAGAGGAGTTCCAATGTTAGTCAGGACTGACTGACAGAGACCCAACTTGTCTGTAGCCAAGGTTAGGAGATGTGGTCAAATTCTAGTGGAAGGTGTCCCTGTCCATGGCAGGGGTTTGGAACTAGATGATCTTTAAGGTTCCTTCCAACTCAAACCACTCTGTGATTCTGTGATTCTATATCTGGGAGTGTTCTGATCAACACTGGCCAATTTGATGGTCCAACAAGGAGGTTGTGGGATCTTGCTCATCTCCCCTCATTTCATGGATTCTCACTGGGTCTAGAGCAGGTCAAGAAGACGTGGGGTGGCATCTCACTGGTAGCTGGTGTATGAAGCTGTTGAGATACATCTTGAAGGAACATTCTGTTCTCATGTTGTGAGAGATGTCAGCAGTTACTGGATGCAGCACAGGGTGGGTTTCTCCTCACCATTCACTCTGTCACCCTGGATTGGTGTCTCTAAAGCATCTTGTTAAGGTGCTCCAGTAGATTCAGACTGTCTTAGACCTTCTGTGGCAGCTTTTTGTGGGGTTTCAATCTCCTAGTGGCTGGAAAGCTTCTCACAATACGTATCCTAAATCTTCCAGGCTTTTCCCAGGCTGGTTGCTTTTTCTTGTCTCTGCCATGACCAGAGATCACCCTTTTTTTTCTTAATAGCCCTATCTTGCCTCTTCCTGTTGTACTTCCCATCTCATATTACATTCCTCCTTGCCATCCAGGATGCAATTAATGTTAATTAATTTCAATTAACGATAACCAAAGCAAACCAGGGCCTGGGTATAGCCTCAAGCATTTCCCAAGGGTGTCCAGACTCTTGCTATGGGTCTTGGCTGGTGCCAACTTGGACTTTGCCAAATGCCTGGAGACAGCAGGGCCGAGGTGGCTCCAGCAGGTAAGTATGGACACGAGCAGGACCAGGCCAGTGGTTGGGGTATTCCATTATTTGGATGTAACCAGGTGGTCCCCAATCAAGAAAACACCGGAGCCATGGCAGAAAGCAGCTGTTGGATGGGAAGGAAGGGAGAACCTCCCTCCTCCATGATGTCCCTAGCAGAGCCCTTTGGGGTGGGCAAGGCAGAGCAGCTCCCCCGTGGAGAAGTCACTCTCCAGAGCACCTCCCACCCTCCCTCTGGGCATGAGGCCACAGGACTTGCTGCTGGGCAGCAGAGGAATCATTTTCATGACTTTCAGGTTTTTTCTGGTCCATAGAACCCATAATGGAAATCTGAAGACCAGGATCTTGTACTGGGGGCTTCTTGTATTTGAGAAGAAACTGGTTAGATGGCACCTGCTATTGGAGGTTTTTGCAGTGGGAAACTTTCCACCATCTGCTCCTGCTTCCAAGTCTCATAGGGCCACTTCTAAGCATGGAGCTTCTAGTTTGCAGTCAGCAAGCTCTGGTTGTGTCTCCAAGGTGGTATAGACCAGGCTGGGCAGGTTCTTGAGAAGGAAAACAAGATTTTCCCTGGCTTCATCTGGGTTTTTCGTGCTGCAAAGCACTCCACAGCTATCGAGCCCTCTCTGGAAAATGAGAAGTAAAGCCACATGACTTTTCTGAGCATGCTCTTGCTGAAGACTCAATAAATAAAGTGACTGAACAGCACGGGAGCAATTCACTGCCACAAATGGCTTTTCACTCCAAGTGAATTGGGAGGATATCCAAAGTTTGAGCTCTGAAAATGAAATTATTAGCCTGGCATGGGAAAAATGATCTGGAGCCTCTAGGTCTTAAGCCTCCTCCTTCCTTCCTTCCTTCCATCCATCCATCCATCCATCCATCCTTCCATCCTTCCATCCATCCATCCATCCATCCATCCATCCATCCATCCATCCATCC